>NC_084607.1:23663440-23993440 GCF_033807715.1 Cololabis saira | reverse complement strand
ACATAATCGAAATGGATAGGGACTGAAATTATACTACGCCAGGTGCTTTTGAAGTAAGTGAATAATTTAGGGGGGCTGAGTCATTTGCCTATTCTCAAATCAAACTAACAGATCTCATTTGCTGAAGATGGAGATGAAGTCAAAAAGGTCACTGACAAACAGCAAGCGCAGGTGCAGAAAAGGTTTGGCAAAGATATCATTCATCTATTTTCTTTTAGTCTGATACATTTTTGAAATGAAAGAAAGCATGGGTGAGGGGAAATATAATATATTCATTGCCTTTAAAAGTATTGCTTTTACATCTTTTATGGTTAGCATCACTATTTGTCTGGAATGTGAAGTTTCATATATCAGAGTGTGAGCGGTCTGTCACACCTCATCATTCATTTTCTACTTTTGTCAACAGTCACATGGTCGTTAAGCACTAGTGAACCTGTTTTAATTAGCAACCATCCCAACCCATACCATAACACTGCCTCTACCGTGTTTGACACATGATGCGGGATGCTTTGGTTCATGAAACTTGTCCTTCTCCATGTTTTATTCCCATCATTCTGACACAAGTTTATGATTTTGTGATCGTCTCTTTAGTCCTGCAGTCTTTCAGGCCTTTTGATGTTCCTAAATTCACCGTTGCCTGCTTTCATTTTGGGATTTGGTCTGTTGATTTCACCTCACCTAAGACTATTGTTATTGATATCAGCTATTTCACTTGAATTGAGAGCTCCCTGGAGTTCCGACAGCTGATAAATGTGAACTCACCACCTGATATGAACTCCAGACCTTGTATTTGCTTCGTTTGTTTTGAATTAATGAGGGAGAAACCACACGTGTCACTTTTGTAAATAATTTAATCTATTTACTGCTGGACCAGACTATCTGTTCTTGAATACTGTGTATGGGTTCTGCAGTGTTTAAATGAGATCTCCAACATTTTCATGTGATTTATGGAAACTGAATAAAGAAAAGAAATCTCATTTGTATAAATGAAAACATTGTTATTTCAAAATCATCATCCAATGAACTCCTGATTTAGTATTCAAAAATACACTTTACAGAATTTTCAGTATTGTAAACACATCTTATCTTCAGTTGATTCCAAATTCCAGCTGTTTTTCAAAACAAGCAAAATCAAATGAGACAAATTAATGGTAAATGAAATATACTCGTATAGTTTAGGAATGTGCATACTGTCGAGTACATACATGGATTGAAGTTAAAGATACTGCATCTTGTACATTAATCTCGATAAATAAGATGCAATGTTTTTTTATTCAGTACACACATTTTCCAACCTAACATTTATATAATATAATGTGGAAATTTGAAAATTAGATATTTATATTTGGGAAAACATTTTACATGGCCTCCGTTTACGTTAATAGCTACCTATATATCTCAGTATCAATGTGTGTAACCGATTATTGCAAATACAGATAGTGCATGCTGAAGGAGCAGAATTAAACAAACTGATATGCAAATACAAAGTGGCTTGGAAGCATATTTCTGGGTATAATGTTCTGAGCACCAGCTGGTCTTTCCAAGGCTTGGCATGGCTGTTTAGTAGTTGTTATTCACTCAGAGTAAAATGGTGTGACACTACACAATTAGAGTTTTTCTTTTAATTAAGAACTAATCAGATGAAATACGGATGAAAAATACAGATAAAAAGGACATTTTCAGATGGATATTCATCTTAAGAAAACAAGAAAAAAGGGCACACTAGCAGCTAGTTGCCTGGCCTGCCTAACTGCCATTTTGATGGTAATGAAATGGGATAGGTTCCAGCAGATCTACTTGAACCTGCAATGGAATAAGCGGTAAAAGATAATGGATGGACAGATCACAAATGGCATCACAAGAAATGCTGGACTATTACATTTTATTTATAGGCCTCTTTCAAGGTACCCAAGGTCACTGTACAAAAAGACTGTACAACAATCACACATGGCAATGCAACATATAACAGCAAAAACAAACAACAAGAATGAGCAATCTTAAAAAGATGCGTCTTAGAACAGTCTTCATTAATATCGGTGGTTCTTCAGTCAACACAGCAGAATTATATTGCCCCTATATAGTCAGAAGCGATATTACTACATAGTGTGGCTTTAATGCATGCATCTTGAGATTTTCATATAAAATAACTTGATTCATCATTGGACATTTCACACAACATTGCACATCCTTTTAGATGCATAAACATCCTGTATGTTGCTTCACTGCTGTGCAAAGAGACAAAGGTTTTTCTGTTGCCACATTGAATCTAGTGAAAAAGCAAACGCTTCTCTAATGCGTTGGAGCAGTTTGCAATTTGTTGCTGAGTAATGGTGCTTATGTAAGAAAAGGGCAGGATTAGGTAAAGTTCCAGAGAGCTGGAAGAAATTGCACTGATGTCCTGCTCTCCTTTGTTTTAATCTGGCTCCTGACAGTTAAATGGAAAAGATGAATGTGACTCTGGTGAATCAGCTTCTAAAAAACAGTGGTAAGGAAAAGAGCTACAGATTTGGACCTTTGAATGAATGTACTTATGAACTGATATCATGCTAAACATAAACATGTAAACTACACTGTAACAGTCCCTAAATCAAATATTCACTCCATAATTACAGTTAAATGTTGGCCAAGTAAGAAATCTCTGCAGTACTTATGGTGCCAGTTTGATAATTACCAGAATGGAGGTAACTGATCATTTTGTCAATAATCTCCAGCCAGACCTGACCACCAGCATTTGTTAAACTCCCAGCGGGAAATATTGACATGTTGGTGGGGAAGGTACGGCCTTTGGGCTGAGATGGCGTCACAGGTGTTGAATCGTTTTTTTTTATTGTTTTTTTTTTTAAATGTTTTTTGTGTAACTGGCAAAGGGTACCATGCAAACAGAGATGGGTGCAAACGTTTTATTTTAAACAGATCAATATCTGAATTTAAAAATAACTTATTTCCAAAGAAATGAGAAGTCCAATCAAAAGACCACATAAAAAAACATTTGAGTTGTTAAGGGAATAAAATGAACACAGACTTTTGTTGAAGGTGGAGTACATGGTGATTTTAAGTTGCATGTTCCAAATCTATTGATTAAAATTTTTTTCAAATTCCAACAATAGTTAAGTGTTCAGCCATTCACAGGAAAAACATCAGTCAACTGTGCAGGCAGGGGCCGTGTATAGAAAAAAAGAGCCAATTATTTTACTTGGGGCGAGAAATGACATAAATGGACTCAAGCTCGTTTCTGTGGTAGTTCTGTGTACTCCACTCCTGCAATGTTGTAGGCGAGCGCAAAGGGAGAAAGTTTTAAGCTGTGTTGTAATGAACTGTGTCAACTTAAGGTGTAATCAGATTGTTGAGTCCTAACCCAGGAGAGCAAAGATCTCCATATTGAACAGGACAATCACCCAGAAGACTACAACTCCCACAATGCACCAGCAGCAAGGTGGCTGCTGGGAGCTCGTTTGGCCAACCCAGAACACCTGAGAAAGCTGCTGCCATGAGCATGCAGACACACACCAAACGACAAGCAAGCAAGTCTACTCCTGGAATTCTTCTCCAAGGCTCTAATGGTCGGTTAAGACTGCTTTGTTTATTCTGTTCAAATCTTCCTCTGTGGCTGAATGTATTGTTAGTATAACATTCATTATAATTATACTTGACTTATCTAGATAAAAGTTAATATGGTATATTTAAAAGCTTGCAGTATACTTTAATTTGAATTATTATTATTATTAGAGGTGAACTTAGTCAAAGTTACATTTCAGCATGTTGGCTTTAATGCTGCTTGACATTACTTTATAATTTATAAAATAATGTGATTAAAATGCTGACTTTAATTTATATATTGGGGAAATAGTTGAAGTTAATACTTTAACTTTAATTTCAACTGAATTTAATTAATGATGATTTTGGATAGAATGGCTTTAATTTAAAATATAGTTAATAATTTAAAACTGACTTTGGTAAATGATTAGTATGACTTTAATTTAAAAGTGTCTACCTTTCATAGTAAAAGTAATTTAAAGAAATGCTTTTGTTTAAAAAACTTTAGTGTTAAAACTTATTTAAAATTATTGTTTAAAGGACACTTTGTTTAATGTGTTTTGAAGGCACTTTAATTAAAAGATGGTTTATTGTAATTTAATTTGACCATTTAAAATGTAATTGCTTAAAACAGTTAGTTTGTTCAAAATGACATTTGTTTAAATACTTAAATACTCTAAAATAATTGTTAAAGGGTTTGTTTAAAAATACTTTGTTTAAAACCAAATTGTTTATTTAAGAGACATTATTTGTTTAGAAATGTTTAAAAATATAACTACTGAAACAGGACTTTTTTGTTTAAAAAATGATTGTTTATTTTGACAATGTTGTTAATCATATGTTTTCTTGTTTTAAGGTTAACAACCTAACTACGCTACTATTCGAAGACCCCCAACAAAGACCAACAAATTGATTTGAAAAGTTGGAAAAATAAAGTTGGAAGAGGTTGGAAAGAAGCTGAGTTGTTGTCCTTCTGTCCATTTGGAGAAAATTGGAGTTGACTTTACAGTTGTTAACCACCTGCAGACACCCCCTTGCTGAGGATAAAGGGCTTCGGCTAGGAGGAAAGCCGTGGACAAGAAGGAAAAATGGCGGAGAAAACGGCCAAAGACTGTAAGCAAGAAAGGACCACGGCAAAGAGCCGTTTTACAAGGCAAGCCAACTTCCTTGTGAGAGAAGCAGATGGCATGCTCAAATCCGAGCTTCTTGAGCAGTACAAGGAGCTCACAGACTGTTTCCGAGCTGTGCAAGACTCCAACGATGACTACAGGTCCAGCCTGGAGGCTGAAGTCAAAAAGGAGGATGAAGAGGCAGAGCTCAGTGAACAGCAAGAAGCCGACATTGAGAACACTCTGAAAGAGGCCAAAGTAAAGATGACCGCAATCGAGGACACAGTCCGACAAATCCTGTGGACAAGATATGGAGGCTATGAACTCGAAACTGCCATTCGTGGGGCTGAGCGAGCAAATGGGGCTGCGGATAATCTGCCAGTGACGAGTGAGAATTTGGAGCGATTCGAAAGGCACCTAACCCTCTCTGAGAAGATGAGGAACGAGGCCACCACTGCAATGTTGACGTGGGAGAAATGGATACCGGAGGATCACAGGGATGGAGTGAAGGCAAGGCTCAGGGACATAGACGGAACTCTTCTCACACTGAGAATGAGAGAGCCTGAGTTTGCAGGTGCACGGACCCTGCTGGTCGCTGGTAGAGGAGTCACACCACCACCAACACCCCAACCAACAACACCAGTCGTGAGGATAAAGCCGACCACCCTACCTACCTTTACTGGTTCCAAGAGAGACTTTCACAGATGGAAAAAAGACTGGGAGAGCCTTCAACGGCAGGGAGAACCATCTGGATCGCCTGTAGTAAAGAAGATACAGCTCCTAGACAGCATCGATGAGAAAATCTCAAAAGACCTCAGACTTTCCACATACACCACGGCAACAGACATGTTCAGAGTCCTTGAGAACAGGTACGGCAACAAATCAAGCATCACTGTGGAAATCCTAGAAGAACTTGACAAAATACCACATGTGAAGGGGCACCAGCCCAGAAAGGTCATTGACCTAATACAGTCCGTGGAAAAGGCTCTAGCAGACCTTACTGAGCTGGGGAACTCCGGGGCCATAAACAACCCTCTTGTCATCAAATCCATCGAAACCAAGTTGCTCGATTTCATCAAGACCAACTGGCTGATTTTCATGGTGGATCCCATAAACAACGTCACACCTCAGAACCATTTCGACCAGCTCTTGACATTCCTAAAAAATCAGGAAGATGTACTAGAGAGACTTGAGCAACTCCGAGTTGTGGAGAAGGGTGACAAACCGGAGCGAGCAGACAAGAAGAATGGAAGGAAGTCTGCCTCCACCAGAGCCACCAAGAGACAAGAGCTTGATGGATGTGTCATCTGTGGTGACAGCAGTCATAATAATAAAATATTCTTCTGCAAGATGTTCAAGGGACTAAAGCTCCCAGAGAAGACGGCTGCCTTAAAGAAGCTTGGAGCATGCAGGAAATGCCTTGGACGCCATGAGGAGGGCGGTTATTGCAGAGACAATTTCCTGTGCCGAAATTCGGACTGCAGGAGGGGAGGAAGTGCTGCGGACCACCACTATTTTCTCTGTCCGAAGGGAGAGTCCAGGCCACGGAGTGGAGATGGGAGAAGTGGAAAAGGTGGCAGCAACAAAGGCACTCTTACGGAGGAACAAGAGGCGTGCTTGGCTGATCTTCCCCCAGAGATGGCTGAACGTTGCAGGAAGGCATTCACCAACAAAACCACGATGACACTAAAAGCATCTGGCCAGTCTGAACTACTGCGGCATAGTGGTCTCACCGAGCTACCTGTCATCATGATGCTCATGAACGTCACTGCGAATGCTGGTCAGAAGATCGGGACCCTGATTGACCTAGCATCCGACACTAACTACATCACCCATAAGGCTGCTGACAGACTGCGGCTGAGGAGGGAGAAGATAACCCTGGTGGTACATGGAGTCGGTGGTATGGTCATGAAGGTGGACACCCTAAGATACCTCCTGAAAGTCCGAGTCAAGACACCAAAAGGAACTGTACGAGCTCATGAACTGGTCTGCTATGGATTGGATGAAATAGCCAAGGTGCATCAAGCTGTTCAGCCAGAAACTCTGCACAGATTCTTCCCGGAAGTCAAGCTCGAGGAACTGGAGAGGCCAGAAGAGGTTGAGCTCCTCATCAGTCACCGTGAAGGAAGGCTCGCTCCCCAAAGTGTGAGAATGATTGGTGACCTCGTCCTGTGGGTAGGTCCACTGGGGACGACGGTGGCCGGAGCGCATCCTGACCTGCACGAAGAAGTGGAGATAGAGGCATATGCATCTCGAACTCACTTTGCCCGCTCCATGAGAACCGCAGCAGTCAAATATAGAGAAATCCCAGGTCCAGTGGATGACATCAAGGCCACACTCACAGCTGCCAGCAACCGGGAGTTCCTCGAGTGGTGGCACTGGGACAGCATCGGAGCTGCATGTGAGCCAAGATGTGGAGGATGTCGATGCGGGAACTGTCCACCTGGAGGAAAGGAAATGACCCTGGCGGAGGAGAGGGAGTATGAGATCATTAAAGGAGGCCTCACCTACAAGGAGGAGGACGATCACACAAAATCCCCACACTGGGATGCAAGGTATCCTTGGACAGTGGACCCTGCCTCTCTCCCCAACAACAAAAGTGCAGTCCAGGCCTGTTTCTTGAGGATGGAGAAGCAACTGTGCAAAGAGCCAGAATGGAAAGCTGCATATGCCACCCAAATCCATGAGATGGTTGAACGAGGAGCAGCCATCAAACTCACTGAAGAAATCATTGACAAGTGGAATGGCCCAGTGTGGTATGTGAGCCACCTGGTGGCGCCCAACCCTCATTCTGTGACAACACCAGTCCGAATTGTGTGGAACAGCAGCCAGAAGTACAAAGGTGTGAGCATGAATGACATCCTTCTGAAGGGACCAGATGTACTCAACCCTATTCGAGCTGTTCTGCTGAGGTTCCGCGAAGGTGTGCATGCAGCTCTAGGAGACATAAAGAAGATGTACAACTCTGTGTGGCTGGAGCAGTGTGAGATGCACCTGCACAGATTCCTCTGGAGAGACAGCCCAGAAGAGGAGATCAGCGAATATGCAATCACCAGAGTCAACATCGGAGACAAACCTGCAGGCTGCATTGCACAGTTGGCCATGAGGGAAACGGCAAACCTGCCCAACTTTGTTCACCTAGAAGATGAACGCAAAGTAATTGAAGGAGACAGCTATGTGGATGACCTTCTGACCTCCCACAACGACCTGGACAGACTTGACCAAATCACGGCGCAAGTTGAAGAGATTTTGAAAGCTGGCGGTTTCTTCCTCAAGCCATGGGTCCGGTCGGCGCAAAGTGGGAGGAAAGGAACAGACACAGAGGCCACCAAGTCTGGACGAAGTCAAACCTTCATTCTCCCAAACCAAATCAGGGAAGAAGACAACAGAGCCCTGGGCATCGGCTATCAAGTTGACGAAGACAAGCTCTACATATTGACTTCAGTGAACTTCTCCAGGAGGAAGAAGAAGATGAGAGTTGGCAAAGATCTTCTCACAGAGGAGGTGAGAACCGAAACCCCTAACCCACTGACCAGAAGAGCTCTCTTAAGCCAAGTAGCTGGACTGTACGACCCAATTGGCCTAGCAGCACCGGTCAAACAGAAGGGAGCAATTCTTGTGAGAAAGGCGTTCCAAGAGGGAGGTGGCGGCAAGCTGACCCAAGAAACCTGGGACCTTCCACTCTCTCAAAGCCTCAGAGAAGAAGCCATACAGCTCTTTGAAGAGTATGTGCAGCTTGGCCAGGTGAGGTTCCACAGAAGCCTCACACCTGCTGACTGGAAAGGAAACCCTTGGGGCATCACATTCTCTGATGGAAGCGACAAAACCTTTGGAGCAGTGATGTACTTAAGGTGGGAGACAAGTCATGGCATTGAGGTCCGGTTCGTGGAAGCCAAAGCCAAGCTGACACCCCTGGATCAAAAGGGAGATGCTGTTAAAGCTGAGATCTGCGGCGCAGTCTTCGCTTCAAGGATCAGAAAGTATGTGGAGAAACATGCTCGAATGAAGATCGAGAGATGGTTCCATCTGCTGGACAGCCAAACGGTCCTCGGGGCGATCCAGAGAGACAGTTATGGGTACCAGACCTTCTTTGCCAACAGAGTGGGTGAACTCCAGAAAAGCGGACCGGTGCAAGACTGGTGGTGGATCTGTGGCGACCTAAATATAGCTGACATCATCACAAGAGGAGGCACTCCAGCAGATCTAAAAGAGAATTCCACCTGGCAAAATGGACCAGAATTCCTGAAGTGGCCGGTGGAGGAGTGGCCCATTAAGTCAGCTGGAGAAGTAGCTGCCCACGCCAGAGAGAGCGTGAACAACCTCCAAAGGAGAGCCTTTTCAGCTGCCATAACAAGGGCTCAAGCCAAGCTTGATCGGCAAAACCCGCCAGTCACCCCGGATAACCAATCCATCTCGGATGTCCAAGAGGTGAAACCAACTCTTCCCCAGAAGAAACCCACTGGTTGGGTCAAAGTACTTGTGGACATACAAAGATTCAGCAACCTGTCCAAACTGGTGAGAGTCATTGCCTGGGTTTGCAGAGCTGTCAAGCTGTGGCTAAAACGGATGAGACAGGCACCAGGACAGTCAAAGTGGGAGGCCAATCAAGCTGGACTGACTGGAGAAGAGCTGAACGAAGCCCATGAAGACCTCTTCCTCGCTGCCCAAGAAGCTATAGCCTTCCCAGAGACGACTCTAAGCAGATTGGCAGTATACAAAGATGTGAACTCTGGGCTCCTAGTTTGTGGTGGCAGAATCCAGATGTTCAGTGAAGATAAGACAGCAGTGCCAGTTCTACCATTCGAATCCTGGGTGTCTACATTGCTGGCTGAAGAATCCCACAAAGCAAACCATGAAGGTGTAGCAGGAACCCTTCTTCGAATGAGGAAGAGAGCGTGGGTGATAAAAGGCCGGAGACTTGCCAAGAGAGTGGTTGACAGCTGTACTGTCTGTAGGAAGAACAACATAAAGAAGTGCCAACAAATCATGGCTGACCTACCTCCAGAGTGGATGGGCCCAGCCGCACCCTTTGAATTCACCACCATGGACCTGTTCGGCCCCTATGAAGTGAAGGATGAGGTCAAGAAGAGGACCAGACTAAAAGTATGGGGCATTGTCTTCTGCTGCACGGCTTCCCGAGCCATACATACCGAAGTGGTGAGTGACCAGTCGTCGGAAGGATTCCTGCTGGCCTATCAAAGATTCACTGCACTGAGAGGACACCCCAGGAAACTCTGGTCGGACCCTGGCAGTAACTTTGTCGGAGCTAAACCCGCACTGGAGCAGCTTTACCAGTACCTTGACCGACTGGACAAGTCTGAACTTGAAGACAAGGCTACCAAGCATGGAACGGAATGGTCTTGGAAGATCCACCCTGCAGACTCTCCCCATAGGAACGGTGCAGCAGAGGCGGCTGTCAAAATAGTGAAGCGGGCCTTAAGCAACCTTGGTGGAGATGGTGTATTCACGTGGGGTGAGTTCCAAACGTTCCTCTACATGGCAGCCAACCTCGCAAATGAGAGACCCATCGATGCAAGAACTCAAAGCAGGGAAGACTGCATAGAGTACATCACCCCAAACTCTCTGCTCTTGGGACGTGCCAATCCAAAAGGTGACCCTGGAGACTTTCAGTTTGATGCCTACCCTTACAAACGATTTCAGCATATTCAAGCAGAAGTCGGCAAGTTCTGGAAGAAGTGGAGCCAACTGGCTGGCCCTAACTTGTTCATGAGGAACAAATGGCACACCAAAGAGCGAAACGTGGCTAGAAGATGTGGTGTGGAGATGTGGTCTGGTTGGCTGACCAAAACGCTCTGAGAGGACAGTACAAGCTGGCAAGAGTGGTCGGTGTCAATACTGACGGCAAAGGCCTCGTAAGGGATGTGCTCGTGAGGACCTTTCCCAGCTATCCTGTTCCCCTCACAAAAGCAAACGGCAAAGACAAGCCTAAGAAAACAAGTGACAAAACAAAAATCCCGGCCACAATTCTGCATAGAGATTCCAGGCGACTGGTCATCCTACTTCCTATTGAAGAACAGAAACGTGAAGGACTTGAGTGACCTCTCTGTGTGGAACCCAAGAGCTCAAGTGGGAGGTGTTGAGTCCTAACCCAGGAGAGCAAAGATCTCCATATTGAACAGGACAATCACCCAGAAGACTACAACTCCCACAATGCACCAGCAGCAAGGTGGCTGCTGGGAGCTCGTTTGGCCAACCCAGAACACCTGAGAAAGCTGCTGCCATGAGCATGCAGACACACACCAAACGACAAGCAAGCAAGTCTACTCCTGGAATTCTTCTCCAAGGCTCTAATGGTCGGTTAAGACTGCTTTGTTTATTCTGTTCAAATCTTCCTCTGTGGCTGAATGTATTGTTAGTATAACATTCATTATAATTATACTTGACTTATCTAGATAAAAGTTAATATGGTATATTTAAAAGCTTGCAGTATACTTTAATTTGAATTATTATTATTATTATTATTAGAGGTGAACTTAGTCAAAGTTACATTTCAGCATGTTGGCTTTAATGCTGCTTGACATTACTTTATAATTTATAAAATAATGTGATTAAAATGCTGACTTTAATTTATATATTGGGGAAATAGTTGAAGTTAATACTTTAACTTTAATTTCAACTGAATTTAATTAATGATGATTTTGGATAGAATGGCTTTAATTTAAAATATAGTTAATAATTTAAAACTGACTTTGGTAAATGATTAGTATGACTTTAATTTAAAAGTGTCTACCTTTCATAGTAAAAGTAATTTAAAGAAATGCTTTTGTTTAAAAAACTTTAGTGTTAAAACTTATTTAAAATTATTGTTTAAAGGACACTTTGTTTAATGTGTTTTGAAGGCACTTTAATTAAAAGATGGTTTATTGTAATTTAATTTGACCATTTAAAATGTAATTGCTTAAAACAGTTAGTTTGTTCAAAATGACATTTGTTTAAATACTTAAATACTCTAAAATAATTGTTAAAGGGTTTGTTTAAAAATACTTTGTTTAAAACCAAATTGTTTATTTAAGAGACATTATTTGTTTAGAAATGTTTAAAAATATAACTACTGAAACAGGACTTTTTTGTTTAAAAAATTATTGTTTATTTTGACAATGTTGTTAATCATATGTTTTCTTGTTTTAAGGTTAACAACCTAACTACGCTACTATTCGAAGACCCCCAACAAAGACCAACAAATTGATTTGAAAAGTTGGAAAAATAAAGTTGGAAGAGGTTGGAAAGAAGCTGAGTTGTTGTCCATTTGGAGAAAATTGGAGTTGACTTTACACAGATCAGGTGAGAAAGATGAATGGAGTGGAGTTTTACACTAGAAAAAGATTTATGATGATAAAACATTGAAAGCCTGACCAAATCCAGACTTGCCCTGTAGAAATGTGAGCACTGAACCCACTGGTAGTCTGTGGCGGTGCTCATTTTTGCCGATTCGACATGTAGAAAATCGGCCACTAGCCGTCGGCCTCTATGACCAATCTGATTGGAGGAGTGCTAGTTTAACTAGTGAATCAGAAATAACTGGAAATGATGACGGTAAACATACTAGCTAAACAGCGTCGGCACAGATGCTATACTAAACTATCATCGGTTTGGATTTGGATTGTATTGGATTTCTGATCATGACTCTATGGACCGATACATTGCAAGAGGAGATGATCAGCATGATCGAGGAGATGTCACTGCTGTACAACAAGACAAACAAGAGCAATAAAAGAAACGGCACAACAGGGACACTACAAGTCAGCCATCACTGCAAAAGGGAAAATCACATCGTGGACTGGGAAAAGGCCAGGGTCATCTCCACCGATGACAACAGACACCAGTGCTGGATCGGGGAGGCCATAGAAATCAGGAAGCGGGGCCTGAGGAAGCCTACATGCTCTCTCTCTGGAACAGCATCCTGGAGGGGCCGGACGGACAGCAGAGGGCGTGACTCACCTGTCAAATCTGACAGGTAAGTCACGCCTCCCTTTCAACATGAGCTGATAAATGACCGGTCTCACACAAACAAACACACCCTCTTGTGACACTCTGATGAAGGTGAAAGGAATCGCCGAAACATGTCAGGTAGTTAAAAACCTGAATTATTTGTCTGAAAAAAAAAATAACTTGCAAAGTAATATCCGAAAAGTGCTTTTCGAACAGAGTAGGGAAGTCCGACTGCCGGTATCAGATAAGCAAGAGAATAAATATGTCTGGTAAGATTTTCTCTTCTAACTGTGTGTACATCTCACCTTTGTACAATGGGCAGAATGCATATCAGAAAATAAAATAAAATGTGTTGTCGAACTCACTCGCAGGAATTGCGCATACGTGGACTTGCTACATGCAGGCCCTAAACGAGTGTTTGTGTTGTGTATCTAGGTATGCTGTCACAAAATACAACTCTACTCTGTAAACTTTTCAGAGAAAGAGACAAAGTAGAAGTGGAATTCCCTGCAAACACAGTTCACCTTCTATCGGAAGCTCTCTCCTTCTGGAAGTTCGGCCGCAGACAAGACAGCCAGACAGCTGTACATGTGCGGAGGTTGCAGTTTCTGGAGCCACATACAAAGAGGAAAGAAACAGTATCTAACCTCAGCTATGCGGTATGAACTCACTCTCAAAAAATATAGTACTGCAATGCTAACTATGGACTTTACACATATTTCTATCCAAAGTTGCTTTTGCTTGTGAATGCATCGATTCCATGATATTAAATCCACTCTTTATTTGTTAGGAACCACTGGCCCCTGTCGACACCAGTTCAGATGCCACTGATGCCACGGACAGCAGCCTGGACGAGACGGCATATGAACCACCACTGCTGAATCAACTGTTCTTGAGTCAGCCAGCCCAACACACGGAAGCCTACCTTCTTCTGGTTGTTCTGAAGGTGAACTGACAAACGCATCAATGGGACTGATGCACACAATACAAGGGACGCTTAGTAGAATGTCTGCAGCGGCTAAAACACCGGATATAATAGCTTTCGACCTGCCAAGCCATCAAACACAAGTTCAGGATGGTGCCACCACATCTCCTGCTTCAATTGGAGAACAGTGTTCAGACCTCATATTACATTTTCTTGAGGAGCACAACCTGCACACACACAGCTTACAGTGTTTACGTGCTTTTCATATTTTGTACTTTTTACAGTTTTGTACGTTTTATTTTTTTGCATATATATTAACGGTTAATACCATGCTGGTAAGAACCTAAAGCATATATATATATATATATATATATATATATATATATGCATTTTTGATATATTTTTAAATATGTCACATATATTTATTTTATTAATATATATCTTTATACATACCCAATTTTTTTTTTTTGGGGGGGGGGGGGTGACATCCGCTGCTAGTCCAAGATGCGAAAAACACATGGAAGCGCACGGCCACGGGAAAAGGCAGCCAGGGAACCCACGCTGATGGACCGGGACCCAGGCGAACCCCGACCACCCGGCATGGCCCACACCCCCCAGGCCAACGACCCCCACCCGGCGAGAGGCCAGCCTGCCGGAGAGACAGAGCCGCCCCGACCGCCGATGCAGGCAGGTGCACCCGCCCCTACGAAAGCGGCCCTCCAGAACCAAAGGAGTGCCCACCGCACGGGCAGCGGGGGAGACCGGAGACGGGCCCGGTACGTTTTACTTTTCAGAAAAGCATGTCTTTGATAAAGTGATTGTCCCTGTGTTTTTTCCACAGTCATTATGATGATGATGCTAAAAATATTTCTATAAAATGAGCTGTAACCTTGAGTTTGAACACATTCCACTGTAACATGAACACTGATGGTCGGGGCATCGATGTCTGCTCTTCCAGTCACATGCAGTCTTTCATACAGGAACCACATTACATTACATTGTGTAGGAACCTGTGCACACATCCCATGATCTCCTGCCCCATTAACTACAACGTCTGGTTGTCTGGTTGAGATCAATAGCACCCCACCCCTGTTATACACAGCGCTGCACAGCACTGTTTTCCTGAGCTAAGCTGCCTGAAAGATTGCCAGTCTTCTCAGAGTCAATCAAAAGTCACTCTACCCTGTTCCCGCACTTGTAAAAGTTGCCCAAAACGCCTATCCAAGTTATACCCAAAGTAAATTGAAAGCTGTTCTTGAACCGTTTGAAGTAGATGGATGGTTCTGGCCTCTTTTGAAAGGTAACACTCTGAAGTTTTCCCCACCAACTGTCAGAATCACTACTACTATTATTCAGTAATCTCAGTTTGAACACACTGAAATAGAAGGTTTTTATTTCAGCCGGAAATTTGTTTTGTAATCAGATGTCTGCAGATGAATCTGTGACTTATTGGTTTGAAAACACACTAAGACCACAGCATGAGGCCTTATCTAGTGCAAGTTCAAATTTGATAACAATACCACAAAAAATTAGTATTTTACACATGTTTTTGTAAGACTATGTCTCTGATTGGTTGGTTGGTTGGTTGGTTGGTTGGTTGGTTGGTTGGTTGATTGATTGATTGATTGATTGAAAACGTGCAGGACGGAGGAGTTACCGAGTGTAAACATAACAACATGTGCTTCTCGGACGACGGTCCAGATGAAGAGCGGCTGTTTGTGGATATTTACTGGTATAATCATTTTTTTTTGGACTAAATACTTTACTGGATAGGATCTAATAGACCTTTGGTTTGTACAAGATTTGTAGGATTTGTAAATGACCTAGTTTTGTAAATTTTGGAGTGAGTGTGCACCGGATATGGGCTGGACGGGGCGAGGGCGGGCCTCCACATAAGAACGGGCTACATAGTGTATTTAAACTTGAAGTTTTTGTCTCAGCGCCTGCTTGCTTGGCCTGTTGGTGCTGCCCGCTGCCTCAAAGGTCCAACAGCCCAACCAAGCCTGGTCAAACACCTTCAACTTTTGTTTCTTGGCCTTTTGTCATTACTTTGTTTATGTTTTACTATAACTGTAATTTCTTGTGAAACACAGTATTTTGTATCTGTTAATGGTGCTATATAACTAGACTTAACTCACTTCTTAACACTATTATTTCCCTTCTTAGATTTAGACCATGAAGCCTAATTAGCTATCTAATAACATAACCCCTGGTTAACATTAGATCTTAAAATGATGTTGTGTACCTACCTACCTACCTACCTACCTACCTACCTACCTACCTACCTACAGAAATAAAAAAAAGGAATGGATTTCATCATAGAGACTGTTGTCGAGTCTTTCTTCACAAAAAGAAGGCATGTCCAGCAAAGACAACACAGCAAGATAGATTTCAGTAATCATGTGAGTGATGTATTGAAGTAAGGTAAGTGGTCTTACAGTTTTACAGGATTAGTTTACATGCACACAATAAACCCTTCCCCTTAATTACGTCAAGCCTGTAAAATTCATGCACACATCCACTTGCAATCACATATACAGCACGCACACAGAGCATTTTTGTTTCTCTGTGCTTTCTAAGTGCATATAACCTCTTTACACGCCAGCACGTCATTAGTTACAGTTCAGCTGTTATTGACAGCTGAGTGACCAGATCTTTCCAGTTTTCCTATAACCTGAGGGTTCAATGACAGGTCACAGAGAGAACCTGGAGACAGCGAGATCTCTACTCTGTCATCATGCCAGCAGCCAGTGCTTGTGTGAGAAAAACAAAGGTCGAAGAGAGATCAAATGAGTGAGTGATTGATTTTATTTGACAAAGTGTATCAGAAACATAAATCACATCGCTGCAGGGATGGAGAGCAGGGGTGGCTGTCAGAACCAAATAACTGCTCCTAACTCTGGGGACTTTACTGCCACTCTTCACATCCCTTTAATACCTACTCACACTCGAGAATTCGTAAGTTCAATTTACAGCCACAGCTCGCAGTGGTGTCATGGCTATAAATCGAATGAAAATGCAGTAATGGAAGTACCTTCAGTGTCCTAGACACCAGTTTTTAAAATATATGTTCCAGGATGCTCCAGGAAATCTATTCATTTGTTGCCCCAGATGTTTAAGGTCATTCTCACATATGTGCAGCATACCTGTGGTGTGGCCTCGGTGCACATCACTTTACATAGCATCATTTTTCAGTGAGCTCGGTCCATCTTAACAGGTGGGGATTTTTCACTCCAGCCCAAACGTCATACCACAAGCCACAGTGCTGCAATGGTCAACATCAGGGTTGTTGGAGTGCCATGTTTCCATGACAACCAGCCTGAAGCAGCTCAAAAGTATGAACATTTCTCAACTTTACATTGGTTTGGCCCTGAGGTAGTAATTTTTTTTCTATATTGTTTGTTTGCCGTATACCACTCTAGACAAACTATATACTGTAGTGTGTTAATGGAATGTGATTGCTAGCATTACTTTCCTTTGCCATGTTTGTTTGTGCTCCTTCACATCCCACAGTGCACCATCCAGCTGTCTGCAGCAGCCCTTTTAGCTCAAACATGTGAAGTACACCCTGTAGTTGGGTTGAACTGAGGTTATGAAGTTATCATATCACAAACGAACCACATCAGATTTCGCTGAAGATAATATGGGATCTAATGGTGCACGCTATTCGTATGTGGAAGATGATATGCCTGAGCTTCTAGATGCAACTTTCAACTTTTAAACAGCCTGAATTCAGAACACCAACATGGAAAGTCGGTGAAAACTTGCATACCGCAACTTCAGATTAGGGCTGGGCGGTATGGCCTTTTATTATCTCGATATTTTTAGGCCATGTCACGATACACGATATATATCTCGATATTTTGCCTTAGCCTTGAATTAACACTTTGATGCTACAATCACACCTATATGATGATTCTATATGTCTACATTAAAACATTCTTGTTCATACTGTATTAATATATGCTCATTTTAAACTTTCAAATAAGTCAAATTTACCAAAACTGTATTTATTAAACAGTTACTAAGCAGTGAGTGGCATAAACATAAAAAGTGTCATTTCAAAACAGAAAGTGCACGTTGCATCTCTGACTCCCCGTCTGAAGAACATCTGCTAAGAACATGTTCTGGTCCTGGTTTTACCAGGTTTTACCTGGTTTTACCAGGATGAGCTGCTCTGAGCAGGAGGGCCTTTACAGCAGCTTTATATTAAGACTAATTGTAGGTGTAAGGACTGCAATGTTTCATCCTCTCCTCCTTTAATTTGCATCACTTTCACTTACTTTTAGAAATATGACGTCATATAGTCTTGTTTGACTTTGTTTCGATGATAGTGATTGATTTCATGTGGCCACATTTAAGCAACACTAGGTGACGTTTCTCAGCTCTGGAAGAGAAAAGCCTGAATTATGGTTCCGCGTTAAATCCACGCAGAGCCTACGGCGTAGGGTACGCGGCGACGCGCACTTACGCCGTAGGCTCTGCGTTGGTGTAACGCGGAACCATAAATCAGCCTAAAGGCTCGGCTGCGCGTGTCGCGCTGAGCGGCTTCTCGGCTCTCCGGAGAGCCGTTCGCGTCGTGCAAGGAGAAAACATCCCTCCCGTCTTTACTGAACCAGTTAGCTTTGAAAAGAGTCCGTCGCGCGCAGCAACCGCGCAGATGAACTCACGCCGCAAACAGGCGAGTTTGGGAAAGTTAAAGCGGGGTGGAAGTGACCGGCGGTCCCGGACAGCAGCGCCGACCATAGACATCATATAGAACACTGTTCTATATGATGTCTATGGCGCCGACACCTGCAGCTGGTCGGGGGCCAATGATAATGCACACACGACAGCACGTCACTGACGTGTGTAACAGGGTGCGCTTGTTTTATGTCTCAGAGAAGGAGAGACGAGACGAGAGCGAGAAAAGCCTGTAATATAACGCCCGCGGCTAAAAGCAAATGTATATTCAAATATTCCCGATAGAGTCATTTTGTACATCGCACAGAGTAGAAGCCGAAATACATCGCCTATACTCGATATATCGCCCAGCCCTACTTCAGATAAAAACATAGCTGCTTACATCAAAGTACACGTTGCTTGACTTCCACATGTCCCATATACGTGTATCACTGGTTGAACACAAAACCTCAGCAAAACTGGTAAAAGTGCAATTAGACCAAAGTGTTTTAGGTGTTTTTTTGGCCAGCAAGGTCTGGGTCAGTAGAAAAGTGTAGATGTTTCTGGTCTGATAAAATTCCGCTCTGAATTATAGATCTTTGAGGTATGAATATTTGAAGCAGGTGAAGACAGTGTGGAAGTCTTAACACTCACCTTAATGTTCAGTGTGTGATATTTTAAATGTTAATACAGCTGAAAACTTGCACTTGCTGGCCCTGTATGGATATTCTCACCAGAGTGTGTCTGTGTGCCTCCGCTTCCTTTCTCATAAGCTCTTTGTTTTGAAATCCGGGACAGAAGACTGAGGGATACGCCTTAGAAATATAAATCCTGCTTACACTAAAACTGGTGGTAATACTGTCACTCTTTGTCCAGCACAGCATGAAGCTGGACTCAGTTTTTTCACCCTCTGCTTTCTGTCTTTTTAAGGCTTTTGGTATTATTGGCTGTGAGGTTTCTTAATCTTAACAGTCTGGTTGGCAGCAGCTGAATTATTGGAATTGACGATAAGGCTAAAGCCTTAACATCCAAAGCAGGACTTGTGATTTCACTCTCATGAAAAGAACCTCAGGCCTGGATGACACTTCCAATGAACTGCTGGCAGTACAACCGTTATATTGTTACATGCTGGTTTGTTAGAGTTACTTTCCAGTGATGGGGTGGGATGATAGAGAAGGCGCAAAGCAGACTGTAAATGTCTGTGTTTGGATTTCTTTAGGTTAAACCTAAATCTTAATGATGGATTGTAACTGAAGACCAGAATTACAAGATCTATGGAGGACACCAAGGACACTTTAGTTCAGTATAGACACAAATCACACTGACATCTGTGATGGTTTTTGAATGTATTGATCCTATTCAGGGATTTTGGACAATGGAAGAAAGTAGTTTCACAATTTCCAGAAACATGTTTGTTGTTGACGTGAGACCCCATGAAGTGACAAATGTACGACCAGCAGTGATTTAACTTGAACTGAACTCTTATCTAACAAATCTGATCTAATATGGGTGGAAGGAAATCCACTCGTCTGGCTCTGTCACCAGGTAACAAAACCCATCTATCAACATAAAGATTACTAATTAACACAGTCAGTTGCCTAGGAACATGACAGCAGACTCTTAGAAATTGCAATGCTCATCAAAATATTTTAGGTCCAGTATTTCTATATGCATATCATGTTTTTTTAAATACTTTAAAAATATGTTGTGATTTTATGAATTTAATTAAAAACCATTGACTAATTTTTTTTTTTACTTTTACAATGTTCTAATGTTAAAAGATGTTTTAAAAGTAGTTCTAAAACCAGTGTGTGTATTTTTTCACGCTAGAATTACTGTATTAATGGAGTAGATCACTTTACAGTAAAACTGGGCAATACATATTTCATAGATTCATGAAACGGTATCCAAACAGCAGCTTCATGAAGCTAGTAATGAGGAGGTCTTCTGGAGGACACGGGAGTAGAAGAAGCTCTCACAAAGATGAACTCTTATATAAAACATTTCCAATTTTAAACATGACTTTTTAGGGGGAAAAAAAAACCCAAAACATGATCGTGGTCTCAAAAACATACCCATCTCAGAAATTCCCAACTGCTGCTGAAAAACAGCTATGTTTTATTTTTATGATAGGAGACTGCTACTTCTGAAAAACTGGTAAAAACAATTTACACAAACTATTTATTTTGCAGTACAACCTGTTCTATACTATGATGGAAGAGATTTTTGCACACAACTGATGGCAGTAGTTAGGTGCAAAGAAAAATATAAAACGTATTCAGTTAAGGACCTCAATGCTGCTAATTAACTAGACCATTCTGGCAGTGACACAAACATTTTCAAGCTGTTATTTTCGTGGCAAGCATTTTCAAGTCCGGGCGATACTCAAAACTGCCTATAAACTAGTATATAAAGTGATCTGAAGCCAGGTGGTTCACAAGAGTAAAAAAACAAATGATTGTAATTTATCAGGTCGCCATCGGGCTGGACCTGTTTCTAGCACTGCTCCAGTTCTCCCTCTTTTGGGGCAACAACAGCTGTTTGCTATGTTTGGAATTACAATCGCACTTGATCACACAACAGTTTGCTGTCAAACAGAAGAAACACAAGCTATAAATCAAATCCAGGAGTAATATAGTGTATGAAAAGATGGTTTCTGGTCTGACTGAACCCCCTATCACACAGGAAAGCAGGTTAATACTCTTTCCTTGACGCAGCAGAACAAACACCTGTCAGACTGCATTTACTCAGAGTCATCCGCCTGAGGGACTAGTTTTTTTTTTTCCCTGTAAGTGGACCCAAATAGCAGCTGTCATGCTTCGATCCGCTTATTGAACAAGCTTATTATTGTTATTTCAAATTCATTTGAGGTTATACAAGCAAATTTGGCTAAATTAATTCATTTAATGTGCATATCGTCATCATTATCTCACGTTTGTTTATCTATCCTTCTGTCAGCACCCATCAATCCTTGGTCTCATTCCTCTGACTGATCTTCTATTCTCTGCTGCAACTTATCCCAGTCTCCTTTATCTGTCTTGACAGTCCTCCTGACACTCAACACCTGGCTGTCTCTCCTTTCATTTCTCATTCACGCCCTTTTCCTCTGCTTCTGTGTCCTAGCCCTCTTGGAGTTTCATCAGGGACACTGTGCCCAGAAATATTCTTGTCAGCTCGATTTGTCCTCCTCTGGGCTGGTTCCTTTGTTCTTTCTTTATTGAAACCTAACGTTGACAGATAACACTTCGCCCAGAGCAGTTGAAACACAGTCATGATGTTGTGGCTCTCTCAGATGTCCCTTTTTTGTAAAAACAAGTAGCTGGTATCATTTGACCCGAAGAGAACAGGGACCACCTGGCTTGTTACATCTTTGATGGTATCGTCGTTGCATTAAACCATTGGAATGGGTAATTTGTACATCTAGAATGGGAATTTTTTTTATTTTTTTAAATCAATGCTTAAATGTACATATATGTTTTGGAGCAATATGCTCCCAGATAATGTCTTTTTCAGGGAAGGCAAAGGTGAACTACATACTGTATCAATTACAAAAAAAAGGCTTCATAATATATGAGTTTGGGTGCCGAACTGGTCTGCCCGCACTCTCGATCTTTGACCTCTTTTGGATATTTGGTGCAACATGAGGTGAATAATTAGAGATGTACTGATTATAGTTCTTTTTTGCTGATTCAAGTTTTTTGGAGAGACAGACCTTCCAATCACAATTTTAGTCAATTCTGATTTTTCTTTCCTAGAAGTATAATGAGCTGGGTCAGTATCTTAAAGTAACAGGCAGACACAAGCACGGAGTAACTGAAGTAGGATTTAATCCCGAAATACAGTACAAGACAGACCTAGGTAAGTTGGTGTAGCTTGCCAAACATAAGACATGTGAGCCAAACAATATTACACAAGGAGCAGGGTATAAGTAGGCATGAGACCAGGTGGAACGGATGAAGGTAACGAGAACACAGGTGCAGTCCATGAAGTGGAGAACTGAGGAATGCTGGGAGTTGTAGTTTCAGGGCTGGTGATCAGAAGGCTGGCGATGCTGATCATAGTAGCGTAGGAGGAACAGGCATGACAAGCTGCATCCATTAACTTCATAAAAAAAATGGTAGGATACAAAATAAATAAATAAATGGAACGATACCAGAGGCTGCAGACCATGTGCTTTTTTGGCATTATTCTTAACCTCTTCATATTTTTTTATTATCATACTAGAGTGATGCTGTTGTCAGTTTTGGATTATATTTTTTGTCTCAAGTGTTTTGTTTGATTGTTGTTGCTCCACAAGTGTTTATTTTTTGTTATTGTTGTTATTTGCCTCAGGAGGTAATTTATTTTTAAAACTGACTATAAATTAACATTTTATTTTTAAGCAATGTATTATTTTTTGTTATTTCTCACACTTTTTATACTGGTACTGGAAAACTGCCCCCACACCTTTCCAGTGCTGGTGTATCATGATGGTTTAAAAAAAAAATACAATAAAAACGATTTTCTCAGTATTGTAAGCCTTTAAACGGAAGCATTGCACACAATGAATCAATAAACTAATACATTTTTTTAAGGCTGTGCAGAAAAGGCTTTATTGGCCGATATTAGCAGTATGTTCTGGTTGATACCAATCACAACCCATCAACAAAAAGATGGTAGATTGTATATGTGATACAACTTGTTAAACCTCTCTTTGTCCAAACTGTTTGACACCTGCATCAGACATAAAATTCCAAATCTTTCAATCACATAGCACCATTATCTTACAACAGTCGATTAACAAACACCTTACACACTTCAGAGAGATTCTTTAGCATTTTAACCAGTCGTCCTTCCTACGCACCACTCCTTCACACATGCTTTGTCTTCAAAATGTTCCAATGGAGGTCCCTAGATTCAACATTCTCACGCTTTAAAAGATCAAGTACACAAATTTCCTAGCCATTTCATCTATTCATTTTTCATTGGTCAATTTTGAATATAACATTTATCGATCTTCTTTAAGCAGTATCATTATTCTCCTTTTACATACAAACCAGATAGAGTACATTAAGGACAATAAAACTTTGAACAAAAACCGCACTGTCTTGTAGTCACATATGGCCATGGATTAGACTTTCACAAAACAGGGAGCTACCAAAACGTCATTTGAGAATATTCCAGCACTTCTCATTCAGTTGGGAAGGATAAAGTTGGCCTCACACAACATCCATCATAGCTCTACCCAACTAGCCCAAGTTTGAATGATCCTCATTAAAAACACATGCTTGTAACCAGTTGAGGTCAACAAGGCCCAGACCTCATTCATTTTTTAGAGCTTGGAATAGTATTTCAAGAGAAACGCAAATGAATAAAAACATCACTGTCTGAGAATGTGTCTAAAGAGACTGCAATCACATCCATTCATTTGAATAAATCAATATGTTAAAATGTTTCAAGAAATCCGGTGCATCATCTGTAGTTGTAAATGCACAAGATATTCTGCACTCTTAAGTCAGAAAAAGCTGAGATATAAAAGGCAAATAAATAAATATATCTATCCATTCATCCATCATCTATGATCATATCATATGAGCATCAGGTTGTAATCTCAGGTTGTAATATTTTTTTTTCCTCGCCAAGTCCTTTCTGAAATTATACATATAAAAATATGAGTGTTATTCTTCTATTAAACCTCCCCTCTTCTTATGCATGGTTCAAATTCTCTTATAAAACCCTCTGAATCATTTGTGATCGTATCTTATGCTCTTGCAGTGTATCTTTTGTAGAGAAGTGTGAACATTTGTTTCCTGGACACTTCCATACCCCTTTGCAGTGTTTCTGGTGGTGGGACCACTCTCAATGGCTAATGTGACCATGCTCCTTTAATCTGTGAGGTGTCCTTGGGGATATAGGGAACTGGATACATTGTTATAGGCCATTCGGTCTTTATAAAAACAGAGGAAGAATTTGGTTCACATTGCCAGTTGTAAGTAAGATTCATTGATGGTGAGAGGGGAATTCTGGTAATATTTTTATGGACATCATTTCTAGGTCCATAGGAGGTTTGGTTTGGTGGCTTTCAGATTCCATCTCTACTACTGGTTTCATCAGATCATAACCTTCCAGGACTCTGAGGGAAGGGAAATGAGAACCGGGTCCCAGTAGTTTGATTCTGTGGTATCGTTACTCCATCTGCCTAACGATTCCATGTATAGGTTCTGCCAACATGTGACGCATTTGCATGATGACGTCATGTGCACACTTTGTATTTTGGCACGGAATGTTTCCAACAATGGCTTGAGGCAGAAACACGAAAAAGGACAAGACTAGGGCCAGTTGCAACCATAGACTATAACAATCAACGAAGCATTCAGTCACGTGACCCATTGGTTTCTGAAGCCCTGTTTTCCTTCATACAGAGCGCAGCCATGTTACTTAGCAAGCCCTTGGGAACACATCCACTGCATATGAAAGGGCCTTTCTATGTGGAGTTTGCATGTTCTCCCCGTGTTCCCTTGGGTAGCAATGTGAGCTACCCTCACAAAAACATGCACACAGTCCTGGGCTACACTGCCCCCTTCCGGCCACCGACCACCTTGGGAACAAGAAAGGACTGCCAAAAGTAGTCCAAAAGCAAACAAGAATCAAAAACTACAAAAACCTGAGCAGAAAACACGGAGGAACAAACGGTACGGACCAGCAGGGAGCAAGGGAAAGACAAGAACAGATATACACAAGGGTTAATGAGACACAGGTGCAGACAATCAGGGCTGATGGGAAACAGGAAAGTCAAACAAGAACTCAAACACAAAGACAGGGGCTTCAAAATAAAACAGGAAGTCACAAAACCGTGACAGTTTAATATATAGACTCGATGGTGAAATCAAAAGGGACCATCGCGTTTACCCAACGCTGGGTTCGTACACACGGCTAATTGCTTTGCGAAAGGTGGTAGCTTGACGATTACAAATAGTGAAGTGATAATGGCTAGCGATTGGCTGAGCTGACTGCCAAACAATCATATATACTATACTATATATTCTATAATCATAGAAATACATGTAATGCTAGGTATGAACTGTCCTATTATGGAGAAAATATTCACCCCACACACACTCCAATTAGGGATGTCCCCGATGCAGAATTTAGCTGGTCGACTCAAGTTGGGGAGTTTAATGCGACGCGTTGACGACTCATTTTTTAAGTACCTCCCCGGTATCAATTTGGCTTTTTCCCCAAGTGCAGTTTAAACCATGTGGACATACAGTGCATGCAATAGTAATATGAACAGGAAGTCACAAAACCGTGACTTCCTGAACATTGTTTTAAGCATTTTAAATTAAATCAATCTATAAACTACCACTACCTGGCAGCTGCTTTCTTTCACTGCATAACACACTTCACATGTAGCTCCTGCTGATACTGCACATGCGCAGTTTGCGCACCCCCCCCCCCCCTTCCCTAAAAATACGACGGCTCGACTCAAGGAATGCGCATCGACGCCAGGCTCCTCGACTGACGCCTCGAGCCGTCGACTTCAAGGGGGCAGGCCTAACTCCAATGATTGAGACCAAAACGTTTTTTTTTTTTCAACCAGGCAGGAAATACGTTTATTTTTGCTCTAACGTTTGACATTTTAACATGGCAATCAATGGGGATTTTTATCGATCAGTCAAGGAATGCAAAAAAACTTAGTTCTACATGAGCGTCAATGCGGAAATCAGAATGTTGGTTCTTTGTTTGTAACACATGGAGAGCTTTGATCACATCAAAGGGGGGACATACCACCAACACGCTGCAACAATTTCAGCACAAAAACTGTTTGGGCCAAATCCATAAAAGGATTGCGCGGCTTTTGCGGCCGCTAAACCGGTGCAAATGACACAAAAAGAGAGCGTCTAATTCACAAAGCACCCGCAAAGGGCGAATTGCAACACAAACTGCGCTGCCAAGCAAATAGTGGCATTGTGCGCCTGTGCCATTTGCATGCATGTAAATTAGTTAATATTCATACATTCGGCGCAAAATTGCCCCCTTTCTATGCAAATAAGCCTCATTGCAAAAACCGTCTAATTCACAAAGGCCAGCGCTATTTGTCACACGCAAAAATAGTGGAGCAAATACCGTCTTTTCGAAGCGTGTATTAACTGCGCGCAAACTCACTCCTCACTCCCGCTCTGTCTCTGTTTCTCTCTCTCTTCAATATCATTCAAGCCTTTGTGATACTGAATGATATTAAGGGTGAAATCTACAGTCAGACATGACTGTACACAGTCAGATCAAGTGGGGTTGTGGACTTATCTCGGATTTAAAAATAAAAATAAAAGGACGGAGCTCAGGATTCATCCATACAGGGGCTGCTTTATTACAAACAATTCCACCATATAAACATATAAATTTAGAATGTGTGTGTTTAACAGCTGACCTGTAGGTGTGTGTAGCAAAACACAGAACATGAATTACCATCAGATCCTGATCTGTGACCTCATCTATAAAGCTTGCTTGCGTACAAAAAGGGACAAAAGCATGAGTTTGAAAAGTGGGGGGGCATGTCCCCCCTGTTCCCAGTGGAAATTGCGCCCTTGCGCCTCACAGCGTTTTATTTTCACTCGCTTTATTTTTTATTTCTGCAGTTTTCATTATGGACCAATCTGTGTGATGAAATATGGAGAACACTGGAAACAGCTCCGCTCGACTCAGACAAGGGCAAATTGCACTCAGCTCCAAAACTTTATGGGCGTGTTTGCGCCAGTATATCATTAGAGCAAAATCTTTTGTGAATAGGACCTTAAAGCGGGGGAAATTGCGGGTGCAAATGCGGCACAATTCACAGCACTATTTGCGGGCGCAATCTATTCTTTGTGGATTTGGCCCTTAATGTGCAAAAGTAGATCATTGCACTGGAGCAATTCACAGCTTAGCATAGAGTGGCTGTGATGAGAATCAACTCCAAATCTGAGACCATGGTTCTAACTCTGGGAAAAAGGTTGAGTATCCTTTCCAGGTTTGGGATGAGGTGTCGACTCAAGTGAAGGAGTTTCTTTATTCAAGGGTCCTGTTCACATGTGAAGGAAGCATAGAGCAGGAGATCAACAAGCAGATCCCTGCAGCATCTGTAGTAATGTGAATTCTGTACCAGTCTGCTGTGTTGAAGTGAGTGTTGAGCCAAAAGGCAAAGTTCCTTGTTCACTAGTTAATTTACATTCCAACCCTCAACTACCCTCATGAACTATGGGGTAGTGAATAAAAAATAACAATATTATGTTTACAAGTGGCTGAAATGAATAACCTCTCTAGCCTAGTCTGTTCCGGTTCCAGTCTGTTGATCACCTTAGACAATTGTCAGCTTACGGGAAAAAGATTCCTGATTTGATCTTAGCTCAGTTCTCCCCAGGTCTTTGTTGGTTTTCTCCAAGAATTATTGCTTCCTCCCACTCAAAGTTGCAAATGAATGGGTAGTTGTTGTCAATATGTTTGTATTCATTTGCATATGTTGAGCATGGAGCATGGATTAGAAAAGGTGCAACTTGACCCAAAAGTTACTTGTGAAATCTCAGCATAGTTTTTTCGACCACAACCTTGTGGGTTTTTTCAATATTGTGATGATTTAAAGGTCAGACTCGTGCTGCATCCAAGGTGACATTGCTGTTGTACTTTCTAGGGTGAAACATTACGATGCTCAGACATTATACGCTAATTCAACTAAAATCAGATCAGTGGAAAGAATTCTGAGCTCACCATATTGTCAACTGGGTTTCCATTGTCAAGATAGCATGTATCAATCAACATTTCCCCTGTCGCTATTCTATCTTTTCTGAAAATAGAAAAAAAACAAACTAATTATAGTTATAGTTAGTTCAATAAATTATTCTCTGTGAATAATCTGCAAACACCCACACATGGAATCTGAAGGTGGGCAGTGCATTTAATGTCTGTGAGCCTGATTTTTCCCCCTTCTCCATTGAACGGTGACTGAAGTCTCTTGTAAATACCGTGTAAGACAATTTTCTTTCCAACCAAACTCTGGCAATAAAAGTCCCAGTTGACATTATTTACTGAGCATGAGCAAGCATCAGTGTTCTGCAATGATTTCTCATGCCATCTGGATTGACATCTGCTGTTTCACCAATTGGATTACAAAGGCCAAGTAACCAGCAGCATCAGGGCAGATCAGCATCACACGGCAGATCATCATAGATGATTAATGACCATTATGAGGGTAATGGGCTTTTGAAAACACAAAGCAGTTTATAAAGTAAACTAGCAGTGCATACACACATGTGGTCACAAGTTCATTCAAATGTTAGAAAAGTAACCCTCAGTATAACTTATTGATAATCAGCCGCACCACATAACTATGAAAATAAATTTCAACCATATCAAAAGGATAAATAATTAAAGCTGCAAGCAGTGATGGACGGGCCCTCGCACCCTTGTGCACGTTCAGGCGTGCTGCAGTGGAAGCGCTTGTATGACTTGCATGTAGATTCTTCAGGCCTGGACATTTAGCGGATGACACCAGCCACGACTCTCTCTATCAAACCATTCAAAAGTTATGGCAGAAAATAGGGACTATCAAATATCGACCAATCAGAATAAGGGGCGGGGCTAATTTTCACCAATTTTGTTCAAGGACTCAAAACCGACTCCGATGACACCACCCACGAGTCACTGTATGTCAAACCATTCAAAAGTTATAGCAGAAAGTAGGAACTATCAAATATGGACCAATCAGATGAAGGGGGGCGAGCTTTTTTGCATCTATCGTCGCCACGGTAACGCTTTTGAAAGAGAAAAGTAATGTGCATCGTCGCAGGATTGAAACACACATTTTGATGTATAAAACACCTGGGTGCACGTTACGGTTCAGGCGAACAAGCAATGGCATAAATTGCGCCAAAATGACACGATCAATTCAAAATGGGCGACTTTCTGTTCGTTTCGGCCATGGCGCCAAGAGACTTTTCTTTAAGTTGCGACTTGATACAGGTGTGTACCGATTTTCGTGCATGTACGTCAAACCGTATTGTGGGGCTTGAGGCACAAAGTTTTCTAGGGGGCGCTGTTGAGCCATTTTGCCACACCCATTAATGCAAACCATTAAATATCAAATTTTTCACCAGGCCTGGCTTGCTTGACAAATTTGGTGACTTTTGGGGTACGTTTAGGGGGACAAAAAGGCCCTCATTTCGTCAGAAAAAGAAAAAAAAAAGAGAAGAAAGAAAAATTCCTACAGATACAATAGGGCCTTCACACTGTAAGTGCTCGGGCCCTAATTAATTGTATTGATAACTGAGGCCTCATAATTTGGAAGCAACCTCATGCTTCCTGTTCAATGTAAGTTTTGAAAACAAGGCATGGTCATAAATTTACCATTTAAAGACTAATTTCATCTCTCAGAGAGCGCAAGCATCTTCTGATACTCACGACAACCAACATGTCCTCCTGTACTCTTTTCAGCCCATCTAGGAATCCCCTTTGATCTGTGGTATGACAGCAGCTGCACTGTGTTGCTTCCCAAAACCCATAAATCAACTGTCAAGTGGTCTTTGTACACATTCGATCACCCAAACACACGCTGGAATGCCTGGTGTTTTAGGTTACGAAGCCAGCTGGTCAGTTTACAAGTTGAACCTATTAAAAATGAGTACATAAATAACATAGGGAGAGCAAACACGGTTTTTGGGAATGCTTGGATAGAGATTGAATGACAATTGCTGAAGAACAGGAAACGCAGGGTAGATTCATAGTTCATTTACCTTTGACCATGTCTATATTACATTTAGCTATCCCACTGCGATAGTTGGAGAAGATGTGGTTCAGGTGTTATCAACCATCAGACATCAGGTTGGTATTTATCAGTATCTTAGAACAACATGCTGGACTTTATAATGCCTGGTTTCATTTTGTGCCATATAATGGCAGTTCACCAACAAAAGACTGAAGTATTGCAGTTTGTTATAATGTTATTTATTCATATTACATTTTTTTTAAACACTTAAAACAATTGTCTGTTCTCCTGTGGGTGATTTCTTTTTTTAATTAAAAAAGCCAGATTAAAGGTATTGAAGACCAACGGACAAATTATAATAGTCTTTCACAATTCAAAATTTGCCTCTTCTTACCAAGAGAAAAGTTTTTCCAGTCAGAATCTTGTTTTCGTTGGATTATTGGTCATGACAAAGAAGAGAGACAACTTGTCATAACAAAATACAAAGCCGTATGTATGTGTGTCTATGTGTATGTACGTATGTATGTGTCTATTTGCCCAATCATTTTAGAGGACTGGTGGAAGAAACACCCACTTTCACAGAAAACTAGAAAAAAGCTGTTAAAGTGCCTAGGACCAAATGTTATGCATTATGACAACGCTGAAGTCAGTTTGATTGTCCACAGTAGCTTACCCAACACCAGCTTTAATAAGCTCTAATAACAAAACATTAGATTTCTTTTAACACAATGGATATTTTTACCACAGTATTGGGATAGCTGTGGTCAAAGTCTGTCATCTGATTTTAGACTGATTAACGCCTGTTGGGAAGCTTTTATCACACCGACAATAACTTAATGAGTTGTGTTAACTTAAGAGACTTTTTCTTCACTGCACCTGTCATTCTCGGGAGCTCTGCTGTGTGACTGCCACACACAGAGCTAAGCCCCCACTCCGAGACCCTCGAGACACACGAACACAGGCGCACACACACAGAGAAGGAATGTTACTAGCAGAACTGTAAATGAAAAGAAATTCAGTAGTTAAAACTAAGCTTTTAACAGGATTCAATACAATTTTTTTTTTGTATTTATTTCTCAAGTCGGAAGTTGAAACACGCAACTACAAAAGTCCATAATTAATTGTGCTCTAGATGCCAAGTCGGAAAATTAACCTTTGAAACATGACGCTAGCCATTGCCACTGCTTGTTAGCAACATTTAAAAATAACCTGGCAATGCGGATATTTAGCACATCCAAACAGTGTAGCAACATGTGCACTAATAAAAAGTCATGGTTTGGTGTTTGGTCACTCAGAAAAGAAAAATCATGAGGAACACCCCATTCATATAGCTTGCAGTCAGCCGATCTGTATATGATTACGATATCATAGGCTAAATTGTAGGCTATCACACTCGAAGCACATGGTAGTTAGCGGGTAGTGTGTTCATCTGTTTGAGTTTGAGTAAGTTTCAGAAGCTTAAAACCATATATGTGTATTACACCATAAAACATTACAATAATTTAAATGAGGCTCAAATAGAGACCGGTACAGCGTTAGGAGAGCTTCAAGAGGAAGAAAATGTCTCAGTCTATAAAATAAGCCGACATATTTTGATAATTTCTTTGTTAATTCATCAATATGTTTCCTAAAGTTTAAAAATTCATCCAAATATATTCCTAAAAATTTAATAAATTCTACCCTCTCGATAGCTGTTTTGTTTTATTTATTTATTTATTTATTTATTTATTTATTTATTTATTTATTTATTTATTTATTTATACTTTAATTGAGGTTAGAAGGAAGTGACTGAGCATTTTGATGGTATACTTTAAAACGGGAAATAAAGGGAACGTCTCAGACTCCCTTCGGACGAGCTGGAGGAAGTGTCTGGGGTGAGGGAAGTCTGAGTAAAGGTCTATCTATCTATCTATCTATCTATCTGTCTATCTGTCTATCTGTCTATCTGTCTATCTGTCTGTCTGTCTGTCTGTCTGTCTGTATACACACACACGCACACACACACACACACACACACACACACACACACACACACACACACACACACACACACACACACACACACACACACACACACACACACAAAACAAGCGTTTTATTCATTGCACTTGTTAGACCTTGTTTTGTATACCATCCAGGGTTTGTTGCTTGTCTGTTGTAGACATTTCCCAACAATTAAACCTAATGATTTCTAAGAATGTTCTTCAAGAAAAGCCAGAATAACAGAGCTCAAGGTAAACACAGCCAAATTACAGGGCCCATGTGTCATTTGTCCCTTGAAGTGTTTCTGTTGATGGTTCACAGGATGGGAAGGTGATTATCAGTGATATATTTATCTGTTGATCCAACACGTCAAGCCTCACAATCTTTGTCGATCAGGAGTGTGTGTGGAAGATCAATATCAGGAAGCTGCTGCTGTCCTTGTCAGGACTGAATTCAGATTCAGAATATAATGTTGGGCGGGAAAAAATATGCTTCCTTTTCTAAAGAAAGAGAGCGATTTAGAAAGACAGAAATCAAGTGTGAGGTTCTGGTAACAGAGCAAGAGATGGTGAGGATATCCACAACAGGCAACCCAGACAAGACCTTTCAGCCTCGCAAATACACTCTCTCTCTTTTATCCCCAGAAAATGGATTAGTAAGTGGAGCCGTTCAGGAGCAGATAGGATGAAATTGTAGTTCAAAATGTCACCGTGTCTCTTACAGGGCTGCGTGTGTGTTGTATTTATTTGTGTGATCTGATTGTGTTGTACCGTCTCAGTCAGAGCAGTCCAGACAACTCTGTGGGAGGAAATATTTTAATGGACCCCGTTAGGAATTCACTAACCTAGCAATCTTTTGAACTAATAAAATATTCTAAAAATTTGGACCCAACACAGCAGAAGCTGTGTAGTTTTTTACAGAGGCTAATGCTTTGCTTATTTATTGGGTTTGCGTATATTTTTGTGCGTGTATGTGTATGATCAAGCTTCATCTGAGTGAAGAGAAAAGGACATGATGCAACTCAGCTGAAAATCTGATGAAGATGAATAAATAAGTGACGGAGACAACAACAAATAACATCCACCTGAGCAGCTTCTAACATTTTTATTCAGTATAGATGCTTTTTTTTTTTCCATAAAGGACTAATTCACTCTAGCACTGTTACTTTCAATGAGAGTGTGTTTTGTCCTTGATTCCTTAACAGGAAACTCACACATGGCCACATAGTGCTTTTTTGTTATTTATTTATTTATTTTAAGCATTGCATATTTTGTGCAAACTGCTGCTCTCTTCGTTTTTGCAAGGTCAGGGCTCTTTCCCTTGTAAATTATGTGCCAAAAGTCTCCTATACCTTCAGGAAAGACCACACCATCATTCTTGGCATGGACTTGTCAGCGTTTGTTTCGTTTGCCATCATACGCCTCACAGAAGAAAGCAGAACAATTTAATTGAGTCATTGACTCCCCTTTTAGGAACAATAATATAGTATTTTTCCGACGCGTATGTATCGCTCCATTCTTCTTTACAACATAACTTCAGGTTCTGAAGGTATGTGGACGTTTGCTTATGCACAGTTTTCTGCAGGTGCAACCACAATCTGTCAGCTTGATTGAGGTCCAGACTTTGACCAGGCTATTCCAAAATTACATTTCCTCTAGATATGCTGAATTTTATTTTTTAGCCAAGCTGTTGTAGGATTTGCAGATGTGCTTCAGATCAGTGTCCGGTTGCAGAGTTAGCTCTTGAATACAGAGTACAGAGGAGTTCGTAGTTAAATCAGTGACTGCAAAGCATCCAATTTCTGTGGGTGCAAAACAACCTCAATCACAAGTTGTTCCAGAAGTCTTGTGGTTTGTTCAGATTATATTTATGAACTTCAGTTGTGTTTCCTTTTTCATTTTAGACAGGAAACACTTTCTCTTGGCAACCCCTCTGACCAAAGTCTGTCTGTTCAGTCTCGTAATAAATGTGCTATAAAGGACTTTAACATTTAACCTGCTCTATAAGGCCTCGAGGGTCTAAGATGTGACTCTGACCTTCTTCTGTTCTTGGTTTTTCTTCTGAGCATTGCCTTGGGATGAATTTGCACAGATGTCCAGTACTTAAAAGATTAGTAGCTGTTTTGAATGATTTTCACCAGTGAACACTATTTATCAGTGTGGAATAGTGAACTCCTAATTGTTCAGCTCCATAATGGTGAGCAGCAATCATTCCTTTTCCAAGACCATTGCTAATGTTTGTTCCTCTCAGCACAGCGTTAACACACACCTGAATGTTCCTGACGGACTAATTGCCAAACCACCTGCTTTTTACAGAGGTCTACACAGCTGCTGCTAATCAGTTTAGTGAGGGCTGATGATTAGCAGCACCTGGATGCAATTTATCTTCTTAAGGCTGAATTATGGTTCTGCGTCAAAACGACGCCGTGTCTACGGCGTGTGGTTTTTGTACACGCAGAGGACACGCCGTCACATGCGCCGTCACTGACGTGCACCTCCCGAAAATTGTAACTACGCGTCGAGGAGACGCCGACCACACACAGACCGAGAGGGCTGTGATTGGTTCGTTTGAAAGCGAAGCATTTCCGGTTTCCGGTTTGAATCAGTAGTGAACTTCCAGGGCTTTTTTCTTCGTTTATATGTGATTTTTTTTGTTTTTGTTTTTTGCACAATAGTTGTCCTCATTTCTTTGATTTACTGTGACCGGAAAAAGTCGGATAAACCATTCAGAAAAAGATCGCTAACTAGTGGCCGCGGGGGGTACTGCACCGCGACCAAATGGAGAGACGGAGAAGTCTGAACGATTCGTGACGGCGTCACGGGTACGCCGTGTGCTCTGCGTGTGTGTGACGCAGAACCATACCCGCACCTTTAGTCCACGTTTACACATAGCCGGGTATTTACACAAACGGATATTTCTCCCTCTACCTTTTTTAAAAATACCATCATTTACACGAACCCGCATAAATACGCTGTTAAGAGGCGCTATGAGCAGCCAAACCTACAGTGTAACGAGAAGCATAAAGTCATGCTAGCCAATCAGAATCCTGGAAAAAAAAGTCAACAAATGACACGAGTAACTTCCAGTTACTTCCAAGATGGAACGAGAGTCTTTCGTTTGGAGTGACAGAGAAGTGGAGTTACTTTTAAGTGTGACTTTAGAATATAAAACAGGTAAAATACAAGAAAATATTGACGGTGGCCAAACAAATTGTAAACACAGGTCGCACACATGACGCTGGTGACGTTTCTGTCGCATAATGTGATGTTCTGAGGCCTAAATGTCAGTTTCCCTCTGTTTACAAGCAAATGTGAAGACGGAGTTTTTGCAAATCTCCACTTCGGCCGGAGTTTTCAGAAATGTTCGTTTTTGGTGACTTTGAGCTCCGTTTTCTTGTAAACAAACGGCCAAAACTCAGGAAAACACCACCGTTTTTGCTATGTAAACGGGGGCCTTAAATTCCATGGAAGCACTATTCATTAAATTAATACCATGACCCATTGTGATCAATTGACTTTTAACCTTTATACTGAAATGATTAAAAGAGGAGGATGAACTGTAGCATATAACTGCATGTTTTTCATATGAATGAGCTATTGGCTAAACGGCCACACAATTCAGTCTGTTCTCCTGTGGGTGATTCCTCCTCTGCCTGCTCTGAGTTGATCAAAAACAACAACAACAAATAAAATCAGATTTTACTGTTACAACTGGTCCCATCCATATTGTAAATACTGCAGATTTAAAGATTGGAGTGATAATAATATTACATTTATTAGTGATTCTTTTTCCTTCACATTGAAAAGAACTGGACTGGTCTCAGACACGAAACCCCCGAGATGAAAGTTGGTGCCAATCTGAACCTGATGACCCAGAGTCACCAATGATTTCCTCAATGTGCAATGACAACCGCTAAATGTAAAATTGCCACATGGCTGCACAGATAAGAGGGAGAATTGATTGTAATATCCCCGACAAGCCAGTAACGGGAGACGTGGAGACTGTGCAGAAGGTGTTTCCTCTTCTGTGGCCTTAATTCTACTTTAGTATAATTATGGGCACTTTTGGAACCTCTGCACATATATTAAAATGTAAAGGTGGAAAAAAATACATAAAATAGTGAATAAATTGAGTCAATAAAGTTACACTACATGCAAATTATTTTGACAATTTTACTTATCATTTTAAAACGTATGTATGGTATTAGTCATCTGAGCATTAATAGTATCAATTTGAACTTAAAATACCACTCTTTAATCCAAGTTTATGCCACTATAGCAGGGATCAACATCAACAAGCATTTTTTTTAAGTTGTAGACAGACGTACATGGTGTCAAGAATTCCTCTAGATGAATGGGGGAGGTTGGTGGCCTCAGAGCACAAATGAAAGGGTTAACTCTCTGACTGGAATGCACAGCTGCACGAGGATACACATATACGCGCAGAAATGTACGTGCATACTGTTGCACAGCTGAGTATGTGAGGATTCCAAAGAAATTTCTGGAAATGTAGTGAGACTTCACAGAGCTCTGTGACTCAGCGCTGGAGCTCTGCTTCTTCCTGTCTGTCTGCTCATCTTTGTTTATCTCTCTGTCATCTCCATATAAATCTCTCTTTCAGCGTCTCACTTTCAGTAGTGTGACTCTGTGCTGCCTGTACTTGGTCTCCACATACTTTCTTACAAAATGTCTCTGCCTCACTTTAAGTCTGTCTCTACAATGAGCTCAAAAATATGACAGACTCATCTGACAGCTGTTTGAGTTACAGTCAATGGAGTAGAAACTCAAGCAGAAATGTGCAGTGATGAGTATAGAAGAGAGTAAGATGTATACATGGGAGTCGTAAAGCGTGACAAACTCACTGGAAATCTGTTGTCTGCACATCGTAAGAGCTGGTTTCTCCTTCACCTTTTAAAGGCACACTATGTAACAATATCACTACAGGCAGCATATCATGACAAAGTTCAAGTTCTGTAAGCAGCAATACTACCTACTTATATATACATACCTGCTTATCTAGAAAATAAACATTGGATCTGCATCATATAACAATCCTTTATTTCATCACTTCTTTGTAATTTTTAGACTTACCCACCCAAAACATACTGCCAGTTATTTAGTGGATTTATTTTTGAATATTTGAACATTTAAATCTCACATATAGAAGGTTAAAAAAAGAGTTTTGATCAACTTTTGACTATAGTTTATTTTTCAAAATGAATGACTTAAAGTACAATGAATAAGAAATATTTTGGTGCATTTTAAAGTACAAGCCACCTTGTACCCATTAACATGCCTGTATAAAAGGCTTTTAAGCGACACTACATAACTTTTCCACCTCAATATCATATTTCCAGAGTCATTGTGATGGTACATCAACTTCCAACAGGTTTAATGAACCTCTGTCATGGTCTGAGGGGTCTGTATCGCCTTCACTGGCACTATGTAACTTTGAGGAGCATGGTAGGAACCCTTCCACACTACTGGTAAAGCACTACCGCTTTTGTCCAAAGGAGCCGCCAAACTCAACAAAAGCTGAAAGTTACGTTGTGCTGCTTTAAGGTCTCAGGGTATATGGATTTTTTTGTTTGTATTTGCATTATTTTGTATTTTTTGTATTTTGTAACTTCACTCTCATTCATCCACAATCTAATTTTAACCTGGATTCTGACATCTTGATAAGTCTTGGTTACTCAATATACAACAAATGTTTTTATGTCATTTTCATTTGGAAGATTTTTTGTCCAGCATAGATTTTACAAACATCCTTCATCTGTAGCACAGATCTGACAGGTAAAAAAGGGAGACTAACAAATAATTTTAAAGCCAAAAGACATCATCACATCCAATGCATCAAAACAATGGGAAAACACTCTCACATCAAGATATGAAAGTCAAGCCCAGTAAATTGGAAACTAAAACAGAGCTTACTGTAAATACGTCAACACTCTTTGTTTGATAGAAAGGTTTTTATCATTATTATTAGTGTTGCTGTTGTTATCATCTCATTTTTAGTGGGTTTTATAGCAAAAACCACAATGTCTACATTGTTATACTTCAATACTTTATTTATCCATCCAGCCTGCCATTATCACTACCTGCTTATTCCAACAGGCTCACAGGGATCTGCTGGAGCCTATATTAGTTCGCCTGGGGCAAAAGGCAGGAGTATAACTGTATTAATCCACAAAGAGAAATGATTCTACTCCTGAATGAATTTTGCAGGAAAATAAACAACAAAATGCAATGATACTGACAAACTGTGAAGTGTAACCCATGGATCTGTGCTGTGACCAGAGGCACCGCAATGGGGCAGGAAACCCAGGCAATTGCCTAGGGCCCCGAGCTGAAGGGGCTCCCGAACTGGAGTCAGTTGTTGCTGAAAGTCAACAACAAAATAATGGAACTACTTTAGACGCTGCAACGACAACGCATCAGAAATGCCCCGCACGGGGCCCTTTCCAAGTTGTCACTGGCTAGTTGATAGTAGGGGGGCCTGACAGATGGCTGATATCGCTCCATCTCAGCGACACAACTTCAAACCCCCATAGACACTGCAATGACAGTCAGGAATCTCCCTAATGGGGCCCCCTTACTCGCCAGCTTCGACGTGCAGTAATAGTGATTCGCAATTTGAAAAAATGAAGCGAACATATCCCTCTGTGCATACGAAAAAAACTAAAACAAAAAGAGCATGAAAAGAAAAAAGGTCAGTGGTAAGTGTGAATGTGTAAGCTATGTATGTTATATCATAAAAAAGTACTGCTGCTAGCCAGCCTGCCACTTTATCCCAAACTCCCAGTCATCTACCAAGCAAGTTTACTGCACAGTCTGTGAAAAGTGAATTGAGCCATTTTCTTTTAAACACATTCATAGCCACATAATAAGTTAGTGGGTATGTACAGTTTGCATTAAAGGAGCTTGAGGCAGGATTGAGGCAGGATTTATGAAAAAAATTTGTAAACGTTTTAAGTTTTCTAGTAATAATGTCAGGTGAAGCGTTCCAAACAAAAAAGAATGAGCCCTCTAGCGTATCTCTCCGTTGCCTTGAACAGGCTGTGTGCTGCAAAATGTGCTGCAGTGCTGGGGCCGAATTTCCCGCGCTGTCCTGCAGATGTGACGTCACATGACGCTGCATGCGCGTTCTCCCCGTTCTCCCGTGCCGGCTTCACTGTTGGCTGCAGTACCCCCGACGGCCGTCGTGGCGAAGGGTGGCGCTATAGAGTCTCATTCCTTAAAAGGAGCCTCATGCTCCTTTAAGATGGTTATGTTATTTATTCATTATTTTATATGTTAATTGTTTAATAAAAGATTTCATTTCTGATCTGTGGTCCTGGAATTCATACATCTTCTGAGGGGCCCCATGGTCTCTCCTGCCTAGGGCCCCCAGGCGGTCTAGAAACACCCCTGGCTATGACTCGTCTTCATTCTAGTCATTAAGAGTTGTCCCACCAGAAGCACCGCAGCACAGTTTAGTGTCCAGAAGTATGCTCATACTATGCTCCAGCATGTTCTGCTCCACTAAAGATATGACACCAGGTGTGTTTTGATCCCCTGCTTTGGCAATGCTGTGTCAACGTTCACACAGTTAACTGAGCTAGCAGGAAGTCAAACACGAGAATCCACTATACTGAGTTTCCATTATCACTAGAATTGTGGGGAAAATAGCGGAAAGGACAAGACAGGAAATCATTTTTTTCCAAAGAGCAGATTGTTCTGTGATTCTGATGTTACCTTGAATCCTTCAGGGAAGGTTGCAATCTCACAAACCAAGGCGAGCAGGCCGAAAGCACCCAGTAGGCTACAATCTGAAAATGTGCTGATGGAGCAAAACTTACCAGTGCCCTTTCATATATGTTCCAACATACACTGTGTTTGCTCCAGAGGTGGTCAGGAAAGTTGTATGGAAGTCTGCATTTTTCTCTCACAGAAGGATGATTGCTCATTCAAATCTCAGCGGGGGTCTCTCTGCAACTGTTTCTATACCCACCTCGTGCATAATTCAATACCATGAAGTGGATATAGAAATTGGAAGAATGTTCCATGTTTAGATGAGGAGAGGACCTCTGAAAACAGACAGAAAGCATCTGTTTACTTAGAAATGTACTGCAAGAAATTGTTGATTGCTTGATTGTAACCCTTATGATTGTTTAATGTAGTTTGTAACATGTCAAAAGAGTTATTGATAATGTACAATTATTGATAAAAAGCTTTTGCCGTTGGCATTATATATGTGTTGAAATTGAAGAACAACCTCAGGTTTTACTTTTTGAATCCAATGTGGAAGTTCCATTAATGACCACTGGGGGCTGCTAGAAAAATGAGTAAATTTTGTTTGGCCTCCTCCAAGTTAAAATGTCCAACTATACACCAGCTAGATTTCACTTCCATGACAACTTCATTGTAAGTGAACTTTTATCCACCTAAAATGATATTGACTTACAAATGTATCCATAATGAGGGTTGTTTTATAAGTGACAGCTGGATTGCAGGCTTTGGTGTCAACCATCTTAGTGTCATCAGTGTAGCGACTCAGCACTTCGGTGAACTTGACTTCACAGCTGTGAGTAAGAGCTTTGGCCAGTGCTGTTCTAATATCGACTGGAAGAGCATGGGGCTGAAGGGGTCTCAGTTAGGGCAGCCAGCATTAGCCATCTGGCTAATGCCCATTACTAGCTTCAGCATAAGCCAGATGGCCGATGTAACTGTACCAGAACTCCTGAGATCCAGCAGTTCTTTTTTAGTTTTTGTTTCAGTAGAGAGATCTCAAACAAGGATGGATGGATATTCAATACCTACTAGGTAGGTGCTAGGTATAACTAGGTAAAATACCTAGTTTCTTGCATTTGTGGTAACGTGGGTGTGATCCAGCCAACTGCCAGGCTTGTTTGTTCGGCCTATTTTCCCATTTTTGAACTAACCAGGTTTATGTGGAGTCTGCTTCTGCCAAGAGGCATCAACCAGAGGCTACAAATGTCATTCAGTAGCATTCATCGCAAACCTTTGGGCGACTTCACAGAAGCCTTTGCACAGTTCTGTCTATATGGTCTAAATGCCCCAAAAAGGAATCTGAGAGATACAATAAGACCGGATTTTGATTCAATTACAGATTCTGTAACAATAATAACACATTTATGTCAGTGTGTTTTCTGTGCTCTCTTCCTCTGTGTTCACTCTCCCGCACTTTATCTCCCTTTGTTTTTGATAACCTTTATTCCTCTGTATTCACTCTCTCCCCTGTTTGGTCACAGCCTGTCTGCTTCTCTGAATCGGTTTGAAGTCTACCAGTAGGGGTATGTGTGGGATGCAACCTGGAGGTCTTTGTACTGGAAACAAGTCTTCTATCTATATAGTCAACTGAAAAAGCAAATACACTCTCTTTAAATGTTTTTAAGATTTTATGTGTCAAAACATAATTAAAAATATATATAATTTCTGCTTTCTTGGTCTCAAAATTTGGTTAATAGAAGAGATGATATTTATCAAATATTAATGACATTTTTCTTTAGGAGTTAAAAGGGTAAGCGTAAAAGGTTACACCTGATTAAGTGATCAACACATAAGTCATATGCACTTGAATAAGTTTCTGATCTGGAGCAGTCTCATGTGTTTTAACCCAATGCCAAGGAGGAAAGACATCAGCGGTGATCTTAGAGAGGCAATTATTGGTGGCTAATCTGGAATAACTTTTATCTAAGACACTAAAGAGAACATGACAGCACCGCTTAATTTTTGCAAAGTTGCATCTGAACCAACCACAAGAAAGCATATAGTGGTGTAAATCGCTCATACGAAGTGGGGTGATGATTGGTGCGTGTGTTGCCCTGTAATTGTGTTACCCTGTGTGTTCTTCTATTATATTAACTTTTCAGTTATTTTAATATGTTAAATGGCATTTTGTATATACATATGTGGTAGACGGGCAAATGATGGGTTGGGAAACAAAGTATGTACAGTATAATTAAATATTTAGTTGTTTTGGGATGATTTAAGAACCGCGATGTTACTTCCGGTTTCGCGATGTCACTTCCGGTTTGGTTCCGGTCAGACCAGCCGTTATTTTCCTGCTCTATCTTCTTCTCACCATTTCAGTTGTGTACAAGCAATGCTGTAAGTTAAGTTCGATATATCAGATAATTATTTTTGTATCTTTTGTTGCTAATGTTGCTTCTTTGTGTATTTGATTGGAGCATTGTTAGCATAAAAAAAAACGATCTTTTAGCTAGCCATTAGCATTGGTTCTTCTTATAATTTAATTCTGTATGTTTCTGTTGCAGTTTTTACCACTCATTTACATGTTCAACCTTCAATATACTTGATGAAACGCCACTCCACGCCTCTGTCATCATTTCTTATTGAAATTGGACAACGGTTTAGCTGAACGTTTAGCTTTGGGTCATCTACACCCGAGTGAGAACGTTACAGTAAAAAAGCAAACTTTCACTCTGACTTGGCAAGATGTCATCGCATAGAAGCAGGAGTTCCATGACGATGAGCAACACGTCAACCTCATCTGGGAGTGTCGCCCGGGCTCGGGCCAAAGCAGAGGCTGCCAAGGTGAGAGCCTCATACGCCGCCCAGGAGGCTAAATTAAAAATGGAAAAGGCTGTCAGAGAGGCAGAAATAAAGGTGGAAACAACCAGACTAGAAACACAATTGGAAGTGTTATCACTGCAAAAGGAAGCAGAAGCAGCTACTGTAGAAGCACAAATAATGGAAATGGCGCAAAGTACTGTGATATCTGAGGTTGTGGAAAATAAATCAGAACGAGCAGAATCAGAAAGGGCCAAAACGGAGCGAACACATGGTTATGTGCAGGATCAGATCGAGATAAAAAGTCTCTGTCCCTCACAACAATCATCGCCACAGCCCGTCGATCACTCACCTGATGTCAAACCACTCCACAGCTATGTAACAGCGAGATCAGGACCAAACCTACTTTTGGGAGACATCTCACATCAGTCTCAATCTAACCAGAAAAAAGATGATAACATGTACTCACCTCGAGCAAACCCACCTGCACCTAGTAACCAGATAAGGACATCGTTACCTCAACCCAATGTACCTGATTCTAGCAAAGCCCAGATTAAGCCTGAAGCTATAACACCTAACGTATATACAAATACGCCTGTACATTTCCCCCCATACATCCAGCCAGCTAGCATACCAAATCCAATAGAGTCATTGGCACAGTATCTGGCACGACGAGACTTAGTCAGCTCAGGTCTGTACCAGTTTGATGATAAGCCGGAAAATTATCGCGCTTGGTACTCGTCCTTCATCAGTGCAACCCGAGAAGCTAGCCTGACAGCAATCCAAGAGTTGGATCTTATGACCAGATGGCTTGGGAAGGAATCCAGAGAACACGTGACACGCATCAGGTCTGTACACGTTAACAATCCCAGTCTTGCTTTAATGAAAGCATGGGAGAGACTCTGTGAGTGCTATGCTGCCCCTGAAATCCTGGAGAAGTCCCTTTTTCAGAGGCTAGAGGACTTTCCCAGGTTTTCAGTCAAAGACTTCTTGAAGCTACGCCAGCTTGGGGACCTGCTACAGGAGATCCAAGGTGCCAAGGAGGATGGGTACCTCACGGGCCTTGCATATCTGGACACTTCCCGTGGGATCGGACCAATTCTGGAGAAGCTCCCATATCAGCTGCAGGAGAAGTGGTTGACATCTGGAACGCGGTTCAAAGAACAAAACAGCGGCCGCTTTCCTCCATTTCACTATTTCTGTGACTTTGTGAGTCACGAAGCCAAAAAACGAAATGACCCGAGCTTCATGTACCAAAGCTGCTCCACAATCCAGACAAGACAAGATAAATATGATGGGAAGTACACCAATAAAGCCATCTACGTGAACAAGACTGATTTCTCCACCACTCAACTTGACCCAAGTAAGAACTGCCCGCTGCACGGCAATAGACCTCACCCTCTCAAAAAGTGTAAAACCTTCAGGAACATGTCACTCGACGACCGAAAGGCCTTTCTCATGGAGAAAGGAATATGTTTCAAATGCTGCTCTGCAACTTCTCATCTTGCCAAAGACTGCAAGAGCGAGGTAAGATGCTCCGAGTGTGACAGCACCAGACACGATGCGGCCATGCATCCCGGCCCATCACCTCAGTCAACCGGAAAGGCTCCTCCAGCATCACAAGAGAACGGCGGGGAGGAAGAAGTACGTCCTAAAAAGACTGAAGTGGACGAGGCGGACTTCAGTCACACAGAGGTCAACACAAGCTGCACAGAAATATGTGGTCCAGGTCAGTGGAGCCGCTCCTGCTCAAAAATTTGCCTCGCAAGGATCTACCCCAAAGGGTCAAAGGACATGGCTATAAAGGCCTATGTAATAATGGATGACCAGAGCAACCGCTCTTTAGCTCGACCAGAGCTCTTTGAACATTTTGGCGTGGAGAGTGAAATCTTCCCTTACCGTCTTAGAACGTGCTCTGGCACATTCGAAACATCTGGAAAGAAAGCAGAAGGACTTCAAATGGAGTCGTTGGATGGAAAGGTCCACATCTCTCTCCCTCCACTCACCGAGTGTCCTGACATCCCAAATAATCGGAGTGAGATACCTACCCCAAGTGCAGTTAAACACCTGCCTCACCTCCGTCACATCGCTCAACAAATCCCAGAGCTGGACCCTAAAGCAGAGATACTCATCTTGCTCGGCAGAGACGTCCTACGGGCTCACAAGGTCAGGCAGCAAGTGAACGGCCCACACAACTCTACCTTCGCCCAACGTCTGGACTTAGGGTGGGTAGTCATTGGAGAGGTCTGTCTGGGGAGTGTACCCAGACCAACAGTTAATACATACAAGACTCATGTGCTTGACAGTGGCCAGCCTTCTATGTTCGAACCTTGCCCAAATTTCATAGGCATTAAGGGAACAAGACAAGGCACCAAGCATAACGACAAACCTGTCCCTTCAGTGGAGATGGGTGGCATGAGCAGCCGGAGGGCCTCCGAGATCGGAGAAAACCTGACCCTCGACAGCACGATGGACGCAGCACCACAGAGAAAAAAGAAGAAGAAGAAAGCTGCCACCATTGATCTGGAGGATGACCAAGTCAACCTGTTAAATGGTCGTACAGGAGATCAGACCACCGATGGAGAAGAAGTGGTGAAAAAACCCCGAAAGAAAAAGAAGTCAAAAGTTGCAGAATCTGCACTTCCTGATGATTTGGATGTGGAGGAGGACGACATCATCAACGGGGTCAGGTCAGGGGTCCCTCCTCCTCCTCCTGGGGACTTTACAGAAAAGGACCTACACACAAAGCAATGGAGACACGTGCAGGCTCTGGCAAACCAATTCTGGACACGCTGGAAACATGAATACTTACCTTCCCTGCAACAGCGGCAAAAATGGACAGCGACTAGAAGAGACCTTCAAGTTGGGGATATCGTCCTGCTCAGAGACAAGCAGACGGCCCGCAACTGTTGGCCCATGGCCAGGATTATTGCCACCTTCCCTGGAAAAGATGGACATGTCAGAAAAGTTGAGCTGAAGACAACAGACCAAGGCAATGTGAAAACTTTTCTGAGACCAATTGCAGAACTCATTCTACTTCTGCCTAAGGACTGATGAGTCTTTGCTATTGCTTACCTGTAATCCTGAGTGACCATAACAGGTCAGGCGGGGAGTGTGTTGCCCTGTAATTGTGTTGCCCTGTGTGTTCTTCTATTATATTAACTTTTCAGTTATTTTAATATGTTAAATGACATTTTGTATATACATATGTGGTAGACGGGCAAATGATGGGTTGGGAAACAAAGTATGTACAGTATAATTAAATATTTAGTTGTTTTGGGATGATTTAAGAACCGCGATGTTACTTCCGGTTTCGCGATGTCACTTCCGGTTTGGTTCCGGTCAGACCAGCCGTTATTTTCCTGCTCTATCTTCTTCTCACCATTTCAGTTGTGTACAAGCAATGCTGTAAGTTAAGTTCGATATATCAGATAATTATTTTTGTATCTTTTGTTGCTAATGTTGCTTCTTTGTGTATTTGATTGGAGCATTGTTAGCATAAAAAAAACGATCTTTTAGCTAGCCATTAGCATTGGTTCTTCTTATAATTTAATTCTGTATGTTTCTGTTGCAGTTTTTACCACTCATTTACATGTTCAACCTTCAATATACTTGATGAAACGCCACTCCACGCCTCTGTCATCATTTCTTATTGAAATTGGACAACGGTTTAGCTGAACGTTTAGCTTTGGGTCATCTACACCCGAGTGAGAACGTTACAGTGCGTGTTTTGCCACCACAGGACCAGCACACTTTTCATTCACTTAGCTGACAAGAGGTTCTTTGTTTATCTGAAGCCCTGGAGTCAAATGTCATTCCCTCATGGGTGGTGGGTTAACCAAATACGCAATCTTTTACCATGATGGTTACAGGACATTATGCACAGTTATGTGGAAAGGTTTGCATTGCAACAGGACATGTCCACTAAGAGATCTAAAGTTGCACAATTTATATTATTCTTAATGTACTCAACAGGTTATCAGCTGTGTGGATTATTAAAAACTAAAAACAAAGTGAAACCAAACTTGAAGCCCCGCAAAATAGCTCAAAAATCCCCCTGTTGATTCAAATACATAGATTTGTTTGTTTGTTAGATTATATTCAGTATGGGGGGGGGGGGTAGATATTCGCTCCTCATGAAAGACCAAGAACAGGTGCAGGTGTCCAGCACTGAAAACAAAGAGCTCAAGATGTGGAAAAATGAGGCAGGCAGAGGATGCACACGTTGTAATGAAGGTACAATACTCTTATCTGCCCTTGCAGCTGGGCGTAAGCCTTTGGCTCTGGGTTCCCGCTTTCGTAGGGGCGGGTGCCGGCACGCCTGCGTTGGCGGTCGGGGTGGCCTCGTCTCTCCGGCAGGCTGGCCTCTCGCCGGGTGGGGGTCGTTGGCCTGGGGAGTGTGGACCTCCTGTCCGAATGTCCGGCCCATGCCGGGTGGCTGGGGCTCGCTTGGGTCCCAAGCCTGCCTGTTCTCGTGTCTGTTTGTTTTTTGTCTTACAGATCTCCAAGGCTTGTGTGCCCGTTGTGCGTTTCCATGTGTTTTTTTGTCGTTTCAGACTAGCAGCGGATGTCATCCCCCACCCTGACCCCCCCTCCCCTTCACATAAAAACAAACAAATTATATATATATATATATATATATATATATATATATATATATATATATATATATATATATATATATATTAATAAAAGAAATATATATGATATATATTAAAAATGCATATATGCCCCTAAATGCCCCCAAAAGAAGAGAAACACTGAAATAAAACAAGTTTTATAGTCCCACAAGTATGACAGAATGGCCACATTCCTCCTCAAAAACCTTGTTAATTAATAATATTTATACTTCATTTTACACTTCTGGTGTAATTTCACATGCAGTGTAGTTATTTTAATATCAAATGTATTAAATTACACTTTTGTATAACAACTACACAGTTGCTGAGATTCACTCATTTTACACTACTACTGTCATTTTAGGAAGGGTTTGATTGAGTGAAGTAGCCTTTCTAAAACAGAAACTGCCATTTTAGAGAAAAGATAGAAATCTGAAGGAAGGATCTGTGCAGGGATGCACCGTTTATTTGTATGTACACCCTCTTATCTACCAGTTTCACTACAAACGTAGCTGGGTTTGCCATAAGCGAAGAAGTTGTGTTAACTTTCTGTCTGGGATGTTTGCTACCATTAAAGCGCTCAGAACTTGACTGTCCACCACAACAACCCTTCTAGTAGCAATTAAATCCCCAAGTTTCCAGCACCACTCACTATTAGGAACAATGGCGCAATTAGACAGTTAACACCGACTTATTTCCCAGCAAGTGGAAGCTGATCTGATGCTCTCTTCTGCCACGGGTACAAACATTGAGAGGAAAATCCTTATCATGGCACCATCATGGATGGGTTTGCTCTGCATCATGACACATTTCCCTTCAGAAACGGTTGCCGCTGCTCTGAACAGTGTGTCTGAGTGCTGGTATTTATTCGTGATTATGTAACTGTCTCCTCTTTTTGTGCCGTTTTAGAAAATGCATTACTATTTCTCCTCGCTCGTACCCGAACTAAAATGATTACTCTGGCATGGAGCTTGACAAAAGGATGAAAAAGACCAGAAAACTGTCCATTCATGTCGTCTCTCTTCCATGGTTATATACCTCAGTGTTGCACTCTTCGCAGATTGCTATCAATAATACATCAAGAATGTGAATATTTCAGTAGCTTAATGCGAAACGTGCACGTGCAGTCCAGAAGGTTTTGTTGTTTGGAAAAATCAACCTGAAAAACAAACCCTCATATAACATCGGTGGCTCAAATACGATGACCTCGGCCTGCAGATTCACGAGGGGGAGGAACTAATAAAAACAACGGTGGATACAAAAGTAATGGTGAATGTTTTATGTATTATTATGGAGATATCAATCTTTTTATTGTGTTTTTACAGCATATATCTCAGGATATCACTTTTTCTCGATGATGTGGTTTTCTTTGCCGCCTTAGCCTTAGTTTTTGCTCTCACTGTTTTAAAGTATGTTCACTTGTATTCGTTGAGACGCAGCCAAATATCAACTAAGATGTTTCAGAAGAAAAACAAACAGTTTGTCCGATCAACCCCTCCTCACGTAAGGTGTGGTCTTCCACCGTTTGCGTAACAAATCCTCCATCACTTTGTGTATGTGCAATCAGTTCTCTTCCTCTGCTATGCTGTACTTCAGAAAAAAACGCTAAGTAGGGTGGACTGACGGTAGATGAGAGGAGATGAGAAAAGCAGGAGGAAAAAGGGCTGGATGATTAAAGTGTGGGAGTTATAGAGGAGAGGATGGGGGATGGGGAAATGGTCGGAACAGCCAGGGAAAACAGAGATCCCCATCCAAAAGAGGAGTATTGATTGTCAGCAAGCAAAATAAGCATTTGAACTTATTTAAACGAGTGGTAATACATATTATCTAAGTTTATTTAAGGCAGTGTTACCAGAGTAGTGTTTTCTTTCCTTGACATAATCATCTGTCCTCTTTTGAGCTAGAGGAACTGTGTGTTCTACATTAAAGTGCTTTTAAATCAGCAGCAAAATGGCACGCTCCGAACAGATTTTTCTGAGAAATAAATTTGAAACGAGCCAACAGCCTGACATTAGTTTCTTCTCAGTCAGAGACACTATGCTGGATGCTGGTTTCTTGGTAAGCAATGCAGGGAGCAAACCAGTGTCATATGTTAGCTCAGCTCTTTTCCACTGATGCAAGTAATTCAAGTAAACGTGCACTGCATTACGTAAAGCTGAAAAAGGGTAGTATGAGCAGCTGAACGGGACAAGTATATCGAGCCAGCATTAGTCAAGGCCTCATGGGAGCCATTTTGGGGCCAAGCCCAGTAATGAGGATAAAACTCCAACTGTGCATGGAGCAGAAGCTGCGGAGAGACTCGGACCAGTGGGGGAGAAAGACAGGTGTTAGAGGGGAGTGTGTTGCAGAGCTTGATCTGTCAGCGCAAACTCTGTTTTGGCCCACAGCTGAGAACACATGGACACAGAGACACACACGACGCATTAAAGTCCTGTCATGCCTCCTCATTGCGGATTGACTTTGGAAAATGAATTGTCTCATTGCACAGACAGATAACTGGAATGTCTGATTCAGCTGAGCTTGACGGAAATAAATGAAACACTTCACTTTTTTCAGATTACTTTGATGAAAGCTATGAAGTTGGGTGACAATAGCAAAAAAGTATGAACAAATAACAAATGCAAACCCAAAATATTTACCAAGGCCGAATTTGTCTTAACCACTCAGACAAATTAAAGCTGCACAATCATGGCTCTGCAAGGTCACACAAAGGTCACAGTGGACGTCTGCAGTGAGGCATCCCGTTTCAAATGTCATTTCTGGGTTCTTAAGTGAATTTTGCTGATGGTGGAGACAGGAGACCATGAGAGCCTGATGAAAGTTCCTGAAACTAATCCACTATTTTATCCATCGAGTAATACCACTAAGTAAATACTGGTAGCCTAGACCTCCGTCTCCCTGCCTACAGTATCTCCTGTAGTCATTCTAGGGGAATGTGGGGGTGTTTGGAGGAAACTGACATGAGAGATATAACCTATCCAACATGGCTTGGGTCTGTCCAAAGGTTTCCTCCCAGTTGGAAATCCATGAAACAACTCTCCAGGGAGACGTCCTGATGGCTGAGCCACCTCAGTGCCTCCTCTCGATGTACAGAAGCAGCAGCTCTACTCAAAATCCCTTCCAGGTGACTGAACTTCTCATCATATCTCCTAGGGAGAGTTTAGCCAGCTTATGAAACTCTTTTCAGCCACTTGTATCTGTGATCTTAGTCTTTTGGTCACTGCCCACAATGCATGACCATAGATGAGGGTAAGAGTGTAAATCTACAAATAAACAGAGTCTTACCTTTTGGGTCAACTCATTCATTACCACAGCAGGTCCAGAGTCCATATTAGTACATATGCCGCACCAATCTTCCTGTCAATCTCCAGCTCTATTTTTCCCCCACTAGTGAACAAGAGCCCAGGATCTGTAAACTCTCCCACTTAAAGCAGAACCCAACTTCTAACCTGATCCCTGTGAGAACTAAGGTCTCAGATTTGGAGCTGCTGATTCTCATTTCTGCTGCTTTACACTTGGATGTGTACCGCTCCATCTTCCAGCTTCCGCCTTAAACCAATCCAGCTCACTACCAACAATGTAAACCGAATTCTCAGTCATTCTGTATGAGGACTAAAAGGCCAGGAGCACAGACCCAGTATCCCATGCTCCCTCCAGGACCCTGACGAGGGTATAGTGTTTTTCCTGAGTTACATGGCCACGAGTCCATCAAATCAAGCTGAAACTAATATTTTAACATGAAAAATTCCTATATTTGCACATCTTTTTGTAGTAGTGACAGTTTCTGATCATTTTCTGGAAGCTTCTTACACCCGTCTATTAATTTTCACATTCACTTTCCATCTCACTAAGTTCAAGCTCTGTCAGCTTTAAAGTTTGCTGTTTTACAATGGCAGATTTCTGCTCTCAAAGCATTTTAGTGAAATTTAACTCAGTACAATTTAAAACAGGCCATTTTCTTCTTTGATGTGCAGGTAGATGTGTGATTTAGCTCATTGTCCTGGTGAAAGACTTTAGCCTAGATCCTTACTGAGTCTACTGACTTATATGTTCTTGGAAGTCCATTGGAAATCTGATTTCATCATTTCTTGCAGACATTTGAAGGGACATTACAGTGTTAAATCAACCCTAAGTCTGTTGTTGGATCAGAAGTTTATGTGGCCTCTGAGAATATTATTCCAAAAAGACTGACTTATCCATTAAAGTTTTTAGAAGTCTTTTCTTTTCTTTCTTTCTACGTTTTAGAAGTGAAATCGTGTTTCACTCATCAAGCTGTGTTATTTCGGCATGCAGCGTATAGTACAGGCTAAACAAAAAAAAACTCTTTTTGTACTTCAAGGTCGCAAGACTTTTCTTGGGCCTTAAAACTTTAGATTTTTTTCAAGAGGTGGGTTTTCATATATTCTTCTTTGACGTTTGCATTGAGTGTCTTTTAAACTAGAATTAAAGCACTGAAATACTTTTCTTATTTTTATCAGCTAAGTCTTCCCCATAAACTGTAAATATTAGTTATATCTTGTGTATATTGTATATAGTGTACTTTTTTTTTCCTCTTTTAAAAGTGCTCAGAACCTTTAATAGTGCACATATTTTTTGACGGCAGTGGCTTTTTAAAAATGTTCATTTTATTTATTTTATTGAACCTCGAAAGACAAATCAAATTCCTGGCAAATAAAGACAATTCTGATTCAAATGTATTCCTGTTCACAACACAAGGAAGTCCCACACCTTGAAACACTCCTCCCCATCCACATAAAGTTGTTACAAAACCTATTCAAAGTTACATAAATATGGAAAAGAAATGTGTCAAATGGTCTATGGAAATACTGGGAGCATTTTTTGGCACATTGTCTTATGTTTATGCCTGAGTTAATGTAAACAAAACAACCTATAATAAAACTGGTAAAAACACAGAAACCAGCAGAGTCCCTGCTTTGTTGACAGCAGCCATGCCGGATTCTGAAGATACGTTTCATCCTTTGGAGTTCCCACCTCAAGGGGCAGTACAGTTGACATTTAGGACCAGGAACTCGGGAATTACCCACTTCCCAGTACAAATGGAACACAGTCTATGTTTGCCATACTGTCTCGTGTTCTTCAGTCTCTCCTTATGCCCCAATTTCCATTGCACTCTAATCTGCTGCAGACAGCACACCACAGTCATGTATTTTGGTCACGTATAGTTATAAGTGAATTTTGGAAAAACTCTGTCAGAGAATTGGAGAATATTTTTGGTGTTTCTTTTGATAAAAATCCACTGGTGTTATTACTTGGAAAAACACCAGAAGAAATTAAGAGGAAAGATACTCACTTGTTTTTACTTTTAAGAGTAGCATTAATTAAACAAATTACAAGAAATTAAAGGATGATAATTGAATTAGTTCTAAATGGAAGGATCTTGTAAATGACATATATGGAATGGAAAAAAATAACAATGAGACTTAGAAATCAAGTTTATATTTTTGAAGAAAGATGGGAAAAATGGGTGACGTACACAACAAATAATAGCCCTAACAACCCATAACATGATTTTTGTGTATGTTTTGTCTCCGAATATGTCTATACTTCTGTCCATGTAGTTAAGGTATCCTCTGAATGAAATCGTATATGTATTGACAAAGTGATATATATGTATAATGTTTTTAATTTGTTTGATTTTTTTAAAAAATTTTTATGGGTGAGTGTTTTGTTGTTTATTTTATTCTGTTGTTGTCCTTTTATTTTCTAAAAAATGCAAATAAACAAAAATAATAATATTCTGCTGCATTGCTCTTCATGAATTATAACGTGTGCATATGAGGCAGATCGATCACAGGAGTTTAACATGTGGAATAACAGTAACATAATATGAAATATTAAATATAAATAACAACCGATGGACTAATCAGCCTGATATCTTTGTATTATTTGGTGTAGTTCTGCATTCTGATCCAATCTTTGCCGCGGTGCGTGCGCATACAGCCTGGATCCTCATGCGTTTTGCACGCGTGTGCGTGCTGGTGTGTTTGTGTGTGCCTCCCACGTAGAAAAAAAGCGTCTCACTGGTCGAACTCCACGTCACGTGTCAGGGCTTCCTTGGCTTGGTCCAAGTTTTTTTTTTTTTTTTTCCTGTGTCAAATCATTTAGGGAAAGCTTGAGCAGAGCCGTCAAACCCGAGCCACCCGCGCGCATCTCCACTCCACGCTGCGTAAAAATGGAAAATGGAAGCGTGGATGGAGGCATGGATAGACGCCCCCGTTTGAATGAAGCTGCAAATCAAGATCACTTCAAGTGACTTCCTCGACTTCTTTCATTTAACTCCAACGAACCAGCTGCTTGGCTCCGATTTAACAAGGGAAAGAAGTATTTTTTGCTGAGGAGAAGAAGGAAAGGGAAGGAAGATAAAGGGAAGGTCCGGGTGCGCTACAACCACGGAAAGTCACAGATCATGTTTATGGGAACTCCTGATTCCGTCTCGATAAGGTAGGCTTTAAACACTAAAAAAATGTCTGAATCGGTGTGTATTTAATGTGTGAAATTTAAAAAGTCCAGTACTGAGTCTACTTTTTCTTTCATTAAATGAAAAAAAAAAAAAAAAAAAAATCGGAGGAGATTGCGAGCGCTCCATTCTCTCGGCGGTTTTTGTTTCCTTTGACGCTGTTTAAAAATGACAATAAAATAGTAGGGTACCTAAGTCCTCCTAACCAGCTACGTTTGAACAGTATTAGCTTTTTAACAATTTGCCTTTCTAAAAAGCAATACAACTCGTTCTGGAGAGAAGTGCCTCCAACATCAGATGCGCTGTTATTTCTCCTGAAAGACGGACAAAGCCCACAGGGAGAAAAAACACATCAAAGGAGGCTGTTTCCCTGGATTATGAGTATTGTTCTCAATGTTATTCTACTTATCACAATAATTAGGATTAGTGAAGTGTATATACCCCCCCCTTTTCTTTTTTCTTTTTTTTTCCTTTTTTCTTTTTTGGCGCATTCCCTGCCCACCATTGAGTGGTGTGGGCTAAAAAGCTTCAGCAGACTGGAGACAGAGCGCTCCATCTGTTCAATCACATAGCAACAGGAAGAGACATGGAGACACAGTTGAGGGAGGGGGGCAAAAACCACACTAATTCCATTATATCGTGTTGTAATTCTCTATCCCTTAAAATGATATATGTGTGTCACTTGGTAGCCTATATTGACTCACAGACAGTTTCTTAAGTCATTTTTAGGTTTGCTCTGACAACAGAAAGGCTTACTCTGGATTCATGTGATATTTATATAATACTCTGATAAGGAATCATACTTTTCTGTGATAATGTTTGTATGTCTTTATTTTAAATGAACGGATAAAAAACAGATATGACAGGCCTGAGCTTTTAAATTGGGTCTTTGTATCATTCTTCTCTACTGTCTTTTTACTAAGTTGTGTTCTCTTTCACTCTCTTTCTTTGCAAATGATCTTTCCTCCATCTGCATGTCCGATGTCCATCTCATACTCTCCAATTCTCTGCAACCTCTCTCCCGCTGACCTCCCCTCAGAGTGGCTCTGCCTGATGCTCTATCATGACTGATGGCGAGGCGAGAGTGCGCTTTCAGTACGCGGACTGCCAGGAGCAGGAGGAGGTGAGGCTCGCCATATCCACGGCCCACAGGAGTGACGCCCCGGGTCACGATGCTGACCCAGGAGGAGGAGGAGGAGGCCGGGATGAGGAAAAGGAGGAGGAGGAGGAGGAAGTGGAGAGAAGGAGACGGAAGAGCAGTACTGGTCATGGGGAAGGAGCAGCAGACGATTGGAGCGCTGAAGCAGAGGAACATGAGGTGCAGGAACCGGAACTGGAAGTGGAAGTTGGACCGACGCTGGGAGTTCGCATCACCGCTCCTATTCGTGATCCAGACTGTGTCTCGGAAGAGGAGGCGCAGCAGCCGTATCCGGCCCTGGCTCCCGTGGCTTTCTTCTGGTTTAAGCAGACGACGAGGCCTCGCAACTGGTGTCTTCGCATAGTCTGTAACCCATATCCTTTCCTAAAGGAAATCTATCTGTGAGAGCTGGTAAGACGGCCTTGGTGACCTGTGAGTACGGCCGTGCCTGCATATATTCAACAAAACACAGTTTTGTGCATGCATTTATGGTTTTCAAAGCTTTGCACTATCTTTGTAATTGTATATGTTTGTTGGCGGCTAAACAGCTGCCTCCCTGGTGAAACAAACAGAAGGGTGCCACTGTTGAAGATAGATCAACGATGCAGTGCAAAGCATTTGTGTGGTCTTGGGGACGTTTTCTTTAGCCGTTCTTCATTAAGAAAGCATTGGATAAGTTGTTGCCTTTTTTGTAGTCCAAATATTTGGAGGTTCGTATTTTAAACTTTTGCCATTTTTAGCTCAGCAGCTCCCTCTATAGGTGTGGAGGTTAAGACACTCAGACAACGCTGTTGCAGAGTTGCACTTGTTCAGTGACAGTCTGTTGCTTACTGACTCTCTTTTGTCATTACTTTAATTTTCTTAGTTGCCTTTACCATGACGCCCGCTGTAACTCTGCAAGCTAGTTTCATGGTTGTTCTCTTATGAGAAAATACAGGGAGAGCAGTCCATTGTTTTTGATGTTTTTTGCTGATAGCAGGACTAGTTTTCAAGAGCTAAACATCACAATAACTCCATTATACTGCTTTAATCTTTGCCTAATAATTTTGTGAATTGCTTGGATGTCAAAACATTGTCAGTGTCACAAATCAAAATAAAATGTGGACCGATCGAGCTGAGTACAGCTGGATAGCAGTAAAACTTTGGCATCTATAGGACTCTGTAAAGCAGGAGGCATATTTAAGGTGTCAGCAGCCTTGCCTTTCATTTACTTTGAGTAGGCTGATGCTTTTGAGAGTATCTTAACTTTTCATCCAACAGTGCAGACACCAGCCAATCAAATCCACTGACTGTGTACCGATCTTGTGATTGATTGTTGGTACCATTCGAATGTCAACCCTGCCCTACGGTGACTATTAGAACATCACAATCCTATATAGCAGTGATTCTTAACCATAGGGCCGCGGCCCACACTTGGGCCGCGAGCGCCATCTAGTGGGCCGCCAAAAAAATTCAGTTTTGTACGTGTGGGCTGCGGGGGCCGCGGGACTGCATAGCAACTCCCAACCAAATGAGGAGAAGAAGACCCTCAGCTAGCTCTAGGTGTAATAGTAAGAGAAATGGTGTGTCTTTACAGAGAAAATCCTTCATTTTGCACAGAGTAGGTTTAGATCCGCCAGGATCAGGGATCGATTACTTGGGTCTGCGCCCAGAGCGAGCGAGCGCGCGTGATCATTTATCCCGGCGCGTCCCCGCGGCCGGGGAGGTCGGCTGAGGCTGCCGCTCGGGCGGTGGGCTCCGTCGTTACTGCTGAAGGATGGTAGATGTAGATGCGTGGGCTGACGTGTCTGCTGGACTGGACTGTTCGGGCTTTCGAAAAAGCATCGGAAAGTAACTGCTGCAGCGCGACCAGAGAGCTGCGGTGCTGGCTGTGCCCGTCGCAGCTGATCAGGCTCGGATGAAACCTGACACACTGAGTCCTGACAACTTATTAATGTAAATAACTTAAAGTAAAATCAAACTAAGTTTTGTCCTCGCTGTATTTTTAAATATGCAACCCGGAATGGACAAATTCATCCTGTTCAGTCTTCCCACTGGGACAAAACCAGTGTCTCATACGTTCAGAGACTGTGGTGTCACTGAAACAAAACACAAAGTTTTTCATCAAACATATCCACTCAAGTCTGAACTGAAGTCACAGAAAAATAAACTTACCATCTTAAAACATCCTGCCCATGTCTGGGTCCAGATACAGCTGTGAAGCAGCTTTCTCCACAGTGAACATAATTAAAACTAAATATCGTTTCAGGCTCATCAATGAGCACCTCCACATGCATATGAGAACCTGACACCATCCAGCCCAGATTTAAAGTCCTGACAGGAGAAGTTAGAGCTCAGTTCTCTCACTGAACGACAGAAAGTGGGGGCATAAGATTATAAGAGGGGAAGAAAGAAAAACTGCAAAACTGTTAAATTGTTAAGATGTGTTTATATTAATTTAGTATAAAAATGTGTTGAGACAATTAACAAAGAAAAGGGGAAATTCAAACTGCTGGTAGAGAAATAAAATAAGATAGCATTTGAAAAATAAAATAAAATCTACTTTATTTTTAAGAGAAAAAAAATATGTTTAATTCAAGTTAAACATGTTAATTGGCAAATATGTAGTTTTTTTAATATAACAGTCAGATGCAGATGTTGATACAACTATGAGGCTACTTGAATATATACACACACACACACACACACACACACACACACACACACACACACACACACACATATATATATATATATATATATATATATATATATATATATATATATATATATATATATATATATATATATATATATATATATATTATGATGTTCTGGACCTTCGCTTGAGTACATTTTCTCTAAATGGACCTCTTAAAGTTTTAGTTGAATACCCCTGCTATACAGTGTTTATATTTAATGGGCCCCGGGCCACTCTGTACTGAAAAAATTGGGCCCCAAGGTCAGAAAGGTTAAGAACCCCTGCTATATAGGAAAAAAATTAAGTCTTGAGATATGGGGTTCAAAGAGGAAAAGTGAGGTAGATGTTATGACTTCAATAGTTTTAAGCTATGCTCTTCTCAGTTGAGAAGCTTCCCAGTTTGCCAATTGTGATAAATATATCTATAGTGCAGAAGTAATCTTCTTTCAAGTGAACAAAAATGACGAAGTGGGAGAGCATGTCACCAAGTCTCCAGCCCTTTCCATGGGGACCTTCGCTGTTACCTTTTCAACCTCAGTCACCTCTCACTCTCCGTTTTAAAGCATACATCTTTCAGCTGTCTTCAGTTCAGGCTGGCATCGGTTCAATTTCTGTTTTGTTTTACTACATTTTTAAGATATTTGTTTTGTCCATACAAGGAAGGGATTCATCCCATCCTGTTCATTTTAAGCTGGGAGTCCTAAAGCCTTTTCAACTACACACCGTCTTTGGGATTATAACATGTTTCTTTAATAATTTTATAAAATAATTCGAACTTTAAATCTATCAAATTGATGATACTAAATGCTGTAAGTGAAATCCATAATTAGTGTCCATAATTGATGTGTGTTTTATTTAATTAATCATCATTTAGCGGTGCAGCGGTCCATGGCTACCAGGTGTTACTGTATATGTATTCACTCTGATCAGTTTAAACGGTTGTCTCCACATTATTTGATTTTATTTGAACTTTATTTCCACATTAATTTGACTTAAAGATGAATCATACAGTATGTTAGTTCATTAAATGTTTAATATTTAGCAACAAAGCATATCAAACTAACTCCACTGGAGTGAAAAACTGAGAAGAGATAATGTTCAATATCTGACATGTGCAAAAGCCACTGCTGCTAATTGATCCACAGTCTTTTGAGATCATTTCCAAACATAAGGTGTTATAACATGCTTCAGTGAGTGTCTGATTTTACCTTGGCAAACTTAAACAGCTTCACACCCCGGACGGCAACTTGGCTTGGGCTGATTTTATATTTCCCCAAATGTCAGAGTTTGGCCATGGGTGATAAGCAGAATGTAAATGAATCAGCCATAACTGACTGATGCCGTCACCTCATCATTGGTGGATGTACCAGTGAAATCATTTTGCACGAATCAGTTCAGGACTGGTACCAGTTTCCCATCATTTATCCCTAGAAAGAGTTAACTGGGACTAGCCTTAGCAACAGTTTGACAGTTCTTGTGGACAGATGCCTAATAAATCTGGCAAAAATATATATATATTTTTTTTAACACAACCTAGGATGGTTTTTCATCTTCTTCTTTTTTAATATTTCCCTTCTGCTAGAGTATATTTGAACTCCTTGGTGTTCCCAGCAGCCAAGTGTAGGTGCCTGTCGTTAATGTACAATATTTAGGCACAGTAGTCCTATGCAGCCTCCAGTGATCAATGACTGGTGTAAAATAAAATCCAGATTGGAGCACTATTATCACCGCTGTTATCCCTGAGCTGCTTTAACACACTTTAGCAGAGACAGGAATGAACACAACGTGGTTCCAAAAAGTACTTAAAGATGAATGACTGTAATATAATTTCACTTCCAGTGCAGTTAAGTGGGTTGTGTATAACATTTTTTCATGAGTGTGTTTGTGTGTCTGTGCATACCTGGAATCCAATTTGAAGGTCACTAAGAACATGAAAACACCGGCTCTTATTAAATGCAAACTGAACCTTTACTTAAACATAAGCACTTATCTCTGTTTTATTGTGGGTAGTACCACATTATTGTAGACCTCAGTTACATCCAAGACCCAGTTTGTAACAGTACTGCATGTTTTGGTCTCCTGTGAGTGTGTTAAAAAGTATTCTTTGGAGGCTGAATTGACAAGGTTTTTGAAGTTTGTTCAGCAGATTGCTCAGTAGGAAGAAAAGTGCCTTTGAAGGCCACAAATATCCCATTTTTCCACTCTGCTATCTAATAAAAGTCAAAATACCAATACAGTAAACAAAAGGCTCAGTAGGGAACGCAAGTGCAGCATTTTAATAAGTGTGATTTATTCACTTTGGCATTGTTATTACAGGTTATCAGCTTTATAAAGAGAGGCTGATGAATCATTCCCTTTTTAGACGTGGTCAAGCCCACATTGATGATTTGTCTGAAAAGGTCATTGAGTCACCCAGCTCTTCCTCACGACCTCATCGTGAGAGTTCAGCATGGCTCGGATGTCACCTGGTCTCGGTGGGCTGTCTTTTCTGGCAGCAAGGAAATTGATTCACTGCAACGCTGGTAAAAAAGGACAATGACTGGCATGTTCTGTTTTGCTATAGGCAATGGCATATTGGGAGCTGAAAAGCAGATGATATGGTTGTATTTCCTGCCCCTAACTGGAAATTACACCTTCTTCTTCATTCTAGCGGTTGTGATCTATTGTTTCTAACACTGGACATACAGTAGGTTAACTTATCAAGACTGATGTGAAATATAATGATGTGCAAATGCACCTGACTTCTTACTGGGGTTAATAAAAGTTCAGTCTTATCTTAACCACTTCAATATGAGCCCTGCTGAACCCCACAAATGATTGTCAGTTATTTATATGGGAAGCTGAAAAAGGCTTAAAATCTCACGTCTCAAAAGATAATCTTCTTAAAGTGGATATGAGATGATCATTTCCAGGCATTTTTGACTTATCGAGGGTATTTCTGCTCTAGTTTTGAAACCATACCATAAAACCATTTGTACTTACATCAAAGTGATAAAGAAAATTATCACAAGTACGCAACTTGAAAACAAGAAGCTGTTATCGTAAGTGCTTTCTGATTGGTGAAATTTCTGTGTATCCTCAAAAATGCCCCGTTGCTGCAGGAACACTGATCCAAGCTACGAAAAAACAAGTTTCTGAGAGATTTCTTACATATTTTACAGCAACAAATACAGAAACCCATCCATGCATGTTTGAGCAGGAATCAGATCGATGACGTGACAGACGTCAGCTGAAGGACCCGCGACAACAAAGATCACAAGCCATTCTTTGTTTGGGATGGCTGTAAAAGCAGATAAAGCTAGAAAATGTTTGTTCAGTCCTCGCAGCCAAATGCGCATCTCTTACAAGACATTGCGTAAACAAGAACAAAAATCTTCCTATGATGCATGGACTAAAACTGAATGTGGTATTCATATATATTGTAACATGACCAGCTATATCACTGTGTCCCATTGGCTGTGGTTGCTATTAGTGCTTAAAAAAGCAGCACCAACATTTCCCTCAATGATAACAACTACTGGTAACAACGAATGATATTAGCTCTTTTTATAATAATTTTATTATGTAAGGTTTTAGTGAAGGGCTAGCAGGATTTAGAAACTGTCTTTTTTCATGATTAAGCAGCCTTGATGAAAATGGAGGTTGGATTCCTCAAAACTATGCCAAACTGCATTTGGAAAGGACTCAATAATTGTTCCTGTGCCAAAATATAATGCCCTAAAACTGAATGATTATAATTCAGTAATACTGACGTAATAATAAAAACATTCAACAGAATGACAAAAGGAGAACGTTGTTCAGTCAGACTTGGAGCTGCTCCCATTTGTCTACGGGTCTAGTAGGCGCGTGGATTGTCCCATAAGTGCCACTACTTTAACAATTTCTTTTTTCTTTAGCTTTTGATAGTAGTCTCCTATTGAAACATAAACACTGAAGTTTCATCCAGAGCATCAGTCGTGGTCTTTTATGCTGGCTGTTGGAATTTCTTTTTTACTTAAAAGTCGCAGCATCTGAAGATCAATGATGTTTTATCAAATGTTCTTTTATAAATCCACCTCAGGGCTGTGTTTTAACACCCCTTTTGTTGTTGTGTATACAAAAGCTCACCAGAGCAAACATTCGGGCATCACATCATCAAGTCTGCTGATGATCGTTTTCCTTGCCCTCGTGGGCCATGACAGCCGTTCTTTTTTTAAACATCAACGTTCCCACAACCAAGGAGATTATTATAGATTTTGGTAAAAATCCTGCAGTCATCTCCCATAACGATGATTAGTCAGTTGAAGTTGTCATCCTAAATGACAACAAGATGATGTTTAAGCCATAGGTTAATACTGGGATTAATCCTTGTTTCATTGAATCTGTGCTCACTGTTTAATTTGCCTTCTGCTATGGATTAATCAGTTTACAAAGCAGGAATCGACTTCAAGGTCTTGTTTAAGTATTTGGCAATGTTGCGGGTGTGCCATTAAACAATCTGAATGACCACGACAAAGTCAGAGCCTGAAGAAAGCTTGTGTTTTCCTGATTGATCCACAACATCTGCTTCTTTAAGCGTTTTTGCTGCTTTCTTATGACTGCAGACATTATGGGCCGAGGTGCCGGGCCAATAAGTTTAAGAACTAATTTATTACTGTTCCTGTCGGCCTCCTCAATAACTCAAAATGATTTTTTTTTTACCGTACTCTTTATGTACTTGTTTTGTCCTAGCTATTATAGCGAACAAATATTGTTCACATATTGTATCCATGTTTTACAAAACACACTCAGCAATTGTGCAATGAGATCAAGCTGGAGCAGTAATTGAGAAGAGAAGAAAAAAAAATGGCATTGATCCAACTTCAAAGAGTTAAAAACGTAAGCTTAAAACCATGGGACATATGGTTTGGCAGCCTGCTGTTTGACAGATGTTGATGCTGCATTACATTATGTCTGTTTTGTTCACAGCACTGGAGCGAAGATTATACTGCAGTGGGTGCCGAGGCATCTTTAAACAAAGACGCAGATGCTCCTGCGGTCAGCACATGTGTGTTTTCCTGCAACTGTCATAATCACAGTTCTGATTTTAAGACCTCAGGGAATAAGCAGTTGGTTTTTTTAGGGCTTCACTTTACAGGGAGGTTGGGATGCTTGCAACAGGATCGCATGGCTAATAAGTGAGATACAGTACACTCTGTCACATGCTTGGCATTGCTTTATAAGTTCACGGATAAGACTGGAACCAGGTTATGTGCTTAGTGCTGATCTCACAGGAGAACTGTTTTATTTCTCATTGTCTGTAAGTGTGTGTTAGTCTGTGCAGGATCCACTGTAAACAGTGCAGACTTGGTGGTCCTCAGTGGGCTGTGTAAATATTATTGAGGACAAAAAGGTTCTGTCACCCAGCTACACAAAAGAATTAACAACAATGATGGCCAGGAAAGGAAAAAATGTATTAGAGCATATGTATTTTTTTACAGCCATACCTTTCCTGGAAAGATATTCTTACCATCACTGAAACTAGTGTACCAAATAAAACCCAGATCTCTCACTGTGCAGCCACACAAGTCATTAATCATCTCGGACAATTAAAACAGGTCAACAGTTGCTCACAATTACCAGAATGGCATCTCAGCACAAAAGCATTTCTCATTCATCATTTTTATTAGGCTCATCACCATTGATCAACTGCCCTGCTCTTGAGGCTCTACGTAAACAGCTGAGGATGTCAATTTTAAATAGTAACCCTCAGTTAACACCCGTTAAGTTTCAGTCTGGAATGGCTACAGTTAAGAAATGTAAATTGGTTGTCCATCAATTATAATGTAGTTTGACCTCCAAATATTTTTTACATTGGAGATGTTGATATTATTCTTCAAGGAAGCTGATTTGCCCTCTTGCATTCCTGCAGTGACATCATTCGGATGTTTGACTGCATTTTGTCTGAATGTGCATATATTCTGCAGGATGACGAATAAAGACAGTTTGTCCTTGATGTCAGTGGGATGTCCTTCTCCTGCTGCCACCCAGACATGCCTCCTGAGGTGAAACTGTGAATGTATGTGTGTTTGTGTGATACTCCCTCTCTGCCTGTTTTAGTGCTTGTCTTGCTGTATTTATTCTGAGCAATGCGTCCGTGTGCGCCTGTGTATTTGGTGACTCATTACATTTGGCCGGTGTTCATCATAACAGCAGACTGAGGTTCGTTTGGTGTATATCTCTGCAGAGACAGAGAAATCCGGTTTTACTTGGATCTAAAGTCCTGGCAACTCTTCACGATGTGCCTGGTTTGAGCAGTCTCCATGATTGCGTATATACATAATGGACCTTTAATGGACCAATGGAACTTTGCAGAGAGATGTGTAGTAGACAAAGTTCACTTCTCAAAAGTATCTTGAACTTGACATTGGTGGAAAAAAGGAAAGAAATTAGAAATAAAAAAAAACAAGCTTGCAGAAAGCAACCAATTTGCATAATTTTAAAACCTCAAATTAGAAAATGTGGTTCTATATAGAAAACCTTTTCTTTGATTTTTCCTTCTTTTTATACATAAACCCAAGATACTTCATGTCATTTTTTAAATTTCCTCATATACATACATTTTAACAAGTTATTTTTGCAACACAAACCAAAAAGATTTTGGTGCAGGGACAGTTTACAGGGCTGGTGAGGAGGTGAAAAGATCTCCCACCCCTCAGATTGCATAGCATCAAGAACTGTCATTCATCAATAGCTGATATTGCCATTGATTAATAATCACATAAGTAAGAGATTGTCTCAGGAAACCGTTGTCAAGCATTACATTATAGAGGGGACTTGTCCAGAGGGGATCAGTATGTCTGGGGCAGATCATCACACAGTTTAAACATTTACAGTGGTCATATAGCCAGTATCATTCACTTTAGAGAGAAATGGGTACTAGACACTGAAAACCAAATAGAAAAAAGGTCCACCCAGACTGTTATCAGCAACAAGGCATGAGGTTATATCAATACCTCCAACAAAACCTGTTACACTGACCTCATATGGACAGGAAGAAAGCACAACGTAACAAGGGAAGTGTTTGATTGCCTTGTATATTTAGTGCCAAAACACTTTTAAAGTATCCTAGAAATCTACACGTACCACCAGCAAAGTTAAATTTGCTTTGCACACTACTACATCTTTCTAGGTGTGGGTCTGATCCACTGTTGCAAGAAAGAATGGCAAAATTAAAAAAAATTACCCATATTAACGAATTAAATGACATGAACATGGAAAAATATATCTTGGGTTATTATCTATGGAAAAATAAATTGAGGAATATATTTTGTTACTAGATTGTCAAACAAAATAAAACATGCATGCTTTCTGTTTTACTCAACTTGAAATTTTAAATTTCCCACAAATTCTTCAACTGCAGCTCTGCCATGAGTACAAACTATCTTTGATCTCAAGAATGAAAAGATTGAGTAAAAATAAGCGTAATGTGTATTTTAGATTAGAATTTTTTTTGTTACATCAAATCTTGTTAAATTGAAGAATATTCCCAAGAAACAGAAAAACGTGCCATTGTGAACTATCTAGTGTACACTGTCACTAGCAGGAACTTTCACAATTTCTGTTTAACTTTATGTTTAAAAAAATAATTTGATCCTTTTTTGCCAGTTTTAAAAACAATTTTTAGCATTTGTCAAAAGTCTGACTTTTTTTGGTTAGATTGGTGTGATTGCACATTTACACACTTTAATATTTGTTCTGTGACGGATAAATTGTAAGTCAGTCTAAGCGTTGCTCAGTCCTGTGTGGTACAGTATTTTGTTGTTGACTGGATTATGCAGGTAGACAAACATACTGAGTAAACAATTATGCATCTCAGCCCTCCAGGTGTTCATCAGTGTTGTCTGTGACTGTGCGCAAGCCAGGAAACCCCGTGTGCAGGGTGTTAAGGTGTGTGTATTGTGGGATTACTTCAAGTGCAGTAGGATCTTTGTTTATCCCCAGGCTCACTGTTTACAGGCTGCTTAGCAAAATGATCTGGAACTAATAGCACTGTTTTCAATTCATGTAAACGGTATTTTGTGTGTGTGCGTATGTGTATGTATGAACACAAGCACACTGTCAGTTAAGTTTACACATTTACACTAACAGCCAGGGAAGCCTCTCCACACACACGTTGTGTCCAGGCAGTGACCCTCACCTGTCTCAGACTCCCAGCTTCAGACATTAACATCCTCAGTGTCCAATTGAACAAGTATGGCAGCGTTATAGCGCATGCAAACAGCCGGCCAAATGATAACTGTCCGTAAAATCGGTATAGTGCCACCGGGCTTACAGACAGAAACACACTGATTGGAGTAATTTGTGACTGTGAGAACGAAACAAGAAATCATTTCTTAACAGCTGTGTCCACATCAAGACGTTTCACTGAGCTTTTTCCATCCAGAACCGTTTGTGCTTTCTGAAAACATACAGATAATATTAGTTATTTACACTCATATGGTTATTCCTCCACACATTCACCAGAGTGCACTTATGAGGCAATTACTGATACTGACAAATATAGCAACACAATTTTAACCAACGAGCCTCGTACCAAAAGACAGACAAAATGAAACCAGAATACAGACAGAGACTCTGCCCGTGTTTGTGTCCTTCTCAAACCTACAAAATGCCTTTAGCCTTTAGACCAGCGAGAAAATGCAAAGTTCAGCATCTGTTTTCTTCTGAGCAAACTTTCTTCTCCTACCCTTCACCAACAAGTAAAAGCCAGTTGGAGGTTTACACTTGTCAGGTCCTCTGCTCGGCCACACTCTCTTTCTCTCGTGTCCTCTGAGCTCGTCCTTGTTGTTCTAGTCTGCCATGATGAATGTGCGACATGATGCATGTACCCAGTGATCTGGGCTGGATAGCAGACGTTACATCGCTGCAGTTCCAGGTGAACCAGGGCACAGAGTCAGTGGGGGCCGTCTCTTTCACCTTATCAGTCAATGATATCGCAAAGACTCTCAGTTCACGAGTGTTACCGTTGTTGCAAACTTTTGTCAAGCCCTGCTCCCGTTGCTACTGTAGGTCGAACAAAACCGTCATCTCTCCCGTCCACTTCCATTGTAAAAACTGGGTTTTACATCACTTTATTTCTAATTATTCGACCAAAGAAAATCAACAGCAACTCGATATAAATAAAAAGGAACACTTCAGGTACTGTGTAGTGAGTTAAAATAACTGAGTTTTCGGCGAAAACAAGATCTTTTGAGTAGTTTAGCTGGTAGCGCGGTGGAAGGGTTGAACTGCGAGTCTGGCCGTCCACATTTATCCAAAGGAGACATTTTTCGTAATTTACCGTTGGTTTTGGGAGGACATGAGGAAATGTTTTCCTGTGATTCTCTCTGGATAGCGGGTGTCACAAGTGCCCCAAACACACTGCTTAACCATTGTAAGATAAATAAATAAACGCTTTCGCGTTGTAGCCTGGTGCCGAGCCGACTTGGAAGTACGGATCGGATTTCTGACAGTTTGGGGATAAAAATACGCTGCACCCCCCCTGCACTGTGTGCAGTGTTTTCCCAAGTGTTCCTTTTATTAATACATTAATACAAAAAAAAAAATAATCCAGTGATTTAAGTTTCGATACAAGGCAAGTAAAAACTACGCTTTTTCCATTGATGTGAATGAGAGATGGCTGTTTTGTCCAACCGGATATTCTGCCCGGAAGTAGCAACGGAGAATCATTTTTCTGATTGGTCAGTCAGGGAGAATCATTTTTCTGATTGGTCAGTCAGGGAGAATCATTTTTCTGATTGGTCCGTCAGGGTACAATCAAAAGGCTAACAAAGGGTCAAATTGCATCTGAAAGGATGTGTTTTTATGGAAGATTGGAGTTCAGTCTGACTGAAACTGGGAGCTGCTGGTCTTCAGGTTCAGAGGGTTTGTGCATAAAGGGGTGTAAGATTAAGTGTTTGAACCTCTCTCTGCTGTTTGACAGAATTATGCTGTAATATAACCGCTAAATGCACACGTTTGTATTTATTTGACATCGCGGTACACCACCTCACTCTCACTGCTGACTGCACAGCTTTTATAAGGAGGCCTGTCAGACTCTTCTCACCTGCCTAGTGAGCGTCATTAGAAGCTGAACACTTTGAGGCGCTCCTAGAGCAGTTGGTGGCTGCCCAGCATGTCTTTTCACCCAGCCAGCTATCAGTCAAGTACATTTTAGCGGATGTGGCCAACTGATTGGCCATCTGATGCCGTGGGAAGGGCTTTTTCAGCAGCTGTTGCCATGGATGCGCATCATGTTGACGATGGTCTTGAAGTATAGTCTGTGTTTCCAAGCATCAGCCCACCTTCCAAAACCCACTGTGTGGCTCATCGGGGAAATTCAGGCCAAAAATGTGTTATGAATGACTTATTTTACTCACCAAAATGAGGATTTGGATTATTGGGAATGACTGCGTGGGCGCTTAGGGTGAACAAACACAGCCAGTTGTAAATGTGGAAAACTGACGCAGGGGTTAAGAGTCAGAGGAGAACGTGGGGTGGATGGATGACTCCGGCAAAAATAGGAAGAACAAAAGGAAGCAAATGAAGTCTGAGACAAAAAACAGACGAGGCAGGTCAAAAACAGAGGACAGGAAGTCAAAAACCGAGGCACGTCCGAGAAGAGAAAGGGAGGATCAGATGGATAAACAGGATAAAAATCAGAGCAGAAAGAGGAATGATGGAGCAGCTGAGCTGAGGGAGAGGAGCAGGAACAGCATGAAAAGTGAAAAGAACAGAATCCAATCTGTCCTGCGTGGCCCGTGCTGTTGTGACAGCAGGACACAGCTGTCAGCCAATCACGAGTGTACGGGATGAGCACACACCTCTGTGCTCTCCGGCACCAGGGCACTTCCGATTGTCTTCTGCACGTTGAATGTTGCTGCAGTGGAGATGCAGCGGCGTTCCTATCCTCCAGACACAAGTACACTCTCAACCAACCCCCTCTCCCTTCTCCCATGTTTTCTCTCGCTCCCCCCTTATTTTTGAATAATGTGTGATCTTTCTTTCCCCCCCTTTCTTGCTTCTTCTTTTGTCTTTTCTTGCTGATGAAACAACTGCTCACTGCACTTGCAGATATTTTTTTCTCTGCTGGTTTATTTCTTTTCTAGCGCTGCTCTATCAGGGGCAGGGATCACTGGCATGTTATTTTTTCAACACACTGCCCCATGAAACATGCATTTCTATCACACAAAACACTCAAGGGGTTATTTCATAATATGAGATCACTGGCTGAAATAAATTGTCAGGAATTTCATCATTTTTTTTTTTTTTTTCCAGAGTCTGACGAGAACTGAGTGTGAGGATCTATTGATCTACACGCGTGAGTTGTGTGGTGGCTGGTGTCCTGCTGGCCAGCTTGAGCTGTAGGGGAATAGAGTTCAGTAAAAGTGGATTTATCCCGGCTATAAAAGTGGAGGTGCAAAGATGGAGAGTTAGCGGCTATGATTGAAAAAAAAAAACTGAGGCTATATTCAGGCTGCTGGCTGAAATCATAAACTGTATAATAGGAGCTGGACAAATCCCCTGTGACTTCGCCTAAAGGTTTTCCAAAGAGTGCTTTTGAAAACCTCTTTTTCCTGGTACTCTGCAGTGCTATGTTGAAAATGGGGGGAGTGAGCACGGCTGGGAAGCCAGCTGGAACGGGTCCACTTCATGTCAATCACACTTAGCCATTTTAGCTTGGCTGACTTAGCATATACTTATGATGCTAAACATTTCAAGTGTTGTTACCAAAACGACATCCTGCCTTCTGTACAGCAAAGCTTCATCCTTGAAATCTTCCTGGCCAGCCCACTGCCAGCCACAATTAACAACACAACATTCATGATTTTGCTCTGTTAGGTTTGCCTGTGCGGCAGTCAAAAGTCCACGCCCTTAATAATATATTAAGCTGTTTCTTTATATAATTTAACCTGATGTGGTGCAAATCAATTCCGTATAATGAAAATCAATATGGGAGGTGTTGAGATATTTCATGGTGATGAGCAAGATTCAAACTCAAAGGGGATGGAAATGGAGGGGAATATCATGTCCTGCCAGCGATACCCAGACACTCATCAGCAACCCCCACAGTAGTTCTTCAGGGCCGTGCTGAGGTACTTAACAGAAGCCGGCCCTGAAGAACTTTAGTGCACAGTCCAAACAGCCAAAAATCATACTGAAATCTTTTCTTTTTTGCAAAACACACACAGAGGTAGTTTCAATTGCCATTCCAGTTGGATTTTAACTAGAGTTGTCCCGATCCGATCACGTGATCGGAAATCGGGGCCGATCATGTGATTGCAGACTCGATCCGGACTCGGACGTTATGAGCCGATCAGGAATCGGATATATATATCAGGGTTTCCGTTGTCCGGTAATTGCCGGACTTTGTCCGGTAAAATATGCCGAAGTCCGGTATTTTATAATCTCTCCGGTCAAAATGTCCGGTGAAAATACTCACTGGCGCCGACATCCACGTGTGCGTTGATTTATGGTTCCGCGTCGCACCGACGCAGAGTCCTCAGCGTAGGGTTCGCGGCGACGCGCACCCTGCGCGTCACACCCTGCGTTGGTGTGACGCGGAACCATAAATCAACGCACACGTGGATCTCGGCGCCAGTGAGTATTTTCACCGGACATTTTGACCGGAGAGATTATAAAATACCGGACTTCGGCATATTTTACCGGACAAAGTCAACGCACACGTGGAGTAGTGGGCTCGGAGCGGCAGCCATACACCGCATGCGCGGAGAGCACCGCATGCGCGCAGAGACGCCTGTTTGTTTTGAAGCTGAAGCAGCCCTATGCTATCATGTCTGTTGTGTGGAATTACTTCATATAATGATCAATCACTGAGATATATTGCGCACGACAGCCAGAACTCAGGTACCAAAGTCAACAAGAAAAAGTGCATGATGAGTTAATTAAATTATGAGAAGAAGAAGAAAAAGAAGGAAAAAAAAAGGAAAAGGAGAAGTTCTCCTTTTCAAATAACAATATAAATAAAATGTTACCAAACAAAATGATGAATAAAAATTACCTGTAATGGCAGGCAACACATCAGCTGCAGATGCAGTCTCTCTGCTTATTAAATTTTTTTATACTGACTTAAGAATGTTCAAGCTGCCTACCTCCTATGTGCTCAGTTTACAGTACACATGTTAAAATATAATAAAAGGGTCATCCTGCATAATTTTATTTTCTCTTCTTCATTTTTTATTGTTTTATAAAAGTACCGGATCGGGACTCGGTATCGGCAAGTCCTCAAAATCAAAGGACTCGGACTCGGACTCGGGGGCAAAAAAACCTGATCGGGACATCCCTAGTTTTAACAGATATTTCTCAGTATGAACAATCTGCTTTCTTAAATGGTATTAGAGAAAACCCTTTTTCGTAATCCCGAGGCCGACAAACAATGACTACATCTACCACAGTGCTGAAAGCTGACTGTGTGCTGTGTTTTGACCTGTGTTGCCTGCTCAGGGCACACAAATTTAATTTTGGTTGTAATCTAACATGGCACGACAGATTCAGAGTCATTGTAGCTCTCGGTTAATCTGAAACTCATACACCCTCACAGTTAGATCTTAAAGGGGACCTATTATGAAAAACACGTTTTCTCTCGCTTTAACATATATAAAGTGGTCTCCCCTCAGCCTGCCAACTCAGAGAAGGAGGAAAGCAACCAAATTCTGTAGTGTCACATAGGTTGGCCTCCGATGCGTGAAAACACGCCCACAACTAACTCCACCGGCCGGAGCTTCCGCCATTTTTTCGTAGCGGTGTATCGCGTCATTCAGGCAGCCAATCAGCACAGAGCCTCATTATCATAGCGCCGCCCACTCAGAATCCTGCATAGATAATGAGGTTAGAGAATGGGACGATAAAGACATGGCTCAGAGGCTGAATTTCTAATTTATTTAGCAAAAACAATCAAAAGCTTGTTTTTAAGACATTCAAGGCCTGTTTAAAATAGGTATTAGTTACCATAATAGGTCCCCTTTAAAGTTGCAAATGCAAGCAGAAATAGCATTAATGTATGTCTCTTTTCTTTTCTTTGGAGGAGGAGCTTATGAGGAAGCTCAGTGAGGGAGCTCCCCAGGGACGCTGCATTACGTTAGGATCTGGCTCTTCTTCAGCCTCTGAGTCTTCTATACTTCCTCCTGCTCATCTTCAGCTCAGAATTCAGTTATGTTTGTAGGTCATAATGTTGTGCAGCGCTTGATGTTTACTACCTGTGCTCCTGTTCCTAATGAGCCTTTCTTGTTAGTGCGCGTGTATATGAGTCTGCATGTCTGTATGTTCTTAATTCTCTGAGCCAATTCCTCACGATTCATCGCCACGTGAACAGCCCAGCAGCCCTCTTGCCTTTCTGCTGATCACATCACCAGCTGAATGATGGGTGGAAAGGGGAAAACGTATACAAAAAGAAAAGCGAGGCATGCCACTTAGCCCTGGCGGCTGATATTGAGGCCAGCGTTTTGTTCCAGACAAGAAGGCAGCAAAAGTAGCTTACATTGATCTTATATTATATTTACAGGTAGAGATTTTCTGCTTCGTATCGACTGGCGATCAGACAGGCTCATAAACGAGGGGCTGTGTGCATTAGGAGGCGCAGGCAGGCATGCATGGATGCACATGCACAAGGACTCGCATCTCACTGTGTCTGTGTGAATAAAAGAGTAATGTGGAGATGGGTGAATAAATAAAAGATCTAGGAAACCCATCAGCATCTAGCTCTGTGTTGTCATGGCAATGTGGACAGCACAGTATAGTGTGTGTGTGTGTAAAAAAGCTGGAGTTCATATCACTGCAATGTCTCAGCAAGTATGTGTAACTTTGTTTCTGCACTGGGCTCCTCCTAATACCAGCAAAAACCGCTTTATTCCATTTCCTCTCCATCTCTGCTGCGCATAAAGGAGTCGGAATCCAATTCAGGCAAATAGACAGATTATCAAATCCATTTCTTTATTCAAGTTGACATGTGCATATTATTGTATCCTTCTTTACTCATCTATCAAATGTTACATCTATTTGCAATTACAAATAGGGAAAGAAAAGAGTATTTTAAGGCTGCTTATGGTGCCAAATATGAGGCTGCACGGTGACTGGATGTGTCTTTGTTCTTGTGTGTTTGTTAGATAACCAACGCTTTTAGCACAGTAGTGTATAATAGATATAGCCTGATACTCATCAGCATCTCCTCAGAGACCTGCAGCCTCTCTCTTCTGCTTCTCCTCCTCATTCCTCTTTGCAGCATGTGTCTCTACTATATCTACAAAAAAGGGGGGCCTCCATATCCACATCTTTGTGTGTGGAGATGGTGAAGAAGTGCTGATGGAATTTAACACAAGTTCCCATGTACTGAAAAGAACTTCAAACAGCGCAGATGCATGTTATGTGTCTGTGCGTTAGAAAGAGCAGGGAAAAGAGAGGAGTGGGTGAGGGAAGAAGACGTCTAGGACAGTGGGATTCTCTCGGCAATGACAAGAAACACCACCGGAAACTGTACCTGGTTACTAGGCAACAGAACAGCACTGCTGCACACTGGAGCGCAGGGAAGGGGGGCGGGTTTGTCGCGCTACATGTATGTGTGTGTGTCCACGTTTGAGCGCTGAGTCAATAACTCTTTTATTTATGAGTATTCCGTAGTAACGGAGTGTGTTGGGTGAGATGAAGTCATGGGGGAAGGGATGTAGAGGGTAATTTGAGGTTGTGTGTGTAGTTTCTGTGTCGCACCGTGCGGCACAGCTAAGATTTAATGTGTTGATATGAAAAAGATTAAAAAGAAGAATCACCAAAAAGATATTTGTGTGTTTCTAACGCACAAGCTTTCAAAGCTTCAGACTGGGTTGGGCCGAGGGATGTGGACACAAAAATGCCCGCAAAAACAAAGAAAAGGAGAGGTGTAGGAGTTGACAGCCCGGCTTGACCTTGCCTCCATTCTCCTAGCTGGATTGCTGCTCATGTCTGATTTTTATTTGGATGACTTCATATCTGTTCAAGGATGTAACCGAACTGACAGTGAACTCACAAAGATGTGTGCGAAGTGAAAAAAGTGATCGCATCTGCTTGTCATGCTGCATGACTGAGTCAAGGCATCTGACCGAATGTGATTCAAGCGATCTGAACTTTGACATCCCTGATAAAACATTCTGCCCCACATATCATCACAATAAAAAAGAAAGAAAAATAAAGTTCAGTGAGGGCAGATACATATGAGCAGATCGTCAGTGTGGGTCACATTAACATCTGCTGCATATCTGCACTATTGGCAGTTCTGCACCACAGTGACAAAGTTCTCAATGCTGAATTAACCACTCAAACCAGACAGGATCTTTTTATTTCAAAATGTCACACAACTTCCCGAGTCCTTCGTCCAATTTCACTGACACGCTTTGGTCAAAAACCCACTGATATACAGGTCAAAGGTTTGCTTTTCAACCATAGTTTTACAGCTCTGTTCACGGCAGCCAGTTTTAGGAGGAGGAGTCAGACAGTAAACTCACATTCATCCTCCCAAAACTTAACAAATATTTAGAAATGTTGATAAATTTGCACTGTGAAGTGACTGCATTTCCACCAACATGCATGTTATGCGACAAAGCCATGTTCTCGTCTATTCAACTCCTTTGAGGGATATTGTTGCATGTTGATAATGTTCAATAATGGAAGGTTCATTTTTTTTCTGCAACCACACAACCCATCAATATTTTCACCTGAAATAGGTATAGACATCTGCAAAATATTCAGCTGTACATGACTCCAACCATGTTTGAGGGATTTCTTGGCGTTTATTGGCCATGTTTGCACAGAAGAGCAGCAGATTAAAAGCTTTAAGGTGACTTGCCTAAGTCTTCTTGATATACCAGACAATAAGTGGAGTTCCACCTCCTGCATCATGCCTAAGGTAGCCACTTCCTGCTCTGAATGGGACTCTGTTAAATTCTGTGACCTACGTATGATCCCCAGAAAGTTTTCCGTTCCTATTTTTTAAAAAGTTCCCTTTTTCAAATTGCCAGAAAAAAGAAGCATCTCATGCAAAGCTACAATCATCTTCACGTTATACTGGAGTTTTAGCAAAATTGGCATTTCATTAGGCGTATTTTGTACATGCAAGTTCTCCTCAGTTTTAAGGGTAAAGGAAACACACCTACAGTTAAGAAAGACTTGGCGCCACACTCTTGGGGTGTACAGCTAATACAACAAAATGTAAATCTGGGTTGAGGTAAAGATGGGAATGCTGAATAATTAAACTCTGATCTGAGTGTGTGATGTCACATAAGCCGGCAAATCAGAATTGCTCGTCTCATTTTGTATTTTCAGACGTGAGTGGCAACAAAGTCACATCTCAAAGTTTTTTATATTGATCATCATTTCGAACACCAATAAATGCTCTTTACAAAAGGAGCAATATATATTGTTCATTACATGTCCAATTTAGGGTTCATTTTTATTCTTAACCTTAGCCTAAAGTAGCAAAGAGGTGGAGTAAAAACTGGGATTTGTTGTTAACCAGGACTTGGATGTATCCATGACGGCAGCAGGATTAAAACAGACCCAATTAGCTATCCTCCCAGTAAATGATCCATTGTTCTCTTGATTGAACTTGGCATTGTTTGCCAGCTCAGAAAGTGCTCTTACACTCGTAGAGAAGTGCTGAGCCAACGGGCATAGATTAAACTTCAGACAATTTGGATGACCGTCTTGAAGCAGAGGAAATGTTATCAAAAACAATTTCTATCTTGCCGCTGCTCTTAAGCATGTGAGACGCACCGTTTAACGTCCATTAGACGGTAATGAAGGATTGCTGCTTTCAGTGGCCCCGTGCCTGCTTTCTAATGGATGCCGATTATCACATGAAAACTGCACCACACACACTGCATTTCCTCTTGATGCATGCACACACATAAACACACACGGAGCCTTTGTGCAGGATGAAAGGGAGATGTGCAGCAGCTGACCCAGCTGAAGAGCAAAGGGCCTGACTGTGGTTAAACAGCTTGATTTTAGCTGAAGTGGCTGAAAGATGCGTGTCTGGAGAGAAGATTGAATAAATAGCTGGAACCTCATAATGCTCCTGCAATATAATCATGGTAACAAATGATAATTGTCTGTAGAGTAGATACTTTTGCATCAATTTCACATCATAATTTTTGGGTGTTGTAATATGTCCACAATCATTTCTCTTTTGAACCTAAATACTGTTTCTACCACCAATAAAGCTACACTATGTAGCGATATCAGGTCTAACCACAGGGGGGCAACATATCCCACGAAAGTAAAATTGGGGCGACAGTGGCTCGGCTGGTAGATCGAGTCGTCTGGATTGGCGGTTCAAACCCCGCTCCCCCAGTCATCTGTCGTTGTGTTCTTGGGGCAAGACACTTCACCCTCCTTGCCTCCCGTGAGGATATTGCTGGTGTGTGAATGTTCCAGTGGTGGTCGGAGAGGCCGTTGGCCCGGATTGGCTGGAACGTGTCCGTCAGTCTGCCCCAGGGCAGCTGTGGCTACACATGTAGTCTACCATCACCAAGTATGAATGAGGAGTGAAGGAATAATGCGCCCATAGTGAGAGCTTTGATTGTGCAGAAAAGAGCGATATAAATGTAATCCATTATTATTAAAGTTTATATGTCAGCCTGGGCGTGTGGACCTTCCTCACTCATTTGCACAGTATTGTGGCTCTTTTGTGAACACAGCAGATCTGCATGCACCCATGTGGTCAGAGGTGGTATTGCTACATGCAGTTATTTTAAATGGCAGTTCAGTGGCTCAAATCACTTTCTTATTGTTATCCAAACATGCTTAGACTTGGTAAAGCCAAAGATTTATGATGTTTGTGGATTCAATTTTTTGTGCCATTGGATTTTTATTAACTTTTTTACAGGCCAAAGGTCATTGGCACAAAGCTGGCATCCAGAATGCTCCTTATAGGATTCAATATATCATTAAAACATCATGGCATAAAAAATATATTGTCTCCTGTGGTTCAATATCTTTAATTCATGTGGACCCTTCTATTTCTAACACTGTTATCAGTCATTTCCCTTCTTTTAATCAATAAAGTTAAACCTAATATTGAATGTCTTTAACTCTACATTTATCTTGTGCAGGTTAGAGAATCTGGATCACTGTAAATACCTGTATCTTTGCTACACACTTTTGCATGAGAAACCCAACTATTAACTATATATTCAGTTGTGTTTAACCACATTCACAACATTGAATCAGAGCACCTAAAGTGACTTACTCATAAAATATTTGTTTCATCTCCTTGCTCAGTCAGTCACTTACCCACCAAGAGTAAATGGCCATTACGTTGGCAGTGACACACATTTTTATTAAACATTTGGCAACGGGCACTCTCTTCTTGGCAGTGCTGTGGGGCTGTGGGAGCTAAATGAATGTGGGTTAAAATAAGCTTCTTTTCAAGATGAAATGTTCTCTTTATCATCTGTTTAAGTGCACGTTGGACCAAATGAAGGTGCCAAGCTCAACCTGCAATCAGCCTTGTAAAACCACTTCAAATACAGATGCAAGAAGTGGCACCATTTGTTTGTTTATGGTTTGATAATTTGTATGGTTTTTATGCAAGCGTCGTCTGCATCTTTGGACGTAGACAAATATCACAACCAACGTGGGCTTGTGCACGATCAACGCATGTGTCAACTTGTTAGGGTTTCCAGTTGCACGTACCATGTGCGCATGCTGTCATGCACTGCTGGCGGAGGGGTGCTAACATAAGCGTGTGTGACAGACCTCCCACGCATCTGATCTGGTTTGTTCCGGATGGTGCCCCGTTGTCAGCATGGGCATGGACACTGGACAAGGCCTTTTCTGGCAGAGCTGAGCACCACGAGCAGAGGTTGGATGGGATACTGTGCTAGCAAACAGACCAGAGAGCCATAAACTGATGGGTGACGTGTGGGTATGTGTGAGAAAGGGAGGAATATGAAGATGCAAGACTGTTCGGAGCGTCGTCTGTGAGCCGAGCCAAGCGACGGAAAGTTCAAGTCCGTACTGGCTTGTGGCTCTCCACTACATTTGTTCCTGATCTAAATTTAAACTAAATGTATTAAACTGAAAATAAATCAAAATAAATACACAGTAAAATGCCCCTCATAAAGCGTCCTCAAAGACTGGAGCAGAACATACCACACAAATTGATGACAAAGCCCCCACTGACACCAGCGTCAGTGGCATTGGGGAAAAACGGAACCTGTGTTTGCAGCCTGGAGATGATTTAGATGAAAACCTTGACAGAAATATCAAAAGACACAATTATTTGTGTTGTGTTGATTGCTCAAAGAGAGTTCCCATCAGCAACAGATCAGCAGCTCTTCTGATGATTTCTGACGTTTTTCAGTGATAAACTAATGTTTTAGGCATGGAACAGTCCAGTACAATGTTTACATTCACAGAATGAAATCTCAGGGAAAGAATCTTTGCAAGATAAAATCCTGATAGAGTTGTGATGTAGAAAAAGAGTGTATGTGTGTGTTATATCTGTAAATATATTTGTGCTGCATTATAGTCAAAAAAGCTAATGCTTCTTGACAATTAAATGGACTGGCATGGACTGTCCTAGTTACAGTCCCAACGGCAAGGTTGATAAATTGAAGGGTTTTCCGCAATAACCGGATTGGATTGATTGCCCCTTTTCTTTACTGTAGCACCACCATCAACACTTTATGACCCATGTCACATTGTCACACTGACAAATTCCCTTCCAGGTTCAGTTATTCTTTGTGTTCAGTGTTAATTAACATGTGTTATCCTGCCTGCATGCTTAATGAAGTGAAGGAGCGATAAACATAAGCATCAGCAATGCAAGCATTGGCATCCAGTGTGAACATCCTGCCATGCAGGCTTCAACATTTGACAGGAAGCAATGCTGTGCATAAATCTAGCATCACAAAGCTGCCAAAGTGACTGCAGATTCATTTAATTGAATTGCAGCTTCATCAATTTGCACAGAAATGGTTTTACTTTTGTGTACAGACTCCTTTAGAATACAACCACATGAAGCACAAGGGTGGCATGTCAAACTAACTACTTGTCTGAGCGGGTGGCTGTCGGTACATGACAATGAAACAGCAATAAAATCAGTCATAAAGGACTGAAGAATTTCATCATGCAAATGCACCCGAGACAGTTCCTTCTCATGCAGTCATTACAGGCAACCACAGGCGTTTCTAGCCTGTATGTCCGTGTTTAATAAGCTGACGAAATATCAAAACCATATACAGTATATGGTTTAAACGTATTATTTTAACAACAAAGTACAGCAGCAACCCCCCATGTTTGGAAAATGGTTTGACCCCCCCACCCTCCCCTGTTATTATCGTATCCAGTCCTTATGTGTGCTGTATTTAATCGTAGATAATGTTCATGTTGTTAGTAAGGGGTTAGCTGACGTTTTTTCTTGCTCGGAAATGTTAGAGGTGGTAAATCAACCTGATTAGCGGATGAGCTAACTGAAGTGATGCCCGTTGACGTCTGTGTGTGTGTGTGTGTGTGTGTGTGTGTGTGTGTGTGTGTGTGTGTGTGTGTGTGTGTGTGTGTGTGTGTGTGTGTGTGTGTGTGTGTGTGTGTGTGTGTGTGTGTGTGTGTGTGTATGTAGACAGACAGACAGACAGACAGACAGAATGCTTTATCATGGACATATGGATGTAATAGTGCATGATAACGTGGTGTGACTTCATTTCCCATTGCAACCAAATATTCAATTACAATGATGTTGTAATTTGGATACATGTATATCATCTATTAGATATAAAAAACATTGTTTGGTTTTTTATTTTATATTTGGTTGACAGTACAAAGAAAGACAGGAGCAGACAGAAGACTTTATTAGTATTTTTATCATTATTTTTTGTATTTCTGTAATTTTTCATCTAGTTGAATACAATATATTTGTGTATGATTGTCAGTGCAAAGAGGGAGAGATGAAAGAGGGGAAGGAGAGGAGGAGTGCAGGCTCAGGAAGAACCAGGTAGGAAAACAGACAGAAACTGTTAAACTGAGAAAGAAAAACATTAAATTCACAATTCATTTATCATGCACATCATGAACTTAAAGCTTAACGTACGAGAGAAGAAAAATAAAAAGTATGACGCTACATATAAGCTTGGAGTTGTAAAATATATAAATGCCTCAGCTACCGATTGTTTAGATACCGGTGCATATGGTTTGCAATATTTGCATGTACAGATATGTTTACCATATACCTTACAGTACTTTTGTACAAAAAGTTGGACAGTAACTCACCTCACAATAATGTCCTGGTGCAGCTCTGTGTAAAAATAAATGCAGCGAATAACTGCCTGGTTCTTTTAAAGTTGATTTTGGTAATTAAACTCCTGGGCTATTAATTGGTGAAATACAATATACATTTCTTTTATGGTTACAAACCATTCCTTTTTTGCTGTGGCTCAGCATTTAAATAACTTTTCTTAGATTTATTGGTTTACTCACAGTGTTTCCTTTACCCAAAAGTTATGCTTTTCTTTCACAAATGTGGGACTGATGGTCTAAAATTGCGTTAAATGTACAAAACAGTGAAATGTATCTGGCCCAGCCAGCACTCTGGGTGGTCAACACCCCTAAAGCTCTGATTATAATTGGCCCTGCAGGGAACCATGGATTAAAATGATTCCTTAGGTCTATTCAGAAATGTGCAAAATGGTCTAAAAACACAGCAAGGCCAATAGGCCCAGCAGGGGGTTTTCCTCAAAAGCTTGATCTTTAATTAAAAAGAAAGAAAAAAAAAAGATTTAACAACAAATTCAAACAACTACTAAAGATAAGATAAACTCTTGAAACAGCAAATCTGATACTATATCATCAAGTGTTTATGAAACATCTCAAGTAAAACCTCTCCTTGAAAACAGGGCACCACGTTTTGGCAACAATTCAGCTTTTACATTACTCAAAATGAATCTGTATGTATTGGAACTACATGTGTAAGCATTTCTTTATGGCTTTAATAGCATTATGTTTGTTTGACGTTGCATATCATTGCCTAATTTGGTAACTTGAGTTGGTGAGCTGGGTGTCTGAGACAGACAGAGAGACTGAGTTATGTACACAAGCGTCACATATGTTTCTGATTTATTACCATCAGGTGTCGTAGATTCTGTAAATATGTGTGCTAATACATTTGAAGGTGTTATTGTTAGAGCAGAAAGGGGTTTCCTGTGTTATCGTAAAGACAGTGCCAAGTAACTAGAAAGCACTGAGGTATTTTTGAGTAAAATCAAAAAAATGTACCAATGAGAGTGAGACATCAGACAGGAGGAGAAGAAAAGAGAGGTGTGAGTTTTATTATTCCAAAAAAAAAACCTTGTACCACAAATGGAGATGGGATTTAAACATGCTGGGATTTTATGCGAGTAGAGGATGACCGGCATTACTGCATCTGCCTTTGTTCAGGTAGTTGATCCTCACCCAGTGAGATGGCTAAAACAGTGTTACCTGTGGGAGGAGGGATGTGGCATTAGCAGCCCAGCGAGGATAGTTGCTTATTTTATTCTCATGCTAGCTCGCTAGCCTCATGTCTATACTTGTCTGAAGCGCACACTGGTATGGACAACACTGTCATCCACGGTTTGGATGAAAAGAAAGGCTGGAGGGACTGTGATAACAACTGATGAAATTGTGCCTGTTCACAAAATCGTTTTTGTAGTATTTTCTGACCTCCTAAAACATTTTAACCCAGTAGGTAGGAGAGAGGTTTTTAACTATCGAGGGGAGATACTGGTGGCATTGTTCTGTAGGTGGCGGGGGTCTTTCTGTGTGGAGTTTGCATGTTCTCCCTGTGCTTGCGCAGGTTCCCTCAGGGTGCTCCGGCTTCCTCCCACAGTCCAAAAACATGCATACTAGGTTAATTGGTGATTCTTATTGCCAGCGGGTGTGAGTGTGAGCATGCATGGTTTTTTGTTTATCTATGTGGCCCTGCGATGGACTGGTGACCTGTCCAGGGTGTAACCCCAGCCTCTCGCCTGTAATGAGCTGGGATAGGCTCCAGCAGACCCTGCAAAGGATAAAACAGGTATAGAATATGGATGGATGGATGGATGGATGGATGGGTGTGTGCAAGCATTAATGGCTGTTAGATGATGAATTATTATAAATGTAGTTACCTAATGACTTCTTCTTGTAGATATGTGTTTAAAATTAGCCTGATTTAAAACTTAAAGTAGTTTATTCCAATGAGAGGCATTTTAGTAAATAAGTCGATCACAGAATTGGTTTGCAAACACAAACAAAACCATTTCTTCACTGAAAAGCAGCCACAAAGTTGCTGTTATCGCTTGACAGGTTCAAACCATTCTTCTCAGTGTTGGTTGTTCCGACCCCTTTTGTTCAAGTGTTTCCTTGCTTCTAGAAACATGATTACAAAGTAGAACAAATGTGTTCTTATTCAGTACTGAGAGTCAGATTTTCAAGAAGTTGGAGAAACGTCACCTACAGTACCTCAACTTCACACACCAAGGCATGGTTACTGGAGTCAACACAGTCAACACTCAGCTAGTTTTACTTTTTATGATGAATCTCTCTTATTCATGTGAAGTTAGACACACATACTGTGTGCTTTTTGTTAGTTACCTTTTGTCAGTGCCTCCATTTCTACTGGAATCGTGCAAAATATTGCAAAGATCTGGACTGGAACCACAAAGAATTTGAAAAACTGTCACAAAAACCTTTTTATGCTTTTATGAGGTGGTTTTCATCTTAATCAGCCCAAGTATCTGTATGAATTGGAACTACAGGGGTAAGCATTTCTTTATGGCTTTAGTGGCATGATATTTGTTTGATGTTTATGCAGTGGTTTTTCAGATGTGTCAATATTCAAGCTTAGTGCAAAAGTGTACTGGAAACACCTTTTTTTCGCTTGTGCATGTCTCCGGTATCACTGGATGTGACCTAGTCGCTCATATGACCAGACTATATTACAATTTGAATGATCATATACTGCTTTCGACTATTTGACGACTATTTTTGCAGCTGCAGTTGCTGCTGTTGCATTAATTTGTCCGAAACTAAAGATATTTTCATCCATTTTCTTTGAAGCTGAGATGTTATTCTTCTTCTTTGCTTTTAAGAGAAGTCAGGAAGGATGAGATTCTAGGAAAGTATTACACTAATTCGTACAAGCAGCAGTGCCCTGTCGCGATTTCAAAATGGTCCCTTTTGGTTTATGAAAAAGTGTCATGGATATCTGCGTAGTGGACATTTTTCTACATTTCCTTGTGTTCACAATTCTGTGTACAGTGTAGTCATAAATTAGCATTGCTAACCTGGCTAGCGGTGGCTAGTCTAGCATTTGGATAGTTTCACTTTTTGATTGGAACTGGAAACCTATCGACTCAGATGTATTGGACACCTGAGCTTAAGTCAAAAATATGTCAGAATGCAGGATTGTCACTCACAATTTGGAGAAAAAAAAAAAATATTACTCTTATATTTTTTACTTTTTCAGTTTTTATTATCAATAGAAAATTCTATTTTTATCATGTTTCAAGTTAATACCTTTCTATTTACTTCACTGCACAGCACTTTGGTCCACTGTAGCAGCTTAAAGTGCTTTATAAATAAAGATGGTATATTATGGACTTGGTAATGCACATCACCTAATGGTGCAATGGTGCTGCCCGTTTGTGTTGTTTTACTCTTGAATCTTAAGACAAGATTGTTGCGAGGATAAACGTGGACTGGCCTCATTGATGATTAGTTAATGGTATGACTCATACAAATAAATCTTTGGTTTGATTCAGTCTAAATAAACCTTTACAGCATGCCTCTCTCAAATAAAAAAGGGTAATTGATGAAGTTGTACTAAGTGCTTATCCTCATCAGTTAAAGAAGTTAAACATCTTGCAGTATTTTTTGTGTAAAGACATCTTTGAATTAGGTAAACATGTCCAAACCACAAAATAGTGCTAAAGTGCGCTTGTAAATTACCCATCTGTTTAACATGTTTTTTTACTCAACATGGTGTTCAGAAAATAAAACATAACAGGAACAACAGTAGCGTAAGAAAATTGCCCTCTGTCAAACTGCAATAACAAACTAATGAATTTAAGTTTCCATTTCCCAATGGCTATGATATTTTGATTGAAGTGGTTAAATGAGATGGTTCAGATTTTAATTGGACCGTAATAAAGTCTGTTAATGGAGTCCCAGCTTCAGTGTAAACAGGAGCAATGGAGGCATGAAGCAGAAAGAATGAGATATGCTGAGGAAAACAGAACAGGGACGTAAATAGAGAGGAGAACTTCAAACAACCTAGGACTACAGAGTTCACAGCACATACACGAAAGGAGAGAAAAGAGAAAAGGTAACAGAGACAACATAAAGAATAATGAAAGACAATGACAAGGGATGAGAAAAGAGAAGACAAGCGAAAAGACAGAGGCTAAAGGAAGCAACAAGAAAGGGAAAGGAAATGATTGCAAACAAAGGACAAGTGCAAGATGAAGAGCAGGAAGTAATGAAGAACAGAGTTCAGATGTGTGCTGCAGAGATAGACAGCATCAGAGCACAAACTCTGCCGCTTCAGCTGCACTTATTTAAGCATAAGTGTTTGTGTTTGACTGTGTGTCTAAGCTGTGATGCACAAAGACAAAACGTAATAAAAGTCCTACTATTTTTACATGTGGGTCCACCAACGTGTGTGCGCGCGCTTGTACACTTGTTCCCCAAGGAAAGGTGCCAGATGGTCTTAAAACAATGAGCATTCACTCTGTCCCTCTTATTACCTTCTCCATTTCAATTAGCAGCTGATTGAACAGAGTGGGCTAAATCTTTCATCTCTAGGGGCTTTTTGAACCTCAGTGACCGAATGCTCTCGTGAAGCTGTGAGCTCTCAGTTGCACTAAAGTGCACATAAAACATAAAACTGCCAAACAGCTAATACAACACAGGGCTACCCAACCTAGCTAACAATAAAATGGAAGATTAGGGGACCAACAGCGGGTTAAATGTGTTTTGTAAGAAAATCAGAGGAGGTGAGAGAGGGTAAATGACTGATCGATTGCTAATAGCCTCCTGGAGCTGCTCATGGTGAGTTACATTGCAGAGCAGATTATAAAGACAGCTTGTGGTTCAAGTGGAACACGGACGAGTGGGAGACAGTAAAAGGTCCTTTATATTTATAATGCTGGTTCTGTGTACTAGTTTGGTGGTTCTGCTGTGATGTTGTCTTCCATTACGTTGACTTGGAGTTTCAATCATTTTTAAATTTTGTCAATCTTCCTGTTAAAAAATGAACTTTTGCTACCAGACAGTAGATGTGTTTTGGCCTTATGGGAGCCACTTTTGCCAATTTTGTCTGCCAGGCATGGCCCAAAGGTCATGAGCTGGGGCTAACCGGATTTATGGTTCAAATAAAATTATGCAGCTTTGACATTGGTTAAGTTAAGCATTATGAGGGCCAGGCATGGTCCAAAAGCAAAGAAAAAAACAGATCTAGCCCATATCTGGTGCATATGAGGCAGAGTCCAAGTAGCCACATTCACAGAAAACGCAATCATTTACGGCCAAATGTGGGCCAAATGACACTGCAGAAGTGGGCCATGTTTGGGCCAAACATTCATTGCTATTTCAGACACCTCTCTTTTAGAATAAAGGGAACAAAACCGAGGCACATGCAAGCTGACAGTGGAAGAAATCGTTGAGACAGATAGAGTGTAAAATACTATACCAACCCCCTCAATTTGGCAATGTGCACTTTATTCTTTTCATTTATTTTCCTTGAGGGATTAATAAAATATTTTGAATTGAATTGAACATTTATACATTTGGCAGACCCTTTTTCAGTGTAAGTGAAAAAAAACACTGTGGGAAATGTAAGTTTCAATATGCTACTTTCTCACGTGGACTGTGAAACTGTGGTTCAGACAACCCTCCTATGTTTTAATGCTTAACCACTGAGATGGCGCCTTGCTTTTACGTGGCTAGTGTAAAAGAGCAAAGGTTAGCAATGGTGGCACAATGACGGCGGTTTTCCGTCACAGAACATGATTTGGTTATGAAAAGGGCTAAAGTCGTCTAATTGAGAACGCTGACTGACATTGATTTAATTAAGCTGCTGCTCTGGAGTAGTTCAGGGTTTGTCCCAAGCCTCTCTGGGTACAGTGATTTGGAAATGAAGTGAGTCATACATGTCACTCAAAACATGTTCTGTAATTGCGTTGCTTTCCAGCCTCTTAAAGGACACATGTTTGGAAATGTTTTTTTTATCTCATGGCTCAAGAGATTAATTTGATGTGTGAATTAACAATTCCAAAACTCCAACATAACACATCCTAATCACATTGTTTGTGGCCACCAGAGTCAAAAAATACATAATTCAGTGAACCGTTAAATTTGATTTGAGTACTGTCACATCAACGAGCCAGATCAGAGGTGAATTATACAGGTTCCTCATCTTTACCTTTTCCCAACTTCCCATTTTGTTGTATTTCCAGTACCTGGACACGAGTAGTGCAAAGTTGAAATACCAGTTTTAAAAGATGTATTCCTGGTGGAGAAGAGGGGTAGAGTCTTTTTGAGTGTAAGACTCCATCCCCCAAAACCAGCTGCAGTGAGCACTCCTGTAAAGACATGGTTGAAAAGGGAACCGTTTTACCATATCTCTGTGATATTTTGATCAAAACATGTCCCATGTATATATATATATATATATATATATATATATATATATATATATATATATATATATATATATATATATATATATATATATATCATATATATATATAAATTCCTCCTAGGAAATTATAGTTGGGCTAGCCACCGTAAATCTTTTCCTCTTCGATACAAATAATAGTCTGGTTCCTCTGGATTCAACTTTGATCTCCAGCGGTCAGTAGCAACAGATGCAGAAGAAACTGCCTCTGGATAGGTTTACTTACAACCAGTAACATATATGTGATATAGGCCCAGTGACAACAAGAGCAGTGTCAACAAAAGGCCAAAACATTGTGCAGTAGAGTAGGAACTGTGGCTGCTGATTCTGTAATCCTGCAGCCATGGTGGTTCTTTTGAATAGTGGCGTGTTAATGCTACTGGCCAAGTCATCACATAAAGCCTTCCCTTGTGATTTATTCAGTACATTTACCAGTACATGTACACTGGGTCCAAGGTACCAATACTTTTTATGTGAGAGATTGTTCATGAAGTTAATGTGTATGGCTGACCAAGCAACTTAACTTAACTTTATTTATTTATATAGCACTTTTCATGCAACTGGAGTGCAACACAAAGTGCTTTACATTGATACATAAAAGAAGGTGGCAAGGTGGCTGTGTTGTTATTTGTATAATTTGTCTCCTTTAAGGGCGCTGTCAGATCTTATGTGCTTCTTTTTACAGTGGATTTCTGTAAGTTGAAGTACCATCAAAACTTTAGCAGGGTCTTAACATAGCCCCCTCCAGTGAGTCAGAGACAACTCAGTCGTGACGATCGATTGCTGTGCTGGCAAAACCTGTTTAAACACAGTGATACTTTCAATTTCAATAAAGAGAGAGAATTTCAGCTTTTCAAAACATGTTAAGATTGGTACTCCGTTTAATAAACTGGAAAAGACACAATACATCAAGTATTGGGTTTTACAAGTGTGACTCAACATAGATCTGGAAACAGCTAATAAAATATGATGTGTATGTACAATGACTCAGATTCTTGACTAAATATAATTTCTGTTCTTTGGCTTGATATTTCCTTCATTATTTGATGTTGTGCAGCCCTATGGCCATCCTTTTCTGTGTTTACATGTTCTTGATAAAGGAAATTCACCTGAGTGATGTCAAAGAGTTCAGCGCTATCAGTCACAGATGAATGCTCTACCGATAATTATTTAATAAAACCAGGCACATAGGAGCTGTGTGTGTGTGTGTGTGTGTGTGTGTGTGTGTGTGTGTGTGTGTGTGTGTGTGTGTGTGTGTGTGTGTGTGTGTGTGTGTGTGTGTGTGTGTGTGTGTGTGTGTGTGTTTCTGTTTGTGTGTCTGTCCCTATCGCAGTGAGGGAAGATACTGATGAGGGTAATGGAATAAAAGCCCCCAGTCCGTGCCCTCTGATTCAGCACTGGGAGCGGAAAAGAGCAGGACTGAAATGTGCATGTGGTGACATTTGATTTAAGGCAGATGAGTGCCTTGTAAAGAGGTTGTCTGAAACCTAAACAGACGAAGAACCAGAAATTTTATTGAGAATGTAAAAGGCTTAGTATTAGGAAGAGGCTAGAATAAGCCAATATTTGTACTCATTTAAGAGTCCCTTTGCTGGCCTTTAAATCTGTCAGTTCAAACTAAAATACCATCAGTTGGGGTTATAAATTCTCCTCTCTGTGCTGGTATGTCTGCACACCTACTCGTTAATCATCTTGGCTGATAACTGGCCTTTTAATGAAAAAAATGAAAGCAGTCCAGTCAGCGTCACCCACTTAAGATATAAAGGCTGTCATATACTTTGATTTTTATTTTTTTATGTATTACTCATCAAATAGCATTTTTTATGGTTGTTTATGCAGTTCATTTGAACTAGCCTAACTATACTGGGTTTGTTGGATTTGTTGTGTTATTCCCCCTGCTCTTTCAAAGTTAAAAGAAGATGGAAGATATGCTTATAACTGATGTAGTGGAACAATGACAAGTCCTCATCTTTTTAACATTAAAGCCACTCTGAGTAGCAATACCACTCCTGACCACATGGGGGCATAATGATCTGAGACGTTGACAAAATAACCTCTGAGAAATGTGTGGTAATGTGTAGGGATGGTCCGTTACATCTATTAATAGCTCTTTGTTTAGTGAACTTTATTGTGTCCTACACCAGGGACTGGCACATTAACCTTCATGTGATGTACTGCCCCATGTGGTCATAAGTTGAATTTTATTATGGTTGTGGGACAGAGGTCTCAGAAAGTCATGTATCAAATATGATACATTGGACATTGTGGGGTTAAAATCTTATATTTGGGTACCTGAGGTCACTGCCTTCTCCAAAATTCTGATACAACCTTATCTTTTTGTTTTGGTATTTTTTACTCTGGACATTCATGCTATGTGTAGATCAGATTTTCAGGTTATTGTGACATCACAGACCCAAATTTTTTTTTCCACATAAGGTGCACAAGTCAAACACTTGGAGGTTTGCTATGTCACCTTTAAAGTACATCTGTGTGGAGATCATTTCAGTGTCATTAGATGTACTTCATGTCACTGTTAACCACGAATTTCACATGATTGACTGCTAGGATGGCTCTTTTATATTAGAATGATCAGTTTCACAGTATAGTTGTTTCACGTGAATGCACAGCTCATTCATATCGTCAGAAATCAAAGATACGCCACTTGAAAGACGATTAAAAAAAAAATAAATGTGTTATTCAACCTGATCTGGTTTTCAGGAATGGGGCTGAAAGTTCTCCTCAGTCAGAGTTGTCCAGAGGGTTTGGACTTTGGTGTACTTGCCTGTTCACAAAATCTCTGGAGTTTTTTCAGTGGACTTCTTACAGATCAAACAAGAAAGCTCAATATTGCAAAAATGTTCCAGCCGGATCCCAGGCGTGTGCGGTTGGACGTCATCTTGTTGCCGCGCGGAGGAGAGTGCAAACCACTGGCTCTAGTAGTTTTACGTTGAATCCCTGTGAATTCAAATTTCTTTGAATTTACAAGGCCAGGTGCTTAGAACAAAACATCCAGTCCAAAACGAGTATTTAAATTATTTGAAAACTTTATTTTGTGAACATTATGTTCCAGGTCAAGTTCATAAAAGTCAATGTGTGACTTTTTTTTTCCTTTTACTGTAAAAGAAAAAAAAAATAACAGTATGATTTGAAAAAATGTCAGGGATGTTAAATTAAATATGTACGATTAATGATACATGAGAGAAGAGATGTTCAACAGCTTTCGTTATGAGAATTGATTAAACTTTTCATAAAAAATAGAGATGGTGAAATAATAAATAAGATAACTTGGGGGGAAAAAAGCTAGAAAGGGAGAATCAGGAGTTCACGGGGTGAAAGGAAGGTCAGGGTGAAAATAGAGGACAGAAATGAAAGAAGAGGGATGAGACGGAAGCAGTGCAGTCGGTCAATACAGCGGAAGGGAGAGGATAGGTTAATTACATTAAAAACGAGGGGTGAAGAGGATGACGAGGAGTTGCTGGTGAACAAGACAGAGAGGAAGGGGGGAGAGAGTGGAAGAGTAATGGACTTCAAGGCTGAATGATCAGGAGAAAGTATCAGTCCTTCCCTCATCTGTTTCTGACCATAAAGTACATGCCTAGAGCCACCGTGGGTAAATACACTGTCATGAAGACACACAGGGACAGTAATGCAGTCAGGAAGCATCGGCCGTATCTGGTTCTTCTCATGACCGGTAAGTCATGATGCCTTCCATGATTCAATCAGAAGCACATTAAACCTCCGTCTGTCTCTCTAGTCATGTCTGCCACACATCATAGATATCCACTCTCCTTCCTCTTCAAACTTTATGTACTTATTCACTCTTTATCGGAGAGGCGGTTACAGCTGAGCTGATGCCAGGAGCGTTACAATAGAACATTTATAATGGTAACACGCGGCCTGACTTTTTATTAATGCCCACAACAAAAGGCTTTTGGGGCCATAAAATATACCTTTTGTCCACACCCCTGGCTGGAAGAAGGGCAGAAAGAAAGAAGGTCATCAATAAGTGCTTCTGACAGGGCAGATAAACCCCTTTGTGCTCCTATGACTGAGCGGCCAGTCCAGTTCATGTGTCCGTGCCTGTGTTCACAAACAGTATGAGCATGGGAGTGGGGGCGGGGTCTATGGAGAACCGTGCCTTTAATCATGTTTCCCGCTATGTTTCTTGATTTAAACGGAGCTCTGCAGGGAATGCCACTCATGTTAGGGGGTCTGTTCATGAACATGCAAGCTTATTTTTATGTTTATACACACAGTGATGTGATCGGAGCCGATGTATCTCCAAGGTGGAGACAAGCATGACCTTTAATTTCACCGGGTGGAGAAGGAATAAGCAAATGCAAGGGGGAGGGGGGTTAGAAACCGAAGATTAAGGAAGATGAATAAGGCGAAGGAGTGGTTTTCAGTGGCAGGATCTGGGCACCTTACCGTTGTTGCGTACAGAGAACTCCTCTGCATACCAATATCATTCCTTGGAATCTCAGTAGCTTTGATTAAGGCATGCTTTCTCTGCAGCATCATTTCAAGACGCTTTTGCAGTGTCACAACATTTATTTCTGCCCAGAGCTTAGGGCTGTGCGATTAATCGATTTTAAATCTAAATCGGATTTATTAATCAAAATCGATGTTAAAAAAGGAAAATGGGAAAATCGATTTTCCTTTTTTGCAGCTGGCTGCATTACAGACAGAGCTCGTCTAGTCATCTTTGTTTGGTCAAGAAAATTGTAAATGTTGTCACTTTACTAAACTCAAGGAGGATTAACAGTATCTTTCAATTGCACTTCATTCCCAATAGGGAAATTTGTGTGCTATTTTTCTTTAAAAATAAAGATAAAATATTTTAAACAATTTATTCCATTGTCTTTTGTAGTTTTACCAAAAAAAATCGAAATCGAAATCGAAAATCGGGTTTTCAGAGAAAAAAATCGGGATTTTATTTTTGTTCAAAATCGCCCAGCCCTACCAGAGCTGCATTAATATTCCATCAAATTCTTGTATCAATGGTGGGAGACTTCAGACCAGTATGTAAAATATTTTCCAGCACATCTCAAAGACTCAGTTGTGTTAAGGTCTGGACAATGGTGTCTCGCTCCCCCTGAACTGCTCTTTCACTATTAGAGCCCGATGTTGACACGTCTGTGGAACTAAGGTAGAAGAAGATCAAACAGAAACAGCAACATCTTTACACAATCACATTGTGTCTTCTGACATGATTGTTTTAAGACATAATAGCTGCTGACATCAGTTAGGGCAGTATATGATCTGTTGCTAACACATTAATCAGTCGGAGGTGCTCATCTATTTGCTGTGTTAACCTTTCTATGTGGAAACCTCATTTGCTTTGTTATTGGAGGTGACTTTTGGTTTTCCTAAGCAGTACATTATAATCAAGACCTATCCATAGTAGACTGAGAGGGCCAAAATGTGCTTTTTCTTATTGTTGCGAAAGGTTTCAAGGTACTGAATCTGTTCATCAGCTAATCATCTCCTGATGCTGCACGTATAATTGATTTTAATGTGTACGTTTTTTCACGTTGTGGTAATTCATATCCTAGATCTAGTACCCGGTTGAGGCACTTTAGGGAGTAAAATGCAGTCTCGAGGCACCCTAGTAATGATCCAGCATGTCTGGCACTTTTTCACTGGAAAATCTGAAAAATTCATAAAGGTCATTCAGGATTGATGTGGAGCATCAGTGCACAACCTTTATCTGGTCTCCTCGGAGACTCAAAGCACTTTCTGGTTACATTTCTGGCTGGGTCACCCTAGGACTTTGACTGAGATTTCTGGGAGCTGTTCCTGTGTTTACTTGGTTGTCTGATTCAGGTTGTCTCGACAAGTTGTGAAGCTTTGCAACAGCTTGAAACCCTAAGAGTCCTTGAATAATTTCCAAAAAGGCTGATTTATTATGACATTCTGAGCTACGCTCTGGTGCAACCTGCTTCTACCAGTGGTCCTTGAGATGTGTCTCGCCATGTTCATTTACTGGGAAAGATTATAAAGGCAAACACCTGACTGTACGAAGCGAATGATACATGTCAGAGTGGAACCCAAGCCAAGCAGTCAAGGAAACTGACCTGAAACACAGAGCTGATCAAGGAGAGGACAGAAGAGAAAACTGCAAGAACTATGAAACAGATTCACAGATTCTTTCCTTCTGCAGTGCATATTAAATAAATAAAAGGAGAAAATAATCATTTATAGGACATGCAGGCTCTGAGACTGGGGCAAAGATTTACAAGTCAACAGGGTCGCAATCTAAATGAATCTCTGCAGAAAACTCTGAAGGTTTTGAAGTTACAAAAGCCACTGTCTGGAAAAGCTGAACATTAAAGCTGCCCATCCAAACTGGTTGAACCTCAGCATTTCAGGCAACGTGGAGAATAAGCCACAGGAAAAAGAGAGTGGGCTTAAAGGGTCGTTCCCAGACAACATGAAGCTGCCCTTTCTGACAAAAGTAACGTAATCCGATGATTGTCAGTGAGATGAGTATGTCTTTCATTTTAAACAGATTAACGAAACTTAAAAAAAATTAAAAAAAATAAAAAAAAAAAACAGGGGAAAAACTGTGTTTTGCCGTTTAGGAGAAATCTGAGTCGACTTTTGAAGACGGAAAAAAAAAAAAAAAACTATAGTCCATTCGGAAATATGACAAAATGAAACAAAAGGAAACCTTGAAAAAGGTGTTGTAAACTTTCAAGATTGTAAACATTATGTATGTATTTACTTATTTTAACCCTCCATTGTAACTGTTAGGGCCCTAAGTTGCTAATAAGGCTAATTTAGTTAATTTAGGTGCAGTACGTGTCCATTTAGTGCACGGCCCGGAGCAGGGTTTAGTCAGGCGGCCACAGCGGCTCTCACATGCTTGATTACGCTTTGATGATGCACACAATTAAAATTAAAACTGCAGAATGAGCTCATACCTGCCAACTTTGGATGGTTGTAAAGAGAGTTAATCAATTAAAAGAGAAAGTCTCATTATGCGTAATCTGATCCTGGAAAGGCAGTTAAAGGAAGACATTAATCACATCAACCTGCCTTGCTACATATTATTTTTTTCCACTTCCTCTTGTGGCTCCAAAACAGATGCTTTATGGACAATGTTCTCAAACATAGACTGCTGATTAAAACACATCACATAGTGTCTATTTTCTTCAGCAGTGTAGAGCTACAGTCGCTCTAGCTCTCAAAGAGTGGTCAAAATGATTTTGTCAGAATTGGCAGTGTTGTGTCGTGCTATCAAATTTGTTTAGCACACTGGTCTGTTGCCATCATGCTGGGAGACGTGACGTTGATTCCCAGTCAGGGGCTCTTTATTCTTTCATTTCTTTTTGTCAGCTTGTTTTCAGCATGTGCATGAATGTGAATCACTAGGGCGTTCACGTTTTGCTTGTTCACCCCGATGATCCCCGAGGTTGACAGTTTTTGCATGTAGCCCTGCAAATTTCTGAGGTCTGAATAAAACAAGTTCTCCGGGGTCTGAACCAGGTTGCTTTCATTGCGGTCGGCTGTCAAAAAATTAAGAACTGTTCCCAAGTTGAGCAAAGCTTGCTCAAGTGTTTGGTTTCGTGTGCTGGGCCGTGGTACGGCTCCTCATGCCTGAGGACGAGGGCATGTCCGCAGCAACAGCTAAAAGTAACGGTCATTTGACAACATAACGGATAATCGAAATTTTCCAAAACTGTGAATAAAAAACTCCAAACCTCAAAGTCAGTAGTATTACCATCATATTATGTGTGTGGTGTTCTCTGTTGCACTGGATCTCTGACCCTCAGCTCCCACCCGGGAGAGGAGGTGCTGCAATCCGCCTTTGTAGAGGTTTTCCTCCGTCCTCAGCGTGACCTCAACTCCCGCTGGGAGAAGAAGTGGAGCACTTGCGATTTCTGCCTGTTATGGACTTGTGAGATTATGATTTTAAATGGTTTTGAGATCGGATCTTACCGTGCCTCGTTCTTTCCAAACCGTTCACCTGCAGCCTTCACAGGTTAACCTCAAGTAATAATGCACAAGTCAGAGCCCACTCATGTGGTTTGATTTTGAATTTTCACCAGATTTTGTATGCCATTTCTGCGTCTGACTTCTTGCCATCTCGGTCTGCAGTGTCTGAGCTGACATGGCTTATGTCGTGGCCACATGCGAGCGCCGATGGCCTCAATGTAAATCCTTAGCCCAGCAGAGTGGATAGTCACTCCTGGGATGCTTGTAAACCGCTCTGCGGTGCTTCTGGTGTGATTACTCTCATGAATAGCTGTGACTCACAGCGGCACTGGAGCAAAATGAGGAAACAAATGTGCTCATAATATAATAAAGTGTAGACATACGTACAATCTGCTATTGTGCTAAAGCACGACTGAGACCAGAATTATGTAACTACAGGTGAGTTGGAAGGAAAGCTCTCTGGCTAGTGCAACTGCACCGTCTTTGCATTTGTTTTAAGGCTAAATCATTTCGTGGTATTTTGTCCTGAGAACTGGTTCAGAAACCTATTTTAACCAACAATTGTTTTCTTATGATTTGTCTTCAAGAAAATTATTTAACTGCAGGGGGAAAAAATGTCAGAGACAGTAAGAGAAGGTAGGATTATCTGCTATAAACAAACTATAAAAAGCACCCTGTGTATTTTTTACCTTAACAAATCAATGACTTTCAGGCACCTCAAACAACACAGAAGGAGATGTGTGAATTAAACCAATGTCTCTGTGCATTCCTGTCCGTGATAAAAAATAATCAAGAAATAAAGCAATTGCTTTAAAAGAAAAAAGATCAGTAGACTTTAACATTGATGAAAGAGACCAAGAAAGACCAATTTTTGGCTTTGTGTGTTTATAAGAGAGGGTGTGTGAGAGAGAGAAAGAGAGAGAGAGAGGAAGAGAGAGAGAGAGATACAATCTGTTACAAAGTGAGAAAAAAGTCTGATCCAGTTAGTAGACACACACACATCAACACAAAGAAAAAAAAAAAGCATCCAACCTGTGGTGTGAGTGCTTTTGGAGCATCATGCCCACTGTGTATAATCCCTTGGTGTGCCCATTGAACACATACACACTCGTACAGCTGGTAAATGGCGCCGTAGTGGTCTGTCCAGTTTCCTCAAGCATGTGACAGGCTCTGCAGACAGGAGGAGAGCGATAAGGTTGGCCTGTTGAAACAAGATGGCAAAGAGCTGACTGAGTAGAGGAGAGAGAGAGAGAGAGAGAGGGCGGATGATCCCGGCTGAGCTGCATCCTCGGTTGTTTTGGCGCTGTGCTCCAGAGGGAGTTCATTTCCACGCTGGGTTATCATTGTCAGATTTGTTTCCACATCAATTCCACCCATTCCAGCCTCATTTTTGGACAAATGTGGCGGAACCTTTTTATCATGAGCTGCGATGGCTGTTCAAAAATGTGACGGATGATTTCCTTTACTGAAGGAAGGATTCCAAATAACCTGGAGGAGCATACTGTGTTTGTTTCTTATTTATGGAACCAGGTAGCAATCTAACATTATACTGAACAATATCAATGCACAACGGTTCACAGTCTCTCAAAGGAAAAGACTTTCGGTTTCCAAAGCTCCCTGGTTTCTGTTGTTTTGTCTAACTTGAACAAACTTTGAGTACATGCAGTTCTCTGGAGATCTAATGAAGTGAAAGATATTTTTCAATCTCAAAACCCACACCTATATCATTTGTTGAGAATTTACCTTTTTCTCAGCCATTTTAAAAGGGTGTACATTGAAACTATGACAGTACACAGAACAAGAAGTGCTGGCTCGAGTATAAATTATCCGGATAACCGCTGACTACTCCAGAGCCTCATTAATGTCAGCCGTCGCGCTCAGAGACCCGAAAGGAACTGGAGTTAGTAATTTGCCAGATTTATCAAACCTTGCAAAAAAGCGTAAAACTTTATTCCTTCCAAAAAGAGTGACGTCTTAAAATCTGGTAACTTTAGTCTTCTATCTATCACCATCTGATCAGATTACGTTTAACTGAATGTAAAAGAAACTGATTTTATGTCGTTTTTGTACTGGAAATGATCTAATGCTTCTTTCCAAGTCAGACAATATTTAATATTTCCAAAGCTTGGCTTCAGAAACTATATCATATTGAGGCAGCATGTGAAACTCTTTAAAGGCATGCTCATGGCAGAAAGCTTGCTTATTTGTCCAAATGCGATCAGCAATTCTGCAAACACAACTAGATGTCGACTCATTGGAATCTGAATTCTTTGGCTGTAAAAGCGATATCTTCATGGAATTTTCATAATACAGCTGCTTTAGCAGGTTTACATCTTATTTCTTTCTGCTGTTGCCTAGAAACCACGGTAGCTTATCCTGTTGCTTCAGATGCTTCGTTATTGCATTTTCCCTTGATGCCACAAAAATTTGGCTTTTTGACTTACATCCTGCATCTGAAGTAATGTGGCTATATGAATACCATCTGAGACAGCTTAATTTATATCATTAGCATGATATGGTTTTGTGATGTAAAGCTATATTTTTAAATCCTTTGGCTGAAGATAAATACCTGCGGAAAAGCTAAAAACACTGTTTAGTAAAGCTTCTTTCACTGTTATGTCATTTCACACATTTTTCATTGCAAATATTAAATGTCAAACATGCTTTTTCTAAATTAACAAAGGTTCAGAATGATCTTAAACCATCATACACCAGTTCCCAGACTGTATAGCTGTCATTTTAAGACTGATTGAGCAATAACTACATTTTGAAAGAGTAGGCATACCAGGAATTTCTAGAGACACTTTTTTTCTCTGTTTTTGCAAGCATTCATTGCATCTGCAGGTTGGTTCCCAGCTCATGCACCTCTCTACAAATCCTCTTAGGCATGATTCAGCTCAAAAAGGAATTGTCTCTGTTGCTGTGGCACATGACTGGCAGTAACATGTTTGATTAGTTTAGGAAGGCCAAACAGATTTAGGCTGCACTATCTACAATACCCAGAGAGTTTTTGACCTGTTTGGTGGTAATTTGGGACCTTTAATGTTTATTGCAAGACTTCATGATTACTTATATCCAGTACTCGAGTTGTAAAAAAAAAATCAGGGGGGTGGTGGATTTTATCAAATGGGGACAGATAATTTGTGCTGATTACAAATAATATAATATATTACAAATAATAGCACTGACCAAAACACCTGCAGAAATACTGCAGGAATGACATAGCAGCAGTTAAATGCAGCCTTCTGTAAGCTTTAAATATCCACTGGGCTTACATCAAATACATCAAAACACAACAATAAAAAACACTTTTCTGAACTTATCAATATGACTCTGTCCTTCACAGGATAAGTAAAATGATCACTGCAAAAACTCAAAATCTTAAAAAGAATATTTGTCTTATTTCTAGTTAAAATGTCTCATTTTAGTAAAAAAAATCTCATTACACTTAAAACAAGACTCATCACTGGAAAAAACAACAATTTTCACCTGTTTCAAGTAGATTTTCACTTCCAGTGCCAGTGGAACAAGATTTTTTTGCTTGGAATAAGAAGATAAATCTTTCAGATTTTTCTACTTATTTCAAGTGAAAATGTACTTGAAACAGGTGAAAATTGTCAAATAAGTTATTTTTCAGGTGTTATTTTTCTGGTGATGACATAAGGGATGGAAAGGGGGGGATGGCAGTTTTACAGGGGGGATGATTTTGACCGTTTTTATTTCAGGGCGGATGATTTTGACCGTTTTTATTTCAGGGGGGGATGCCACCCCCCCTCATCCCCCCTCAACTCGAGTACTGCTTATATCATTCGCATTTGTTTACATTTCTGACGTTATCAGGTGGTGCTGTAATCCCACTGTAGTGTCTGGTTGTGTGAGCCCATCTGAGTATGACAAGAGAACGATGAAGGGAGAGCAAACCCAATTAAACACACTACTATACTGTACCTGCCAAGGTCTTGTATCGTTAAATGAGTGATAAAACATTTTGACAACTGTGCCTTCGGAAGACAAATCTGAAGTACTAATGAACTTCAGAGTTGCAAATGTTCATACAAACAAGTATAGCGGCAAAAAAGACAGGCAGTGGTTCTTAACTCACCCGAGTTACAGTAAAGCACAGGGAATGGGAGGGTGGTCATGACAGTATACAGAACACTGAAGATTCAGGCTGCGCGATGGAACAGACCCAGAGTTTTTTAGCTAGAAGTGGACTCAAACCATGTGTTGAGTGCCGTTCCTCTCCTCTCTGAGGTTTACAGATGTTGAATTTAGTTTTACAGCTCTCCACTAAACACTTGAGAGAAACAGTGAACTAGGACTGCAGTGATTCGGTGACATAATAGAAGTAATTGGTTCAGAAGATTCGTCTACGCAGGTTGTTTAATGTTGACAAATAAGAGGAAAATGAGAAGCAATATAACATTAACGTAGCTCTCTCCAGTTCTTCAGTGTTGCCAAACGAAAGATGTCCTGCAGCTTTGCAGCAGCTGGTGTGACGCTAGTGATGCCACTGAAAGGTCAGCCTCTTCCACAGTCCGTGCGTCAGTAGTTACCTGTGTGAGCTGTAATAAACAGCAGCCATTTATCAGCAGCATCGTGTCCAGACGCATAGAGGGCACGACAGAAATAATCAAACTAATTATCAGGGGGGCTGTTTACTTCCTAAATAATTCATAGTTGCAGCCCTACAGTGAAATTTACATGAAGTTATGCTGGAAGGAGAGGGTGAAGAACTCATCTTAGACCCAGGGTTGTGATGTCACAGAACCCTTAAAATCTGATGTTCATGCACTACTGGCTGAATGACATGTTTTCAGAATCAGGCTGCTGAAAACTAAGTTATGGTTGTGTGATGTTAGATTTTGATTTGGCAACCACTTCAGGTATCCAAACAAAGGCTCCCAGGCACAGAAAAGCTTTTTTTTTCTTTTTTTACCTTGTCTGCACACATATTAATGATTAATACCATGCTGGTAAAAACCTAAGGCATATATATGTGCATTGTTACTATACAGTATACATATATATACGCATACATACGCATACACACGCATACACATACATATATATACACATACATTCTTTTTAACCATGTCTCCTTTAATATTTTGTATTTATATTGATTTGATTTAATTCAAATCACTTTCTCCTATTTCTCTTTTTTTATACTTTATTTAATTTGAATTCTAATGGAATTCTTTTATTTCTTATTTAAAATGGGTTGCAGTTGTTACATAATTGAAAATGAGGACTGTCCACATAAACAGTGTTTGAATCACACAAGAGTACATTTGAATAATAGTTTGGACAGTTAATTATGAACTGCTTAAACATCAGCTCTACCGTGGTTGTTTCACAGTCAGCACCCTGGTCACAGCAGGCAGGATACGATTAGCAGAAGGGTGTTTGTGGTAAACATCAGGATGACAGAAGAATGAATGAGTATTTAGAAAATGGCATCTGCCCACAAATTCCCTGCTGAGCCTCTGGTCAACGCGCTGTAACGTCTGTCAGGACACAAACTCCACGCCGAAAGACTTCAGACAAAATTGGAGCTGGGAGCTTTCCTGCTGTGAGTTTAGTGATGACCATGCAGCACACATCCAACTCTCACTGGGGGAGGTGTCTTCTTTGATTGATCTTTAGTCATTTCCATTTGTACTTATTTGAGAAATTAGAAAGTTGCTATACTTTAAATAAACCAGCAGCATCTCAAGTTAAGACTGAAAAATGCACCAAGTTCCCGGATAATAATCTCGGAAAGCCTTTCTCCTGCCTGACAGTTTGACTTCATTATTGAAGCCACAGTGTTGTCAAACCACCAATGCTGCAATTCTGTTTGTGTTGTCTTCCACCTGCATCGAAATACTACACCTATACAGCTGTCAAATTAGTGTGAGTGTATGTCTGGGATCACTCCCTGTGAAAGTTTGACATCCACAGAACTATTTTTTGTGTGTCTTTTCCAGCATGACATTTATAAGAAAATGTTACAGTTTTCCTGCCCTATAATTAACAGGCTTTCCATTTTTGTTTTCACCACATTATAAATATTATCTGTTCTCCATATGTAGATCGGAAAGCTGAAGTGATGTGACAGCAAGCCGCTGGGTGGTACACCAGTGAAAGTTTTTCTCAATTTCTCTGTTGCATTTTTACTCAGTCCATCCTACGCTTCACCTTCACCTTCACTTTGTTCTTCTGTTTTTTGTTTAGGTGTTTACAAGTTAACGTAGAGTCGTTTTTTTTTGGGGGGGTTGTCTACTACGACTTGAACTGAATACTCAAATATCCACATATCTTTTTTTTGTTTTTATTTACGGTTTTTTGATCATTCGTGGAGGTGACTTTCACAGCCACAAGTGAGTGTGTGCGCTGAATGTTGTAGCCAGTTGCAGCCATTCTTCTTCATTATAGCTGATAAAAAAAATCATTCCTGAACCCATCAGCTGTATAGCATTGTTTAAAATTGAGTGATGACAAGTTAGTTAATTATAAACTCTAATTTGTCCCTAGAAAGAAGATTTTACAAGAAGGGATTACAAGTTACATTCCTAAGAAACTGCTCTGAGAAGTCATTTGATTGCCAGTGAAAGAAACAAAAGGATGTGACATAGACATAAACAACCAAATAGGTATGTTCGCAGTAAAAAACGTGTGGATCCAAGGTGTTATTAGCAATTCTGCACCCATTTAGTCGTCCTAGTTGCGATTGGTTTAGTACATTCTGTACCGGTGGAAATAGCTGTGACTATGAGACGTAACAGATGCATTTTATAGGCAGAACATTTGTAAAGTGAATGACTTTGTCTGGCCAGGTTAGCCCTGGTATTGCTCTTGTATGTATGCTAAACTGTTCATCATTTCAACCATCATCATACTGTACAGGTGTATGACTGATGTTTCATCTCATGCTAATGAATGCTAAAGGAGAAGAAAGTGCTATGTAAAAGTTTCCTGGAGGCCAAAAGCATCTGTTGAGTTTTTTCACGGTACAGTTCCTGTATCAGTACAATCGACATCCAAGCTCACTGTTCAGGAGTCACTTGGTTTATTGGTAAATAGACACAAATCAATAAAAATAATGATAGTGGTTAGCATAGTGATTACACAAAAGAAAAAAACGATTGTATTCGTTCCTTTATTATTTTTTAAAATTTTATTAAGAAAAGCCTTTTATTCTATGTTTGATTTATAGAGTACAAAAACAACACCCCTTGATTTTAGAAATCATTGCATTTTGCGATGCAAATAGTTAGCTAATAGTTACGAGCACAGGCAATGCAACTTCACCTAGGCAGAGAGCATAAGTAGGAGTACTTTAAAATCATTTAGTTTTTTTTTGTGTTTTTAGAATTAAATATGGTGAACATTTTAAGCTCAGCCTCAGCTGACTGAATCAAAACATGTTCCAGCTGTTATTTGCACTAGTTTAGCATTCTGAATCTGCACACAAAGACATGAGAGCATTATATTGGAATAGATTTGATTTATTGGTTGAAGAAATGTATCTGAGGGACCATTTGTCGCAGAGTTGAGCAGCTGTTTTTTATTTTCCTGGTTGTCGGGTGGGAAGTTGTCTTAAGAGTGGTTTTGAAACTGGGTGTGATGACCGTTACTCCTGTGTCCTTGACAAGGTTTGTTCACCCTGTGTTATAAATACTGTTATGAAGTGTGAACATAGATTTAGATTCATGTTTGATTTGTTTTATACGATAATTGGGCCCAGAGCCGGGATAAGTCAGAACTGCTTCATTTGAAATAATAGAAACACTGTGGTGTAAATCTGTATCAGGCTAAGAGGAAAGGAGAGTGTGGGCTCAACTAATGAATGTATTGTCGCTTTCTATTTTCTTTACTAAAGCTTCACCGTACCCCCTCTCCCATGGGAGGAAACCCATTAAGCTCTAAGGTTGGAGTGGAAAAGCGAGGGAAGGGGGTAATGATGGATATGATGAAAAACATAGTGTAAAGTTCAGAAGATGTAGATTAGGAGATTTACAGATGAACAAAGAAATATCAAGCCAGAGAGAAAGAAACATACAGAAGAATCCTGACATATGGGAACCCGGACACTGTTGTCCTCAACATAGTCGACACTGAGTTCAGATTTTCTGATTGGGGGGCGGGTGGGGGTTCTAAATTACAACATATTCCTTCTTATCCTGGTAAATACAGGAGGAAGTAACTTATGTAAAAGGCACTTCCTACCCTGGTAAATGCCTGAGGAAGTAGCTTTTACATAAGTGGTCCTAATGACTCTCAACTGCAAATGTATCATGGAACGGGATTCACATATTTACATACAAAGCTGCGTCATCTGAGACAATGAGCTGAGCTTTCCATTTCTTGTGGTGCTCGATATAAACAGCTCTGTATATCTAATTTTCGTAGCAAAGATACACATATACTGTATATCCTATTTTGGAAAAAAAGGAAAACAAGATCAAATTTCAGCCTCTGATTTCTTTTGCTCTCTTTTCTTTGCGGTTCATGTAAGCTCTGTTTCCATGGTAATTTTGAGTTGGCTATATATTCTGGTTGTTAATATGCAATACACTACACTGGGATGTGTTTCATGTGTTTACAGGGATACATCCCCTGCTAGCCCGCCTTTTTCTGAAGCGTTATCTATCTTCCATGTTTGAACGAGTTAATATTAACCTGCGTACTTCCTGTGAGAACAGCAGCCTCTCTCCCCGCCCCGCCGACATGGACCAGTGTTTATGGCAGGCCGTAGTAACTGCTCAAGGTGCATCCCATGTTGGCAGCTGTGTCCATGGTGACAGTAAATATGGTTTTACTAATGCTCTGCTCATCACTGTGGGTCAGTGAGCCGCGGGCAACAGCAACGCCTTTCTAAAGATAAGATAATACTTGTCAAATTATTTTTTTTCTGTTTCCGCTGCCACGTGTATCTGATGACACAGACCAGACCTTTGACATATGTTGCACACTTGGACACAAAAATGGACTTCCAGGCATGCATGGGTTTTTATCAATAACTCTTTACTCTTTCTTTGTCTGAAAATACAGAAACATAAGCACATCAGCACCTTACTTACTAACTGCAGGCTGTCTGTTTGCTGAATGACGCAGCCGCCCGCACCTTGTTCAAAGGACCCTTGAGGAAATCTAGCTGGCTTAAGTGCCTGTGTGAGCTTTACTCATCGTAGCTACTAACTCCTTAACCTACCAAAATATAAATTGAGATTGCAGATAATTATAATACTCAAGGACAAATCAAAACAATGAAAAAAATGAAATAATACATGAGAATGGGGGGGCGCCCAGTGTCCACCAACATGCTCGAAACCACTATGGGTTATTTTTTTTCTGTTTCCGCTGCTGCATGTATCTGATGACACAGGCCAGACCTTTGACATAGTTCAACAGTGTACAGGGAAAACAGTTACGCTCACGCTTGTGTTTCACATACCTAACCCTAACCCTTCCTCGTACTGTGATGAGAAGTTTAGCGCAGAGTTTAGGTCCGTGTGTTGCACTTCTCATTCGCTTTAGGTTCAGTCCTGCCAGAGCTAACGTGCTCTGTTGGAAAAAGGAAAACACAGCTCCTGCCCACTCTCCTGTGGCTGTACAAATGTTGTGCAACTCTAGTATGGTGTGTATTCACCTGTACATAGCCTTGTACTCCTGTCATTCAATATCTGCATAGGAGGGTTCCCAGACCCATGCCCCAAAATACAATTCACCGTTATTTACTTGCTACAGCCATTAATCATAGCTAGAGTTTTAACGTGCAGTCTTACGCTGACCCAGTGTCAGCAGGGCAGCAATGTGCCATTTTGAATCATATTTTAAACAACATGGTCTTCATTGTCTATTGCATGGCAAATGACCAGAGGCTCAACTACCGCTAAGTCACAAGTTTTGTGTGTTGTCATGAGTGGATAAACAGTGGATGCTCAGAAGAACGCGGCCTGGGTCCCTCCAGCAGCAAAGGTGTTGCAGTCTGGCTTTGCTGCGGTTTATTTCCACCCTCAGTGTAATCTCAGGTCCCACCAGAAGCGTTTCTGAAGTGGAGCACTTCAAAGGGCTGCCAGCTTGCCTGGATTTGGGACATTACAAGTTAAGCTGAATGTTTCCCGATCACACGAGTCACGCGGTGAACTGCTCGTTTAGAAATGTATTTCCTTCTGTCACATCTCCTCCCTGTGAATTGTTTATTTACAGCCTCTCCAGGTTCATATATGAGTCGGAGCCCGCTCCTCTGTGCTTTATTTTGAAAATACACCAGCTCCTCTCTGCCATGCTCACGTTTGACTTCCTGCCAGCTCGATCTTCTGTGTCTAAATTGACTCTGCTTAGCTGCGGCCTGGCATCAAAATAGATGTCGTATCTTCAGCATAGCAGAGCGGATAGTCACCGCTGAGACCCTAAGCTGTGCTGCAGAGGTTCTGGTTGGACCACATTCATCCACTAACACGGAGCGCAGCACAGCGTTTCCTCAGCTGTCCATCTGAAACAGCAAGAGGAACCAGAACATGTAATCTACTCATTTGCTCATATTCAAAAGTCAACAGATGACTGCATTTACTCACGTGGAGCAACTGGGCAGTACTTACTTTCTTTTGATAAATAAAAAGTATTTTTAACCATTTTAGACAAAGTTTCAAAAGAGCAGATACAACATGGACTTCTTACAGTTATAATTTAACAATATCGACACAAGACTGCTAATAAATGGCTGCTGTGCTTCATAAGGGTTGTGTGTATTGCTTAAAGGAGCTTGAGGCTCCTTTTAAGAAATGAGACTCTCTAGCGCCACCCTTCACCACGGCGGCCGTTGGGGGTACTGCAGCCATCAGTGAAGCCGGCACGGGAGAACGGGGAGAACGCACATGCAGCGTCATGTGACGTCACATCCGCAGCCCAGCGCGGGAAATTCGGGACCGAATTGCAGCACATTTTGCAGCAACAGCCTGTTCAAGGCAAAGGAGAGATAATAATAATAATAATAATTCATTTTATTTAACGGCGCCTTTCATGTCACCCAAGGTCACCTTACAGAATAAAAACAAACAATACAATACAGGAAATATAATAGTAATACAGTAGAAATTATAATACATACACACATACACAATACATACAAATAGACAATCAAGGAGCAACAGTACAGATAACAGTATGGTGGGAGGTAGTGTGTGGTGACCGGTCAAAGTGAATGGGCAAGTTTAAACAGGTGAGTCTTGAGTTGTGTTCTGAATGTGGTGATGGAGTCTATTTGTCTTATGTATGGGGGGAGGGAGTTCCAGAGTCTGGGTGCCGTACAACTGAAAGCTCGGGCACCCATGCTGCTAAGGTGTGAGGTGGGAGTGGAAAGAAGTCCAGCAGAGGTTGAGCGGAGGGTACGGGAGGGGGTGTATTCTTTCAGTAGGTCACAGAGGTAGGTGGGGGCTAGGTTGTGAAGGGCTTTGTGGGTGAGGAGGAGGTTTTTATAAATGATACGGTATTGGACTGGGAGCCAGTGGAGTTGGATAAGAACGGGGGTGATGTGGTCAGATGACTTGGTGCGGGTGATGATCCGGGCGGCCGAGTTCTGAATGAGTTGTAGTTTGTTGGTGAGTTTGGTTGGGAGGCCAGTGAGGAGAGCATTACAGTAATCGATACGGGATGTGACGAATGAGTGGACCAGAATTTCGGTGCTGGATTGGGACAGTGCTGGACGAAGTCTGGAGATTTTGCGGAGGTGGAAGAATGCAGTCCGGGTGATGTTGTGGATGTGAGGTGCAAATGAGAGTGTATTGTCCAGAATGACGCCGAGGCTCTTGACGTGGGGGGAAAAGGGTACCGGGAAGCCGTCGATGATGATGGGAGGGGCGGGAGAGGGTTGCGACTTGGTGAGGGTGGATTTGGAGCCGATGAGAAGAGCCTCAGTTTTATTGCCGTTGAGTTTGAGGAAGTTATTGCTCATCCAGGTATTTATGTCGTGTAGGCAGGTGGTGAGGGAAGCGGGAGGAATGGCAGCGGTGGGGTTGGAGGAGATATATATCTGTGTGTCATCGGCGTAAGTGTGAAAATGGATCCCATGGTGCCGGAAGATTGAACCTAGGGGTAGGAGGTAGATGGTGAAGAGGAGTGGACCCAGTACTGACCCCTGGGGGACACCCATTGTGACACCCGTGCACCCGGATTTATGGTTCTGTAGTTGGACAAACTGTTGACGGTCAGTGAGGTAAGATGAAAGCCAGGAGAGTGCAACACCAGTGATCCCAATGCCAGCCAGGCGGTCCAGGAGTATTGGGTGAGAAATGGTGTCGAAGATACACTAGAGGGCTCATTCTTTTGGGTTTGGAACGCTTCATCTGACATTATTACTAGAAAACTTAAAATGTATACGGATTTTTTTCATAAATCTTGCCACAATCCGGCCTCAAGCTCCTTTAATTACTCATCAAAAAGTACAGAGACAGAAAATTAAATCACAATTTTAAAACTTTGTTTTAGTCCTCGAATTTAATACCAAAGGCTAGTTATTTTTATAAAGTTCAGATAGAGTTGAGACATCATTGGCAGTATGTTAAAAACAACCCCTTCTAGACTTAAAATGGCATTTAAATTCCAGTCACTTCATTGCCCCTGTTGAAAAACCTGCCTCTGACTATGCTTTTAGTTTAACTTCACATAAAGGGATAAAAAGTTAATTTTCACTCGTTCCACTTCTGTCTCCTACACCGATGGTGTTATGTGCTTGAATTTTTTTGTTACGTGGCTGCTATCAAAAAAAAAAAGTGAAACAGCTTTTCAGCCACATTATCAACACTTAAAATTTACAGCAGATAAAACTGAACGTTGCAGCGCTCCATTTCAGCCCATAGCGGACGGGTCATTGTAGATCAAAATCAGGGAGCGCTGGAGCTCGGGGGGGAAACTAGAGCGAACCGTTTAATTGCAGCTAGTAAAAAACACTTGCAGGAGCAGCTATGTGTTCCAGTTTCCTCCTGCAGCCTGCAGCACCAGTGGACTGTGATACAAAAAAATATTCTGTAATCCACCCTTTAGGTTGGTGAGCACAAATGTTGGACTTAAAGAAGTGGAGAGTGTCCGTGTGAGTTGTGTGTGTACAGGAGGATGAGCTACAGGGAAATGCGGTTCCTATGGTAACCTGACCTAAATATATGGAAACAAATTCAATTACTCTTTATCTGGAATTCTATCATGGCCGTGGCTGATCTCCATTTTGCGTCCCTTGATGCTGCTGCTCTGAGCATGCTTCTGGGTACGAGAGTGGATATGGTGCTGAGTCTCCGGAAGGAAGTTGTTGCGTCAAAGTTCTGAAGATTTAGGCGGGGAAACATCACATTCTCCAGTCTGTCACACTGTGGCGGACCGTGTTTGTGTGTAGGTGTGTGTACGGTTGGCTATGCTTAGATGAGTGCAGTGAAGAGGAGTTATTTTACAGCTCGGAGGGAATGAGCAGAAAATCTTTGCAGAATGCGCCAAATCTCGGTCAGTGTGTTAGCACAGAAGCAGCAGCTGCGTTTGCTCCTCATTGCAGGTTTCACTCTTACATTTGTATCTCTCTGCAGACTCTCTTGTTTTCTCGTTGGTCTTTCTATTAATCCTCCTTTCATTCGCCGCCGTTCTCCCCTCGTGGGCCCTTCGGCTCAGCTGCAGAAGCAATGCTCTCTGTTCCCAAATGAAAACCCGGGAGCCTGACAGAAAAGTTTAATGGAGGCAAGACAAATGTTATCTTTTAGCGGCTCAGAGTGTTTCTCCTGCTGGAACAATCCTTTCCATGTGTGTGTGATTAAAGGACTCCATTAAGCCGGAGGACCTGTGTGTGCCACACGTCGCAGGAGAGGAAGGGGTGAGCGCATACACACTCACGCGAGAGTGAGATCAGTGGTCATTTACTGTGTCCCTGCCATGATCTGCAGCACAGCCGTGGACGAGGTGAAGGAGTTTCAGTCGTGATTCGACTGCAGGATACAGTTAACAAGCCTTAAGTGTATTGTGCCTTTTAATGACTTCTGAGTGTACTGTATGCCACTCCTTAATGCAAAATGTTCTGGTTGTGAGACATTTTAAATTGCTTGCAGTCATTTTACTCTTACCTTGCTTAAATACATTTGTTTTTCTAATTGATTTCAGCCAGAGCTCAGTTTGGACTGGGATTTTTGATTTACTTATTGCAACGTCAGCATGTTGGAAACCCAATTAATATATTTGACTTAAGCATTCAGCTGGGAGTCCTCATGATTTAACGGTTTTTAAAAGCACCACAAAGGACTTTATTCACATTAGATTATCAATTTAAAATTTCACCTGCAGGAATATTTGATTACTTGTAGGACGTTTGGTCGACATCTCACGGTGCCTGTACAAAGCAGTCACAGAAACTTTGGACTCCTGTCCTAGTCAGCATATGCTTTTACAGAAATAAAGTAGCTACAGCCTACTTTATGGCAAAGGGGAATAAGAGATTCAAGACAGTAATGATGACGGACAAAACCAGCATAACCAAGCAAGAGACAAAACGAGAGTAAATCTTGGACGATGTCATGAAATGGACTTGTTTACTGTTTAAGTAAAGCCCCACACTGAGATAACGAGGACTGATATAGTCCCAGATCTTCCCGTCGGACTCTACTAGGTAAAGCCCCGGTAGTTGTGATCATTCTGCGGATTATTTTATTGCATTTTCCTGTGTTGTGAAGGGTGTGCTAATAATGATCTCCATCCGTAAATATCCAACATTAGAAATATCTACGATAGGAGATCCTTATGGAGAACACCAACAACAAATATTCAAATGTGCCGTCTTAGAAAGCGAGCTGACGGAAGAATTTGTCATGAAAATGTATTTAAAGTTTATTTAGTCAATCACTCTAAAAACAATAATACTAAATACTTGCAATATTTGGGAATTTTATTCTCCTCCATGTCTCATGTGAAGCTTCTGATTATGTTGTCTCCATGACTTCATCTGAACCCCCTCTTGTGTCTTTTCTTTTTTTTTTCCATCCTCAAAGTTTCATGTAAACATACATTGCATTTCCACTGCTGAATGAATAGAGGACCTTCAAGTAAGTGACTGGATCTCAACGAATGTTAAAATGCATCCTGGGTACTTGAGTACCTCTATTTAAGGTTGCTTTAAGAGTGTCTGGGTCACTTCTAACAGTTTAAGGACAAAACCATTAGTTATATGTTGGACCCTTTACTGCTGCAGACATACAATGTAATGTAAACGCGCAGTAAGCATACATATGCGACTTTTCCCAGAGAGGGGAAAAAAGAAAAGCAAAACAAGCATTAATAATTCACCAAAAATCCCAAACTCTATCTTCTTCCCGACAGTTGCTTAAAAAACACATATTTCTCTTATGCAGAGGTTATTTGACAGGAGTCTTCCACTGATGTTACCACTCAGCCATTTTTTTTCTCCCATTAGCAGTTGGTTTTGAAAGCTTCAGATGCCACCAACATGTCAGAACTTGGTATATGCTGCATTTATAGCCTTTTACAGACAGCTTAGTACTTTAAAAGTAATACCGTAGTTTCAAACAGAAATGATTGATTTACAAAGGAAGGTGACTGTGTCGTCATTCTGAAGCCGCTCTTACTGCTACACTAAAGCAGACGTACTGTAAGCTGTTACACAGCTCTGCTTTAAACGTCTGACACATTCCTTTTGTACAAAATCATAATTAAAAATAAAACTCTTGATAAGATACTAATACAGTATCTAATCTTTAAAAACAGACTGACTATGAAGTACGTGAGTAAGTGTTATTACAATAAATATTGCTACAGAATGCATAAAGCACCCGAGTCTTCTGGGGCTGATTCCTGGAACCACTAATGACCCTTTGCAGGACTGCATCATCCATCTATCAGCCATAATATAAAAATACACTTGCCCAATATTGTGTGTACTCCCACAGACCAAACCATAGAAACCTAGAAAATGATTCTTTGGGATCTCCTTGGTGTAGTTTGGAGGTCAGATCAAACCGTAGACCCCTCGCCATGTTTCTGAAGATATAACCGAGCAGTTTTAGTGATGTGCCAGGGAACATTATCCTGCTGGGAGAGGTCGCTGAAGGCCAAACACCCTGCAGGACATTCCATTATAACCAGAGCATCAGTTCTATCCACAAGGACTCTTGACCGAACAAATTAGCAAAGGGTAGAGACTAATTATTGAAAAGAAAATAAAGAAGTGGTGCTTGCTCAGCATGAGCTTAATATCACATAGCTTCAGGCCCCGTTTACACGGGGCAAAAACGGGATTCTGATTGGCTGGCATGACGTTACCAGCATTTTCATGCGAGTCCGTGTAAACGAGGATATTTTTGAAAACGGAGAGGGGAAAATAGCCGTTTTTGTAAATACCCGGCTACGTGTAAACTTGGCCTCATGCTCTTTCCTCTCAAGTTATTTACATAAAAAGAGGTACCTGCTAAATGGCATTTACTCAGTACTGATTTGTCTTTTAGGTATTATGTACAGAAGTGACTGTCTGGATAATATATATATATATATAATATAATACAGCGGCGGAGTGAGATAGACGCTTGAAGCAGCGTTATATAACAGTACTCCGGAAACCGGGCTGCTCACTTGAAACTACAGTGTGTTGGTGAATCAGGTGAGGTCATAGAGAAAGCTGCCAAGATTATCTGCTCACACATGGTTACTTACTCGACTGCATGGCCACACAGGTTCATACGGAGGGCCATATGAACTAGTGATGCAACACCTGAGTCCTACATTTGTACAAATATTCTCACTGTCTCTAATCATTCATTTTTAATGCAACATGAAGTGTATAAAAAGTGCCTTTGACACCTGATCGAAAGAAAAAAACCTAGTGTGTTCAAAGAAAAGCATGTCCATGTGCAGGTATATAGTGTATAAATGTGTCTGCAGGGCAGTGAGTGCATGGCTCAGGCTTGGTTTTTGTCCAGATGTCCATATGCTGCCAGGCAGGGCAGGACATATGGCCATCTGCTGGTAGACAGAAATACAAGTAATAAGCTTTGACCTTTTTGTTTGGAGCCTGTGGTGGGACCTGTATGTGTCTTCACATCACTGTAAAAGAGTTCCGTCCCTTTTTCCTCTCTTCCCCTCTCCTTGCTTGCTTTATATTTAGGATACATTTTTGTCACTTTTACCACCGGGCAGTGAATGCAGAATATTCTGCAGGACTACCAAACAACCTCCTTTCACTTTCGCGGAACGAAGCAATCGTTACCATTGATTGCTCTTCACACTGTTGAGATGGAGGCAGGCCGCTGTTTCATTTGTGAACAGTTAATTAAAAAGAAGCCCTTTTTGGTTTTCTGCTCAGGATTTCACTGCCTATTTTACAGAAAAGATTAATGACAGTTTACTTTCAAACACTGTTGTGGATCCCATTGGTTTTCATCAGAATAACAGGATTCCTAATGAAAGAAATCCCCTCCTTTTAAAAAAAAAAACACATTGTTTCTATATTTTATAGTGAATATAGGTGTTCTCAAATTGCAATTTTAAAGTTGAATATTCAGATAGTAGTTATTTGCTGCTACATGAGGATATGTTATCAATCGCAATCAGTGTGTAGATATGACAACGTCATCTAAAGTTGGACATGATGTTCAGTGTCTGAAAAGTTGAAAGGAAGACCTGATTAAGTTGCAAAGTTCTGTTGATTCTACTATTCATCAACACATCTGGTCCGAACAGTGAATGCGATTTAGCGGCTAGGCTACACAACAGACTTCAGTGAAGGCTCGTTCCTACTGAGAATTGCGGTTCTGGCTAGGGTGCAGTACTTAGTATTGTCAATTGTGCAGAACGTGACCTGTCATCAGGATCAAAGATGGTAGAGCATCTTAATTTTCCTGATATTTTTTGTGGTTGACAGTCAACCCTGTGGAGACTTTCCTACCATCAGCTGACATGGAGTGTTGCAGCAAACCACGGGGGACTCTGTTGGACTCCTTTTTAAATTAGCGATGGGACTGATGAAGCTTCATTTAATTTTGCTGAATTTTCACCAGTAAGGTAGATGTTTTTTGTCAAAAATGTTTTCTGTGCAAGTACGGCGGAGAACATGGTTTTATCAGCAAGAGAAAGTATATCACCCACTGGAATTAACAGGTTTTCTGTATTAATTTGCCACAGTGTGATCTGAACTGGTCGTCTGAACAAGATAACTACCAAAGGTACAGCACAGAATCCTCAAAAAACATTTAAAGGCTTAAAAGAATGTCTGGAATTGGCAAGCGTCCGTGTTCAGGAGTCTACCGTGTGTAAGCCTTTGAGCATGCAGGGTGTCTGAGCAGAACACCACGGAGGAAGCTGGAGAAAACCACTGCTGCACACCTGACGTTTGCCAATAATAAGAGCACCTTGGCAGTCTACAGTGCTGCTGGGAAAATGTTTTGTGGGTTGATGAAACAAAACATGAATTGCTCAGCAAGAATACTCAGCACTGTGTGTGACACAATAAGGTCACAGCTTATCAGCATTAAAACATCATCCCAGGAGTGCAGCATGGCAAAGGGGGCATTGGGATTTGGAATGGCTTCACTGCCTCACCGCCCTCATCACTGAGGGAAAAGTGAATTCCCAATAGCATTGAGATATCTTACAGGGTGGCCAGAAGACGCAATTCAATAGGAATATGACCCCAAGCATGCAATTAAAGCCACTACGAAATGCTTTCTGAAAAAGAAAATTGTCCTTTTGGAGTGGCCCAAGAAATAGTGTGGAAGGATCTCAAGAGAGCCATTCACACCAGACATCCTACAACTCCTTTCTGAATAAAGCCTTTAGGGGAAGCGGAATAGTCCAAGAATTGTCCCAACCGTTACGCAGGTCTGATCCAGAGATGAAAGTGCTTAAAGTCACTGCCACCGAAGGAAGTTTGACCAGTTGTTATTTCCAAGCTTACTTTATCCCCCTCTGGCACTGTGAATGTTGGATGTGTGTGCTCAACAAAGACACAAGAAATGACAAATGTTCGTCACATTTTAGACCAAATGAATCAGGAAAATCTCAACATTTTCTGGAATGTATTTGAAGAGTGTTAAAGTAATACATTGCAGCACTGAGTTTGATGCTACTAAGACCCAAAAGTGCTTTGTGTCCTTCCCTCTTCTTTCCTTTACTGCCACTTTACAGTTTATTATGTAATCCAGCAAATGGTACAGTACAAACAAAGGTGTCAGCACTCTGTGGTTGCTGGAGAGCCGTCAGGCTCCCCAAAAAACTCTTGACCACGTTAGGAACGCTGCTGCACATTGGACAACTGCAGAGGTGCGTTCAAATATTATGTGTTTCAAATAGTTTTATGGGAAAAATGTAGTGTCAACGCTGTTGACGTGATTATGATCATCATCTGGATTAATAGAGCGACACGTTAAAGTGTGCAACATTTGCATGCGTGAATGTGAGGAGATTAAAACTCATGTACTGGATTACAGTTGTATTACTTTGCAAGCATGGGTGAAGTAGCAGGCTAGCAAAAAAAAAGTACAGGCAGAAAAATGCGGTAGGAGAAGGGAAATGAGAGGGAGGTGATCTTTTTTTGCCTCTCCCTTGACAATTTTGAGCGTGAGACTCTTCTGAAAAGGAGTGGGAGGAGGGGAGGGTAGAGTAGAGGAACGGAGGACAGACTATAAGAAAAACGGCAAGAAAAAGACAGAAAACAATCAAAGAAGAATGGGAACACAGACGCTAAAAGGCAGACAAAAGACACAAAACACTCCACCTTTCTGTTCTCAACTCTCTTCCCTCTTTCTCTCTGCGGACACTTGTCTGAAATCCTCGGACTGGGGCTGGTTACTTAGCAACCAGAATCCTGTAAAAACTGTGTCAGAGAGGCTGGAAGAGTGCGGTGCAGGATAAAAGTGGCCTTGGTAATCGCAGTGATCAGTCAGAATATTTATGTCTGGCAGTCTTCTATGGTTTGTTATAACTGTGAAGCTATAACAATTATTTAAATCAGTATAGCTCTTTTTCTTTCAGCGTAAACTCCTCACACCAACATGAAAGACATCTTTACAGGTTAAGACCCAACGCCACGATGATTTAAACCTGTGCCGGGTTTCCTAATCCGGATTTCCCTAACTCCCCAATGTTGAAAAACCCCAAGCATAAGTTTAAAAGATTTGTATTCATTTTTAAATAATTACTCCTCACTTTTATTTCAATGTATTTATTTGGTAAAGGACAATGTACATCAATCAGCATTTAAAAAATGTAAATGCACCCAGATTGCAGCCATAGGCTGGTTTACATCGGTAGTCCCCCTGCCAGATGTAATCAGCAAAAGTCATACAAACAACAATAATAACAATCACAAAAAAACAATAAAGCACAAATAACATAGCATATGTTTCACAATAGAGGTCAATGACGATAAAAACAGTGCTGGGGAAATGAATGGTTTGAGAACTAAAGTGCTGTAGTGCTATTTTGTACCTGCTGTGGTACATGATAAATAATAATAAATAGGTAAATGTTAAAGTGCTGCCAGGACATGATTATGGTACATGCAAAACAAAATAAGTAAAAAAAGAAAAAAAAAAGAAATAGAATACCCTTTAAGATGAAATGGAATCATAGAGAACTCTGCTCAATCCATACAAAAGTTTCATAATGTCAGCTTCTTGAGAGGACCTTTGTCAAGTCTCCAAAAACACGGCTGATAACATCGGTGTTGCCATCAGGGATGTGTTATGTTGGAATTGAGGCTTAAATGTACAACACAAGGCTGTGTTACAATGTTTTGTCACATAAATTGATAGTTGTGGGAGCAGGCAGGAAGGTTAGTAATTGTTGGATGTTGGGTTGGGAGCTCCAGGCCATAATAGAGCCAAACAGTGAGGACGTTCCTGCTGCATCACTTTTAATCATCTGTTTTCTGTCTTTACTCAGACACCATGCACTAATGAAACATTACAAACTGCAAGTAATTTATTACATTAGAGCTAACTCTATGTAATTTATTACATTAGAGCTAACTCTATGGGATTAATTTGTTTAATGTGGGTCTAAAACTTGTAGGTAATGAATGTTTGCAGGAAGAAAATAAGTGCAAGTTCAGGTAGCTGTGTGCCGAGGCGTAGCACCAAATTCTGCGCCCTGTATACTCTCTATGTCAGTTGGCCCCTATCCATGCCAGTGCATGACGCACGTGAGCAAAAAAAATAAAAAATAGAAAGAAAAAAAGGGGATATTTATTTATTTAAAAAAAGAAAAACATAAATAGGGTTTTAAGCTACAATCAGATTATATTATATTGATAAGTGGTTCCGTTCAAAAGGCACCGGGGGAGGTGCGTCAGGCAGAAATGCCCGGCAGGAAGAACACCTATCCTGTATTTCCAATCAGATATGCTTTCCTACAATAGATGCTTAGACTAGCTTAATTATTTGCTATAATGCAGTATTCATCATGGTCAGCAAATTTGTTTTAATTAGATAAATTTGCTTATTTTATGGTTTAAACAGGGATTTTTAAATTGCTTTTAGTCGGTACAGCAATTTTGTCAACGGAGGTGGTTTTAAAACGTGCTATAGAAATAAACTTTACTTGACCTGCAAAATCTAATTTCTAAGCAAGTGCAACAAAAGTCCTGTTTCAAAAAAATTAGGAGACTATTTTAGACCAATTTGCAATTCTAGTCAAGACACATTTTCTTACTACATTGGCAAATATGTATTTGCTTAAAATTAAAAGATTTTGACTAGATTTATTGGATAATATGCTTATTTCTGAAGGGGTTTCGTGCACTTTTCAGACCATAATGTTTGGAGTGAACTCTTTCCTACGCCTCTCTTCAACTCCTTCGTTTAAACTGAAGTAAGATTTTGAACACTGAATTCAAAACGTTCAAAATAAGTGAGAAACAAATTGCATGTTATGGCTGGATAATACAACCCAGGTTCTGAGAGGGATGGGGTTTGAGTGGAAGAACAATTCAAACCGAAAGGTCTACCTAGTTAGACTCATCTATGTAATATCAGACCCTTTTGATAACAGTCTGAGCATTTCATCTGTAAATACCAGCTCTTTTCTTTGCCATGTATAATCATCTGTCTGCTTCCTAGTGTTTGATAGTCACCGTGTACCCTCACAGTGCCAGAAGATGAAAATTGGGCTTTTATTTAAGAAACACGGAAAGTGATTTAGCCCTGTTGTTTGATTTATTTTTTAAGAGGGGAAATTGGAGAGGCTGTTTGCTGCCTGTGCACTTTATAAGACCTATAACATTTGAATCTATTGAAGTTTAATGTAATCATTAAAATCTGCTCTATTCATATTACTTTATGGTCTCATTTAATGGCAGTAAAACCATTGTTGTAGTTGATGCAGAACACCTCTGGAAAGAATGTACTGTCATCAGCTTTGAACACTGGTCACTCTGTCTAGATTAGAATGACTGATAGGTGTGCAGACCACAGGGATGTGTTACACTGTTTTATTTACAGTTTATCAAGTGATCAGATTTTGTCATTCATGCAGCCTATGCACTCATTTAACCCTTCACTCATGTGTCATATTCAGTTTGTTTGTGTCTCTCTGTTTGTATCAAGATGAGACGTTGACAGGACATCAATATATAGTGAACTTGTGTAAATGTGGGGCAAATTGTGGCTCCCACAACTTTGAAAATATCTCTATGATTCTCCAGATCTTTTTCCAGTTGTCCAATCTGGACCAGAGAGTACGAAAAAAAAGAAATAATGGCACGTGCCACGTAAGGTTGAGAATGTAGAATTGTATTGAATCTGTGACACTATACTGTAACTAGCCGAGAAATTGAGAAGCCCCACAAGCCAACTTAAACTTACTTTGCTCAACTTAAAGGAGCATGAGGCTCCTTTTAAGAAATGAGACTCTCTAGCGCCACCCTTCACCACGACGGCCGTCGGGGGTACTGCAGCCAACAGTGAAGCCGGCACGGGAGAATGGGGAGAACGCGCATGCAGCGTCATGTGACGTCACATCCTCAGCCCAGCGCGGGAAATTCGGGACCGAATTGCAGCACATTTTGCAGCACACAGCCTGTTCAAGGCAACGGAGAGATACACTAGAGGGCTCATTCTTTTGGGTTTGGAACGCTTCATCTGACATTATTACTAGAAAACTTAAAACGTATACGAATTCTTTTCATAAATCTTGCCTCAATCCGGCCTCAAGCTCCTTTAAGTTGTTGAAATGCTCTATAAATAAAGCTTTATTTGATTAGATATGCAGGTACGCCTAGTTATCATCTTGTGGAGCTCATTAGCTATGCCAAGAAGTCATGATGTCAAACTGAACAAAAGTACAAAAAAATGTGTTTGTAAGGTAGATATGTATGTTTAATTGACTCTTCTAGACTACACACTCTCCCATTGACTCGTTGTTATCGCTCTGCACACGTCTCCTTTTACCTCTGATTGGTTGGAGCACTAACCAAGTGCATGAAAGGCAACCACTGGTCTCTTCCCTTCGATCGGGAAGCCCTGTGGATCATTTACATCTTCCTAGGTGTGGGTCTGATCTATCAGGGTACTCTAACATCAAACTGAACTGGACTGATGGTGAAGGGAATGGAATATAAGAAGGAGAATGGCTTGATTGGAATTTCCAGTGCAGTCTTCATGGGTATTTGGTGATTCAAGTCACATGCAAGGGCCACTGGACTGGAATGTTAGTGTTTGAGCCTTCAGTTGTGGGAAAAGAGAGAGATTAGAACATAAATAGCTCGATTAAGGTTAAGACATCACAATGTTTTGTTTTTTAAAGTCACATTTGAGGGCAACAGGATTCAAGTGTGTGTGTGTGTGTGTGTGTGTGTGTGTGTGTGTGTGTGTGTGTGTGTGTGTGTGTGTGTGTGTGTGTGTGTGTGTGTGTGTGTGTGTGTGTGTGTGTGTGTGTGTGTGTGTGTACTCTGTGATTTAAGTTACCATGTAGGTCAGGAGGAGTTCAGCATCTCTAGTGAAATAAAATCTGTTACAAGAATGAGGATAGCCCAAGGTTCCAATAAGGATAAAGGTTGAGAGAGAATGTCACTGTTAAAGGTTGATTCAGTAAAGCTAGATTAGGAGGTTTTGATCCATGCTTCTGCATCTACACAGCGCTGACATAAATGCCAACTGAGCGATAGTTGGCGTCCATACTTACGCATTGTGTCCCTCTGTGATTAGTCGCCAAACACTAGTTGGTGTTGTGAGTTCTATTGTGCAGAGCTGTAGCTTGAACTGATGAGTTTCCTTTTGTTTACTTCCTTGATGTACCTGAAGACACTGTGATCTTGTGAGTTGGGTCTGGTAAACACTAAACAACAGTTACTTTTACTCAAATTATAGCAAACTACATATTTAACCTGGACATTGCTGAGAATTACACAAATAGTAGCCAGAAATGCACTAGTCAAATAGTATGTTTAGGCACACAGCAAATTTGAACTATAGCTTGACTAATCTCTTTTTTAGTCTCAATATAGAAGCAGGCAAATGGAAACAATTTACGCACCAAAGTAAGTGAGATTCTTCCATGGTTGGTGGGGATGGTGCCCATTTTTAGCTTGTTAACACTGGCTTTTCCCACTTGAACTATTGCACCACACGCCAAAACAAAAAATAAATCTTTGATTTTAGTGGTGCCAGAAATTTGTAGCAAAAGCAAATAGTGAACTGGGCATACAAGAGTTTTGTAGATTTTGGACATTCTTTAGTTTTTATTCTCTTCTCTGGATTGCTTTGTATCGTTTCTGCCAGGACATCAGAGTCAAAGCCTGGGTCAAGAACTGTGAGACTTGTGCAGAGCAGGTGGCCCAGTTTAGATACAGGGTTCGACTTCAGCCGCATTATCTGGGTGTGCTAATGTGAGAAGATGCTAAGTAGCTACGCATAGATCTTTAATTATAACTTCAAATCTACTACATGCTATGTGGCACTAAATCTGAGTTTGTGCAATGCAGTGGATCGTAAGTTATGCCTGCCTCCCAAATGAAACCATCCATCCATCCATCCATCCATCCATCCATCCATCCATCCATCCATCCATCCATCCATCCATATTCTATACCAGTTTTATCCTTTGCAGGGTCACGGGGGTGCATATCCCAGCTCATTACAAGTGGGAGGTAGTGGTTCACCCTGGACAGGTCGCCGGTCTATCGCAGGGCCAAATGAAACTAATTACATGTAGATGAATCCCATCCCACTCTGCTGGGAGCAGTATTTATCCTCGATCTTATCTCCCACTTGCATTATGATCTTTAAATCCTCACCTCCATGTCAGCCTTATTGTCAACATTTATCCATCTCAGGTTGAGGTTCAAGGCCAGACTCCACCAGCAGCTGTTGCTTTTAACAGTTGTTGCTTCTTCATTTCACACCATGATGTGAAATCACCATGACATACACACATACAGCACACCGTACAGGTGCCACAAGCATTTGAAGATGATGATGATCTCACCTGGGGATGCTTTTCAGGTTCACATTACAACACAAGGACAATGCGCGTCACACGTTTGGCTTTGGTAGAGACGGACTCAAAAAGAGAGGGTTTTCTCTTACTTTCTCTGTAATCATTGCTGCTGGTTGATATAAAGATCCTCAGGAAACATTTCAGTTCGGGGAAAAAAGTGCCATCATCGTGGAAGATTAAGACACCTGAAAGCAGTGGGAGATAAAAGATGAAGAGCGTGCAGCAGAGAGAGCAGGAAGGCACAGGGAATCCTGGTGTATCTGCGTCACTGCTGCCTCAGCCTCCTCTCAGGGGTGCCAGCGGAGGAGGGATGGCGAGATGAAAGACACCGCGAGGAGACGAGGGATGGAGGGGCGAGTTCGGGGACAGGCTGATTTATGACTTTCTGTATCGGGCTGTCTTCAGGGACACAGCTATGATGAGCCAATCTGGAGTTCACACATGCACACGCACCAAGTGTTCTCACGCAGCAGATACACGAGACACATGCGACTCTGCAAGCACTCATCCTGTTGGCAAAATCCTTAAAGTAGTGATCGCAGCGGGGGGGAGGGAATCGTTTAATGTTTGAGGTAATGGTTATGAGTGCATGTTCTCTGCGGCAGATGGTGGAATAAATGAACAGTCGTCTCAATCAAACACGACTTGGAGCCTGTATTGGAACCACTCCACCGCCACATTTACAGAGTGAGGCAGATCACTGGGATGTGAAGCGGTGAGAACGGAGAAGTTAGGGGGGAAATATGAGGGGGTGGGGGACTTTCAGTATGAGCAGAGATTCACAACAGAGCGCGGAGATGAGCGATAGACTGCAAAAAGGAAAGAAAGTACAGCAGAGGGGAAGACGGAGCTCATTAACAGCAAGTGGAGTGATAAAGGGAGGAAAACAAACTACTTTTGATGGCGAGTTGATGGATGGCCAAAGTTGGAGAAGCTCTCGATCCTGCAGAGCTTTTCAAAGATGGTGGTTGAGTGAAGCAGAAATAAGATCTTTTGATATTTGCTCACCAATAACTCAGTGAAAGAATCTTAATTTGGGTCTAGATATTATGCATGACACCTCAAATCAAAAGCATACATAAGAAATTGGTACATAAGGATAATTTATTTATTAATCTTGCAGGTGGTCCTCTGAGGTTGCATACATTAGAACAATAAACCAGCATTAAATGTACTTTAAAGAGACATGTTACACCCTTTCATCTAAGTTTCCCAGGTCATGCTTAAAATGTCTCAAACATTCTTTGGTAATGAAGCCAGAAAACTTCAGTGCAAAAGAGCATTTTGCAGCAATGTCTTTACAGCTTTGCTCATAGCAGCTTATGAGTCAGAATCAGCCACACCCTACCAAAATCTGACAGCTCAAATCTGTTCTCAAAAACAACATTTTCCCCCTTGTCACATAAATGTTTATGGTTGAAATTATGTGAAACTAAACACATAAACATGAATTGTTTGAAAATGGACCTAGCATAGAAATACATTGTGCCAACTGTTTGTGTAATGAAAGAACTGGGACCCTTCCGAGCAGGGACCTGCTGGGAGCTCCACTGACTCAGAAAGGGACTTCCAGATCTACGTTGGGCTCTTGCCCATCCCTCAGGCACGTCTGACCCTTTTCCAGTCACATTACCATATTTCTGGGCCCCAGATAGCTGAGTAGGTTGAGCGGGCACATGGTTTACAGAGGCTATTGCCCCCCACCCACCCGTTTCCTGTCTAGCCACTTTAAAAATAAAACCCACAAGAGCCACAAAAAATCTTTTAAAAAAATAATACCATATTTGGTAACTTCAATAGACAAATAATATGAAAGAGGCTTCAAATCCTTTAGAAAAACCTTTGGGGGATATCAATGAGGATTTCTCCAGTTCTGCTTATACAGTCGATGGGACTTGTTGATATTTTAACATGAAAGTGAAACCCAGTTGTCAGGGATGTGGTTGAGGAGGACCCAGATGCAGGAGTTCCAAAAATCGTGATTTATTTAAATCAAACAAAACCAAAAACGCTGCAGAACAAGAGCTTAAACATAACTAAGAAAATCCAAAAAACCTGACGTGACACATGGAAGTAGACACCCTACAGACCTGCAAGGGAAACAAGACAAGATATACACAAAAGGCTTAAAGAGACACAGGTGCACACGATCAGGGTGGATGGGAACAAGGGAAGTCAAGCCATGATTTAAACACAAGGACATGTGAAAAACGCACACAAAAACTGTGAAAAACTGTGAACTTAACTCAAAAAACACAACACAAATACTTCTTTTTAAAATGGTTTTCTCAGCCAAAATTGTAAATTTTGAATACATTATAGATAATATTGTATTATAATGAAGCATCTAAACAAACCTCATCAACTCACAGCTCCCAGTTGTTGTGAATTATGCCTATACTAAATTACCCATACTTGATTTTACGCGATTTTATCTCAGATCTATCACATTTTTTCCTTCTCATTAATTTATTATGTTAATTTTTGTTAAAAAAAGTCAAAGCATTTGTTATGTTAATACAAGCTTCAACTCAATCAATCATTCTTCCTTGCAGCTTTGTCATTTTTATCAATTTTGTTCTTTATTGGTCTACTTTCTGAAAGTTTGAAGTTGGATACACACAGAACACAACAAATCAAAGTGAACTGCTACTCTCATCAGATCAGGCAACTCAAATACACTTTCTCAGGTTTTTATTTTGTTTCAGCACACACAAATTCTCTACTTTTTGACCTGAATGTAATTAAATGATTAAATCTGATGGAAGTGAGCTTGAGAGTTTGCTTTCTCTTAATCAAACGGGGATGGACTCGTTCATCTGTGTGCAAGAAAGACATTGTTTTGAAGGAGGGGGGGCTGACTGAAGAAATGCTAAAAGGACAGATGGAGGGTGGATAATGGAGGAGGAGGGTAGGAGAAAGAAAGGGGTGAAGGTGACGGGCAAGGAGAGTAGCATGAAGAAAAATTAGTAAAAGGTGTTGCAGGATAGAAGGAGGGAAAAAAACGGAGCGCTAACCTTGTTTTCAATGGTGAGATGAAGTTAATATTCCTCCACCGTAGTGGGATCGAATTTTCTCTGGCATCAGCAGGAATTTGTCATATTAGAAAATTAAATCAAATATAAATGGTACATTAGAGGAATTACATGCATTAGGCATGCACAGAGGAGAGACAAAGGTAACAGGAATCTGGTCCAGTGCTGCTCCTGAATGCGATCAGACAAAAGGCCTGACAGTGTTAAGAGTAATTGGTCCAATCTGGATGAAACCCTTTCAAAATGTCTAAAAACATTTATATAAACCTATTCTATACAACTGCGTTTCACACATCTCGGTATAAACTTTCTGGAATCAGTTTTTTACAGTTACCTTGTCACATATTCACAGACCAAATGGGAAGGTGGGAATAAAGTTTAATTTTTATCGTTTTGTTTATCTCACTTCGATATCCTCACCGTCCACTAATTCAACAGTCCATTAACACCCAAAGCACTTAAGAACGGCACTTCATTGTTGCAAACGAGTGTGTTTCTTTGTCCACCTCCCTATATATGTGTGTGTGTGAGCATGTCTAGATTCGCTCTCAGTCTCAATGGCAGAGCTAAGTGCTGTGACTGGTCATGGATCTGAACCTTACTAATTATTTCTCATTTACTCCTAAGTCAGTGAAATGAGGCAAACAAAGAGACAGTCTGAAGTTCACACATTTGGCTGCATGAGAAATTGAATGCAAGAAAGCAAAACCAATGGGGCTTAACACAAGAACCACAAGGCTGGGCTTCGAAATGTTTTCAGATGGAGACTGTGATTGCATGTACTGCTTGGTCTGCAAAGGTGCCACTTTGATTTAATCAATGCTCTATATAACAAAAGTTATTAAGTTTTGAACAAAAGTTTTTCAAATATTCAAATATTCCATTACGAACATGTGAAAAAACAAACACGTTCTTACTGTTGAAATCTGATTGCTGTAACCAGACAGGACATCCTAAATTTGTAGCTTAAGGCAAAACAAAACTACGAAGCCATGAAGCACAACAGGATAAGTTCTGCTTCTGAGATACATGGACGACTTAACAGTGTCGTTTCTCTTTAGTGGATATAAACAGACAGAGCGCTCCGGGAGGAATGAGGAGACAGTGTGGAGCGTAGAGGGCAGGGGAACCAAACACTCACAAAAATAAGTCATAATTGTGAAAAACGAGGCAAAATGACTAAAGATGGGGTCTTGGTTTAATGAAACAGTGATGAGTTTTTATGCGGGTGAATTAGTGCCGTGACGTGAAAAAACTAGTCATCTCTTTATCTGGAGTGCTTCACTGCATCTTCTCTGTTTACTGCAGCCTTCTTCCTCCCCTCTGCGCTCTCTGCAGCCAGCTCGTGCACTCGGCCACTGATCTGACAGCTCAACCGGAGTGGGCTTGACACTGTGCATTATTGCGAGATATCCTCTTGTGTAATCCTGTGCCTGGGTACACATTCCCTCTCCCAGCAATTCTGGGGACCATTGCATCACGTTTTTACACACTTTGTATCCTTTAACCTTTGGATTTCTTCTTTTTGGAGGGAAGTAATCAACTTTTCCACCTTTCATGCAGGAGTTTAAAACCCCAACTAAATCAGCCGTCAGAGGTTGAAGCATTGATGAACGACCAAACATTTTTTGACACACTCACGCACACACTGATTAGTTTTTTCAGTGAAACAACCAGCTTTGAAATTTGTTTTACGCTGTAAGCCACTTTCAACAGTTTGTTTGCTCATTACTGTAGAGTTTGTTGTTGTAAGTATTAGCTGGTACTTCATTTGCAAAAGTTTATTACAGTATAGGCTATGCATATTTTGTTACAGTCCTTAATTGATGTAAAATAATTGGTTAGTTATACCATTCAAATAATCCAAGAAATTTCTCTTTCAACTTTCACTTTTACTTTAAGGAAAAAGGGAGGAGATTCAGATTTACTTTTAGTGTGATGCTTCTTCAGCTTCTTGGAAGCTTATGTCAGTGAGATAATCTTTTGTATATTTATATCAGAACACTAATGCAAGTCATTTTGTTCAATCTACATATATTATTGTCTCATATCGATCCCTAGCACATGCAATTAATTAAAATCAAAATTGTATTGTAGCAGACTTTGTGACATCATAAAACATTGAGTCACTGTCCAGTCAATCCATGTTGTATCGTAAATAGGGATGGGCAAAAATATTGATATGGCAATATAGCACGATACTTTGCTAGCCAATTCGATATCGATATTCAAAATTTGAATATCTATCTACACACATTTAAAAAAAAAAAAAAAAAATCATGTTTCAGACCGGTTGTTTATTGTATACATGGTCTTAAATAATATTGTTAATGATAATTTCCTATTATGTAAATAATATGAAAAACATATGCAAATATGTTATAACTTTAGCTTGTATAGTTACAATGGATAATACATTGTTTTGACTTGTCCCATGAATTATCACTATAATCTTATGTACGTGCAACTCCGATTTTAAGATGCATAATGCCTTTTACAGTTTTCAGCGAGTTATGTATCACATCGCAATATATCGCAAAATTTGGATATCGCAATATTGTATCGTATCGTGACTCAAGTAGCGTGATGTGTATCGTACCGTGAGGTCCTTGGTAATACCCACCCCCTAATCGAAATGTGATTAAACTTGTATATAATACGTCATGTGCTAGGCTAGGCCTAGGGTTGCCAGACAGACCATCAGTAAAGAAGAGAGGGTACGCGTATCAATGGTACTTTTTTTGATAGGAGCTGTCTGTCGCCTCTTCATTCAATCATGTCTGCCAGCAAAAATCCTTCTTGTAGAGCAGTGGAGTGGAAACAGATGCAGAAATATGGATATGAGTCTTGCTAAAAGCCTTTGTAGGAGCCCTCCGATAGTATGCTGTGCGTGCTGCACTCTGCTCTGAATCTGGTTCATTCCCACGTGTTGGTGCTGAGCTGGGACTTTCTTGCACTGTGCTGGGCTGAGTGCAGCATGAGCTCATGTGCCATCCCTGTGCCAGGAGTGCTCTGTGACAACACCTTGACACATCCAACTGCAGAAAACCTGGCAGGGAGTGCAGCGCATCCATTTGTTCACCTGTATGAGCACATTTCTTTCAGATGTCAAACCATTTGTTCAGAAAAAGCTAATATGATTTCTACTTAAAATGTACAAAGTTTAAATCAATAAGTTGGAAGTTTATACATTTGACAGCTTATATAAATAGTTTACATTCATTGTGTATATGGTACTGTTAATGTATCGTTTTTGCTGGCTTCTGATCATGGATACATCTGTTAGTATATTCGTTTCTCCATAATCTCTGACACAATTGCTGAATTCTTTCATCTGATGATGGACCACAATTTGCCTGTTGCACATTGAAAAATGTTAGCTCAAGCAGAGAGAGAACATATACGCTGTGGCACAGGTCTCAAGACCGGTCTCGGGACCACTTTTTTTGTGGTCTTGGTCTTGTCATGGCTTCCACAGTCTTTGGTCTTGGCCTTGTCTCGGCGTCAGGTCCCTTGGTCTTGCCATGTCTCAGGGTGCTTTCACACCTGTCCCATTTGGAGCAGTTGTTCCGAAACAGGGAGCATTTCCCCCTAAAGATCGGTTCGTTCGGTATCTGAACACAGCTATCGCGCTCGGATGCGGCACAAAACAAGCGAGCAGAGATCGCCTAGGAGAGGTGGTCTCGCCTCGCTTCCATTCGAGACCTGGAGCGGTGCATTTGGAGTGAGAACATAATCGACACAGCAACCGACACAACTCCATTCATTGTGTATGTGCTACCGCGGCGCAAGGAGAAGAGTCGGCGCAGCCTCCACCACCTTCTCTCCTATTGGACGTGCCGAGATGTCGTCACAGCGCTGCACGTGAAATTAAAAAATGTTCAATTCGGGCAGGCAGGCGCCCTCTCGTGTGCCGCCGAGCTCGGCGGCAGAGCGGTCCGCTCTTGCACCGCGGCAGCACATACACAATGAATGGGATCGGTGGTCTGCGCTTTGCACCCTCTGTGAAAGGGGTTATAACCATTGTTGTTTTTCCCGGGGTACAAAAGAGGAAACTCCTTCCATTTCTGACCAATGAGAGAACAGTTGGTTCGCACATGGCATTTGCTAACAGCTTTGAACCGCTACAGACGATTTAATGCATGTTTTGGTGCATCTGCATGTGAGTCTGTATTTAATTACGGTATTGTGTTTATAATGGCCTTGTTTGAATAAATATATGGCATCATTGGCTTTTGAATAATATTTTTGCATATTGTGATTGATTAAGCATTTGGTCTATGCCATTTAATTGATGCCGATATACAGTGTAATCAGGCTACTATAATAAGTAAATAATGCCATTTCAAGTCGATAATTGTGTGTCTTGAGCTGAACTAGTCTTGGTCTTGTCTTGGTCTTGGTTTTGTCTTGGTCTTGGTCTTGTCTTCGTCTTGATACTCTCTGGTCTTGGTAGTGTCTTGGTCTCGGTTTAGGCGGTCTTGACTACAAGTATCTATCTAGCACAGCGTGAATACCAATCGAGCTTTAAAAAAACAAAGTTCTTTCAGCTATGTGACTGTTTTAGTGGAATTTCACAAGCTATGACTGTAGGATGTCACTTAGAGACTAGAAAATACGTTTCTTTCCCATGGTAGCCATGAGTTGGTGTTAGCGGCATTAGCATTAGTTTCGAGCACGAGGGGACATGGACTGATTTAGGTTTAGCATTTGTACGTTATAGAATATTTCCACTGTAAAATAATGCCGATATTGTTCCCCCTTAATGTTTTGTATCATCAACAAACATGAAGTATGACTCTTTGCTTGAGTGTAACTGTGTTTTTAATGACGTCCATCTCACTCTTGGACTCATGGTGTTTGGACTGCTGTGAAACGGAAACACCACCCTTGATGGGGGTGTGTCACTCACCTTTTTTTGTGCAAGGTGGCAGGCGTAGCTGGGGCTGTTACAGTTTTGCCTAAATATGTTTGCGCATGCAAAGGTGAAATGTTTACGTTTTCTCACATACAGTACGTGTAAAGAAAAATTAACCAAGTCCTGAGTGTAAATGTTTACACACATACTATTAATTTGGCTGTGTGCGAATGTTCACTTTGTGAATGTGTGTAAGTGTTATCACAGCCGCTGAAGGTGTGAGACTTTTTCATGACAGAATATGGTACAAATAGCTCTTACAGACACTTAATACCAGGATACTGTAAGCATTGGGAAGTTTAAATTGTTAAATATTTACACAACAGAGGCTGAGGATAAACAGTCATTCAGTATCTGTTTTACTGTGTCAAATACGTATGTACTTATGCAGTGCTATGCAATAGTTTAGGCATTGGATTTCTGTGAGTAGCTGAGTAAAACATAAAATAACAGTGTATTGTCGACTATGTTGCAAAGATTAGACCTCTTGGATCATATTTTTCAAGGTCTGAAGTCCACTGTGATCTTGTTAGAGCTGCCGTTTGTTAACTGTCATTATTAGGAACTGGCACTTGATGCAAACATCAAAGCTTTAATACTGCTCTGGCTCCATAAACCATTTCAGTCATGGGTTTTCCTTTTCAGAAATTCAATTAAATTCACTTAAAGTGTATGGTTCTCATTTACTTTCTGAACATCTTCAACTTGCTCTGGTCTGTGAATGAATACCATAGGGGACATCTCATGCAAATATTTAGAATTTTATCTTCTGAGATCCTCCAAATATAATTTCCTTTGTTCCATTTCTACAAAAGGTGCCCATTTGTTTTCAATGGTAACAAGTCAGCTTCCTCCAAAGAGCAAAACACCCAGTCATTTGGGACCTCGACGGTCTTCAGGGACACAAAAGGATGAATCTCCACAGCAAGTAGCATATATACTGTACATTTAATATGCTTTGCCAACTTACAATAGGTAGAGTATGGAGTAGTATATATTATTCTCTATTTGGTAATGTGCAATATTGCAGGGGATAAAAGACAGTATGAGACAAATATAATAGACAATACATAATATAGTATAATAGAAAGCTTGATTACGGCAATGTAATGCTGCATTTTTTTGGGAGAAGCAAAAATAAATGAATCTCTTATGTTCTGCTCAGTTCACTCTTAAAACATGAAGAATGATCTTGCCTTGTGAAGCAGTTGCAAGATTCTGGCCATAAAATAAATCATCCCTACCATGCTCAAAGCTGTGAAGACGTTGGAATAATCAACAATGTACAATGATAGCTTGTTTCAGCTATCAGTGTAGTCTCAGACAAAGGTTGTTTTTCAAACTGCAAACACTTTTACTATGCACCAATTTTGCAATGTAGTATGAGGTGTGTTTGAAATTGTTCTATCTGCAGTCTGTGAGAAATACCTACAATGCACTGCTTCCATGGTGTGTATAAAAAGAATAGACAAAACCTCTGAGACACCACCCACAGCTTTTTTGAGAAGCTGGTTGAAACTGGTTTGAAGCCAAAGATTTGAGGCTCTGGACAAAGTTATATTGGCAGGAGCTGACTCTGACAACTCAGGTGATCCGAAAATGGGTTGAAGGAAAGCGACAGGAAGACGTCCACCTCACGTCAAAACCCCATATAAAGTAAAAAACAAATTAATTAAATAATAGGTCACGTGACCCTTTGGTGTCTGAAGAGCTGTTTGGAAGCCCATATTTCTTCATATGTCATGCAGCTATTTGGTCAATTGGAACACACCCACTGTACGACAATCAAAGTTAGCTTTGCTAGCAGCTCCTTCAGTGGATCCCCACCAACGAAATATCCAGAGCTACTGGCAGATGTTTATAGCAGAATATACCATTTAATATGTTATTGGTTCTAAAATAAAAAATGACTGTCACGTTAAGCTGATGTTGGGTTTGTAAAACTGTCTGGTTGAGTGCATTACCATGACATTTAAGTATGTGGAAGTGATCATGGCTAGTCATTGATGAGCCAACTGTCAATCAATCATTTTAGAAATAAATGTATTGCTTTATATAAATTGTCGTGGCATTGTACAAAAAAAAAAAATCACCCCTGTCAGAATGGTCATGGGTGGGAAATCAAACGACTGAAACCAAAAGGTTTTTTTTTATTTGAACTAGGCTATAAATATGTTTATTTCTGGTCTGCTGTCAGTTGGACATTTTAACATGGGAGTCAATGGAGATTGACTCACTTTTGCAGCCAGCCTTTAGTGGCCAGTTGAGGATCTGCAACGATACTTACCTGGAAGGTAGATGGCTGGTGCTTTTAATTATAGCAAGTTAGACAATTAGATTACATTTTTTTGGCGAACTAACATATGATGCTATCTCACATTCATTCTAATATCCCATTCAATCTGTCCAATAGTAGTAGTTCCTAGTTTGCAGCGGTGGCTACTTTACTTGAATAATGCAGTCCCACAGGTAACTGACATGCAGCAGCTGGAAGGGTTTTGGATCTAAGGTGACTCAACCAGAGGATCCATCCACTGCACCAGGTGGTACCTGGTTACGTTGGGCAGCCTCCGGTTAGCCCTGGCTAACAGCCTATGACCGTACCTTACGCCGTAGGCTCTGCGTCGATTTAACGCGGGACCATAATTCAGGCTTTACTTCCAAGACGGAACGAGAGTCTGAGAGAATTTAAAACAGGTAAAATAAAAGAAAATATTGACGGTGGCCAAACAAATTGTAAACACAGGTCGCACTCATGACGCTGCTGGTGACATTTCTGTCGCATAATGTGACGTAAATCTCCGTTTTCCTCCGTTTTCTCTGTTTAGACGCAAATGTGAAACCGCAAATGTGGCCACACACTGTTAGATTAAAAATAAACAGTTCCTAGAGCCTGTCCAGTGTCATCTGACATGACATGACACCATCCCAATTTTGATTTACTCAGTTTCCTTTGGCCTAAATTAACCTTGACAAGGGAAACAGTGTGTTAGGCCATATTTATTAATGCTAACAGCAACACAAGGAAAACATAACTACTGTACTGAAGTCTATGTGTTTGTGGAAAAAAAAACAAGTTTTGTGTTAACTGCGACTCATGTGCTCTGAGCTTAGTCAGCCCCACTTTGCTTTGAAGACATCGTGCTCGCATGTGTCTTTGCTTGGATGCATGTGTGTGTTGAACTGGAGACAGAAGGGGGCTCAGGAGGTGTTGACGGGGAGATTAAATAGGAATTAGATAAAGCAGAGCACGAGGATAGAGAAGGAGAGAGCTTGTCTGAATATTCATATCTGTTTTGCAGATTACAGAATCTTTCATCTTTGAAGAAATGCTAGACGTCGTTGGTTGACTTTGATTATGGATGTGTGTGTGTGTGTGTGTGTGTGTGTGTGTGTGTGTGTGTGTGTGTGTGTGTGTGTGTGTGTGTGTGTGTGTGTGTTAGGGTTGTCACGATACCAAATTTCTGTTTCGATACCGATACCAATATCTATTTCGATACTTTTCGATACTTTTCGATACTTTTTGTAAAAAGGTGGAACACTCTCAAATGTTAATATTTTCCTTTATTTTAAAGCAGACTTTGGGAACAATAACAACAATGAATAAAATAAATAATTGGCATGGTATAAGAAAATTCAAATATATTCTGGAAATCTAATCTTAAACTGTAAGCTATAATCAGCAATATTAAAATAATAAAAGGCTTGAAATATTTCAGTTGATTTGTAATGAATCCAGAATGTAAGACATTTTTTTTTTTTTTTTTTTAAATTGCATTACAGAAAATGAACTTTATCACAATATTCTAATTTTCTGAGACAGAGGTAGGATAGGTTTAGATATTGTGGGCTAATGGAATGTTTTACCAAAGTGTGTTTCAATATGATAATAATTCATTGCCTTAATGGTTTATAATATATATTAAACATTAAATAATATTAAAATATATAAAAATATATTTAAGTTATATACTAGTCTGTGGAATGTATTTAAATATTTTAAGAATGTAATTTTACTTTTTTAATATTTTAAAAATTGCATTTATTAACCATGGACATGTTTTAACTCTGTATGTAGGCTGCTGTAAACCTATAGGTTTACTACTGGGCTGGGAGAGGCTCTGTACTTCTTTCATTGACATGACAGTGCAGTGAACTCGTGAACAAAGTTATCAGCTGTCGTTCTTGACTGAAGTCGTGCTACAAGTCCGCGTGGTTGTCCTTTAAACGTTTGGACAAGTTTGAAGTGTTGCCTCCTTTTGCGAGACACACTTTGTCGCACCGCTTGCACTGCGGTGCATCTGGTTCAGTGGCTCGCCCTTATTGCTCGGTTTGAACCCGAAATATTTCCACACCGTACTTCGGGCCCCCATTTTGTCCACAAGTACGGGCTTTTCTGCAGCTGCCATCTCTATTTATTTCAACTTTATTTCAACCCGCTCTGTCTGTCTAACACGCGACTTCTCGTTTCTCTCTTTTTTCCTCCGTCTAAACATGCGAGTGGGAGTGGCTCTGCTTCTGCTTCTGCAACTACGTCACACTCGCGGACCTCGCCGTGCTTAAAGAGACAGGCTCCAATTTACCAATTCGTTTGCATACAAAAAATATATAAAAGTACCGTTTGTTTTTAAAAGCTGGTATAGTACCGTTTTCAAAACTCTAGTACCGCGGTACTATACTGGTACCGGTATACCGTGCAACCCTAGTGTGTGTGTGTGTATAAACATTGTATTCTTACAGACTCAGCCATTCTCTACATGCTTGAAAACATGTTTTTTTTTTATCTCTCTCTCTCTCTTTCTGAAGTATGTTGTACCTTAACCCAGTGTATCAACAATATGTCATTGCTGCTCCCCTGAGAAAAAGATAATGTTGTTTATTCTGATGTTAGAGTTACATAATCATCTAACATATTTCTAGATGCACAAGATACAAAACAACAGCTGTAATGTTACTCCGATGGGCTTAATAATGAAATAGTATATCCCACGTGTGTAAGTCCACCCCCAATTCAACCTAACATCTTTATATGCGTCTTCAGTCATGATAGAAAATATATTCAACATCTACGCACTCCATGTGCTTTTTGTGTTCAAAACTGGATTCACATTTTCAAATTGCCTCGCTGTGGCTAAAAGAAATCTTTAGTCTTTTGGGAGTATAAACATGTGTGGTATTTTGGTTGTGTTATCGTGCATTTGTCAGGTTTGACTAATAAAGCAGAGGTGAGAAATGGCAGCAATGGCTCAGGAAATCCTCCTTTAGATGTGCAGATGGGAGCGGAATAATGATTTTGTGCCGAATAAGAGTGTGGGCTGTATAGTACATTTCCAAATGATGATGGGATTTCTGCTGTTCTTCTCCCCTGTCCACAAGTGTCCCAAATCTATCAGGGCTGTTAATAATTGATACTTCAGAAAATATCCCCCTACTCCATCTGCAGCACCATTAGCTAATTAAGAGCTTTGCCTAAATTCGTTGAATGCAGAAATTCACTTATGTATAAATATTAATCACTTGTTTACCGTGCCATCTTTATTACAAATTACAAAAACCCTGTAAAAGGATTTTTCTTACACTGACACACACAGATGCATCTATCTGACATCACAAGTGGACAGAAAAAAATGCTGTCGATGAATACCAGTTGAAACTGGGTTTGACAATTTTGCTTGCTTTTGTAGGACTATTGTGTGTTTTTGGTTTTCAGTCATGTTTCTGAATTAACTCCAATCAAATCAGTACCTTGGTACAGTTAGGTCCAAAGGGGTATTTTGAAAATTACAGAACTTTTATGAGGTTTGTCATGATTCAGTAAAACAATGAAGATGTAATATAGTGTCAACTTTCAGCATCATTTTAGAGGTTTTACAAAAATATGGCATTTACCATTGAGGAATTACAGCCATTTGAAGCAAAGCACTTCAGTTTTAGGAGGCTTAAAGATATTTGGAGACTTTACTGAAAAGAAGTTTACAGCCCAGTTGTGGTTCGTTCCCTTGTTATTTCGAGACAAATGAAACAGTTAAAATGTCTGGAGTTGATATCAGGTATTGAGTTATCTGTTTGTTTCTGTTTGAGCTACTTATAAATCCAAGGAGATCTCAGTGCAAGCGAAGGAGGCCGTCATTGTGCAGGAAAACAAACCAACAAAAAAACAACATAAATCTACAAAGCAGATACAAACTTTAGGTCTGGTCAAATCACTGGTGAAAAGAAGCGGCCTGCTCACTCCTCAAGTTAGGAGGAGACTTGAGCTCAGTGTAGGGCCTCCCGGGGTTGGTAGAGGGAGCGACACTCAGGACTGACTTACTGTCGGTAGGAGCACTGGGTGATAAAATACGGAAAAAAATCGGGATTAAAAAAAACAATAATATTTTTTTTTTTAAATCAATACTTGGATTTATGTATCGTAATCGTTCCTACACATGTATATCGATAAAATATTGCTATATCAATATTTTTAACCCAGCCTTAATTATGAGACGCCCTAGGATGGACTTTTTAGGCTTAAAATAACTGTAAATCCTAAATAATAACGATCATATTGTTTTGAAAGCTCTTAAATTAAAGCTGAAAGTCTACGCTTTAATCATATCTTGATTATTTCATTTCCCTTGTGTTGGTGTATAAGTATAATCATAAAAAAATGTGTAATCCTCTTGTAAATACTTCTGAAACTATGAACAGTGCAGCTCTGACTCAGTGAGTGTGTGTCTGTGTGTTTTTGTGCACGAGAAAGTGCTGGGTTGTCTTTATTTGTGGCATGAACCCAACTAAAACTGAACTAAAAAAACAGCAGCAGTGCCTTTTTTTTCTAGTTGAGACATTTTTTTTAACAGTTTTTATTTTCTTGTTCTTGTCATTTTCACCCATTTAATCTGTTTAATCATCCATCTCACCCCCTGTTATTTTTGTGCAGTTTGATTTATTTGGTACGTTGTTTTTTTATTATAGCAATGATGAGGCATCTTTTTGAATTGCACTGATTTCTTCCTGTTTTTTTGTTCACCAATGACAATCCATTTGTTGCACATGAACCAAATTGAGGGTCTATTGAGAACCACACTAGATTGAGAGGGGGGTAGGAGTTTGAAACTGTTGGACAGTTTTTTTAGGTTCATCCTACATGTATCAATAAAATTGAGGATCCTTTCAAATTGACATCCCAGCTCATGAACTTAAACCAATGCATACACAGACAATATGTGTCAATGCAAGCAGGCATCAGTGATGGCTGAATAAATGAGACGCCATCCCTAATAATCCTTTTGTTCAATGACAAAGAGGGAGAAAAAGGTGTAAGAGAAGCAAGAAAAAGAAGTTTTATCCACATCCTTTGTAACCTATTGCTTTGTGTAAATAGATAATTGCACTGTTTCGCCAAAGAGGATAAAAGATGGACTCAACAAGAAGGAAATACATAAAAGATTACTCATACATGCTTTTTTTGTGTCATTGTCATTACACAATGTCATTACAAGGTTTGTAATCTTGAAATGCTAAGTTTAATGGGTAATTACAGCCAAGCATATCTCAGACCTCAAAGGTAGTTGGCATAAAATGTTCCACGTTTTCCTCATTTATAATCTTTCTCAATAATTTAACTCCTGTCAAAGGTAAATTTCAGTAATATCAGTATAGTTGAGTTAAGACTTAAAATTGGCTTTGTGACATCAGTTCTGGTTTGTGACAAGCTCAGTTTTGTTCCATTTCAGAGAAACGGGTGACCAAACTGCAGAAAACAAAAAAATCCAAGCCCATACCAAGACAACGTGATGTTACTGAATTGTAGCTTTGTTTTTTGCATTTACACTGAAGACATTGCAGTTGGCTTCAATAGCACTATCATGAATCACGTGCAACCAACAAGTCAACTCGTGCACAAGAAACACCATGACATAATCTTGCAAGAAAATTATGGCTAGAAATAAAATTTAAATATCCAGGGAAATATGAGTATTTATAATATGACACTTTTATCATTAACATTACATTACTGCCTAATGCCTAACATTACTCCTTAATGGGCAGCTAGCAAATAAGAGTATTAATTTTAGCATAACTGCTAACTTGTAGACAACATCCACTTTGATCATGTAATGACTGGTTTCTAGTTGTATTGATGTTTCTTGATTCAGAGATTTCTTCATGTTCTTCAGACAGCAAATCCAAATACAGTAACAGCGGATGCTGTTTAAAAATGTTATCTGCCTCTGATAAATTTGTAAGAGTTTTGTGAAAAGTTGCAGTTTGTAGTTATAGAGTTGTCAATCGAAATAAAGAAACTGCTTTTATTTTTATTTTGTTTGATTTGGTGGATTTGACGCCATTAAGGAGGAATTCAGTTTTGTTTCTGTTTAATTTTGTTGAGGGAGAATCAGTATCTTATGTACCATGGATTTGGGGGACAGCTATAGCTGGGTATTATCCACATAGAATTGGAGGTGGATTCTATATATGTGTAATATATGGCCAAGGAGAAGGACGCAAATGAGAAATAAAAGTGAACCAAGAATAGAGCCTTGGGGAACACCAGATAAGAGTGAGGAGATGAACCGCTCTAGGGATGTATCTGAAATACCAATGGAATCAAGTCTGTTGATCAAAATGACATGGGAATGTCTATCAAATGCTGCACTCAAATCGATGAGGGTAGTTGCACTTGTAGATGCACGTTTCCATGATTATAATGCTTTAGTTTATTTAGGTTAGCCAAAGGCAGAGGCTCAGCATCTGCATTTTAGTGGTTAAAGACCACAAACCAAAATCTATAAATGTTTTCCTGCCTAAGAAGGCAGAATATAAATGCATTAGCACTTATCTACCCATGAATTGCTTCATTGGCTGATGTAAAAACTTTTTCCTGTCCCAGAGAAAGCGACATTTCTCTCTGTTTTATTGTTTAACCAGTATCTCCACTCTGCCTTTATGGGGAATAAAGTGAAAAGAACTGAACAAGCACTCCAACATAATCTGCAGCAGAAATGGATCCATTTACATTTTTATCAGTGAAAAGGGCAAAGCCTCTGATCAGACTTGCGGCACTTTGGCTACTATTGAACCGCTGTTGGATGCATTACAGTCACACAGTGATAGTTCCTGCTACCATCTGTTTCCAGTGTATTGATAGTGTGATTTTTTTACTCATATATCTTTTCTTTTATTTATTTTTTGGCAGGATCACCGACATCCTTATGTGGATCACCACATAAGGTTTTTCTTGCATGTCTTAAGCCAGTTATTTAAATGATGTACAATGTGTTTTGACCTTAACATCTTCCTGCACATGGTTTGAGCACGTGTCCATGCTGGTGATCCTGTTAAACTGTGTGACTCTGGGGATGTTTCAGCCCTGTGAGGACATTACCTGCCAGGGGGAGTGGTGTCGCATCCTCCAGGTTAGTTACACTCTCTGTCAAGACATATGCTATTTTTATGTATGGGCTACATTAGATTTTTCTCCATGAAAACACAAGGGTGACATCCACATTCTATAACTACAGTAATGGAAGCTCTATGAGGGCCAGGCCAAGAGAATTTCAGGCATATGGTAGCAATAGCAAGGAATGTTTTATTGACATGTCTTATGTTCTTTAAAAAAAAAGAATTACAATTTCATAACATCTGCTTACATCACTTGATCAGTTCATAATAAATGCTAATGAAATGATAAATTACCCTCTTCTCTCGTTCTCAATTGTTTTCAATACCTTCTCTCAGTGGTTCGTGGCAAATTGAGACATTCTGATTTTATTTTTACTTTCTTTTTAGCTGTTGAAAACATATAACTCACTGAAACACAACCATGCCGAGCCAAAACCCTCCCCTGATAGGATGACAGTAACAGATACAAGTGTTTTTCTTTTTCAGCCATCTCTTCCATGCTATGTCTCTGTATTGATCGGAAGACTTGACCTAATGGTGTTTGTAATAGGTCAATTTCAGTTTCTGTTGTCTGTATCTAATGCTGTGTTTTCTTTTTCTTTATGATGTCAACACAGGTGCTGGACGACTGCATCTTTGCTTTCTTTGCAGTGGAGATGGTTATCAAGATGGTAGCCCTGGGAATTTTTGGCCCCAACTGTTACCTCGGGGATAAATGGAACCAGCTTGACTTTGTCATCGTCATGGCAGGGTTGGTATCTGACATACCTTTTGCTTATGCCCTGAAATTGTGTTTTTTGTTGTGTATGAACAAATATAATACTGGAAATGGGTAAGCAATGTATACCCTCATATCTTACTCTGCTGTGCCACAATTCGGATGATGACTCCTGCTTCAACACTCAACTTAAAAGCAAAACTTTCAAAATGAGATCCAAGCAGAAATAAAAAATATTCCAAATCCAAATATTAAGATGTTAATTAAAACTACAGTGCTAATTTGTAGCCAATAGGTGACTCAATCATTCGGTCTGTCAGGCAGCAAAAACATTCAATCTGCTTCGTTCAAAGAGATAATGATCCCACAAAGAGTCGGAGGTGTCATATGTGTATAATCATCTTACCGAGTCTCCAGATAATGTATTTATGACACCCATCGATTTTCTGCTTTAAAGGAACTTTATGGTTTCACTCCAATTTGATGTTACTGTAAACTAATTACACTGTTATTATTTTGTATGCTAACGAATTGTCTTAATTGTCTTAAGGCACTGATAGAATCGTACTAAAAAAACAGACTTCTTTCTTTCTTTTCCAAACCTTTTCTTTTTTCATTTGTCTTTCTTTCTTTCTTTCTTTCTTTCTTTCTTTCTTTCTTTCTTTCTTTCTTTCTTTCTTTCTTTCTTTCTTTCTTTCTTTCTTTCTTTCATCATTATTTTACGTGAAAAAAGCAAATCAGCATATTTTAAGCATGACGCCACCTCTGTTTCCAACTTAGCACTAGTAGTTTTCACCCAGGAGGGATCACAGTCCCACAGAGGACACGGAAGTGACATATCAAGATGCTGATTCATAATTAATTCCAAAATATAGTAGACTGCCTAGAGGCCTGGAGAAGGAAACACACTCAAGCACACATACACACAAAAAAAACCTTTGTTGGAAGATTAAAATGAATATATATGTGGATTTAGGTTTTACCATTATTATTATATAAAATTATATAATAATTAACCATTATTCAGTGGACTCCTTAATAATGGTTGGCTTAACAATGAAATACATTTTGTTCTATATTTGCTATGCTATTTTGCACAAAACAGACAAATGCAATGTCAGAAAATATTTCTTGTCTGTAAAAAGGGTTAGTCCCAAATCACGAATGCTTTAATACTAAAATAACATGTAGGATACTGTACATGATTAAAATAGAAGAATCGTTGATATTTGTGTACTTGGTTTTCAACCTTTATTTTCTCCTGGGATAGGCTTTTATGTGATACATCTCGTATTTGTGCAGCCCCAAAACACCTCATCTATAAACAGAACTGTAAACATTTGAGAAAGACTGAGTCAGGAGCCTCCACCTTCGCAGCAATCCCCCTAAGTCTGGGATGACCAGACAAACCTCCCACACCACCGGAATGGAACTCAAAATACAATCAATCCCATAATTGTTTGCCTCTATGTATACTTTCATCTTTATTATGCTTGTTTGCTGTGATGTGTACACACTGTCCTGAAGAACAAGTTCCTCTGACGCTGTGTAATTAAATGGCAAATCCACAATAATCATCTGGGCTGCTTTATCATATCGTTCTTTTTGGTGTTCTTTTTCCTCATGTTTTTCTGGCACTGTTTATTGAGTCCAACACATCATGTAAAACCTTTTCTTTCTGCCTCTATGTCTTCAGAGTAATGGAGTATTCTCTGGACGGCCACAATGCCAGCCTGTCGGCAATCCGTACAGTCCGAGTGCTCAGGCCACTGAGGGCGATCAACAGGGTACCAAGTAAGTCCCACTTATATAGAGAGCAAATCATGGCTCTATCTTCTCTGATTAGTAATAAAGAGATAGAAATGTGTTTATTTTAGAGACATGATAGCTAAAATTATTGATTTTTAAACATACAAACCGTGATACATAATACACAATAAATAAAAACACAACTCTTAGACCATTTCCACCTAAACAAAAACACAATTTTAACACTAAGCCACCTGGTAGATTTTTCCCAAAAAGACAAGAATTCAGCATACCACAGAAATCTGACAACAGGGACTAGCTCCCACTTTCCAAAAACAAAAGGTTGCTATCAGCTGAGAGCTCGTACTCCGCAGATTCTAACAATGTAACAATCAGCAGTTTGAAACACAAACTCACTCACTAAGCCAGTAAGCAAAGAACAACAACAACAACAACAACCGTGTTTAGGTTTTCACCACAAAAAGATACACCCTGAAGCATAAAGCTGCATTTTAACACCATCTTCCACCCTCCCCTACCATTTATTAGACTTTTTCTTTTTTTTTTGACAGTTTACAGTTGTGCCTTGAGGTATTTTGTACAGTATCAGGGTCCAGAATCCAAAATGTTGGCATGTCACGATACAGTATTGTGAAACCATAGGCATTATACTCTGAAAATGCAGCAATTTGATTGCCTGGCATGCAAAATGGAGAAATTTTAAGATCTGACAAAGCAAAAGTATGTTTTATGTCATTTATTGCAGAACTGCTCCATTTGGTGCCATTAACCCATGTAAACTCATTAAATTGGGTTTGCATGCCACATTAAATATGTTATTCTATACGTTGATACAGAAGCCAAAAAGTATTTGCTTCAAAGAAAAATAGCATTGCAATGGGGATCTTATCAGAGGGTGCAGCCCGCCTCCCTCTGTTGGCTTTCTTCTCTTGTTATGTAGCTGGGTCGTCCATTACTGTATGAACGTGTACATGCCTTTTTGTCTGAGTCAAAAGTGTTTTGGCGATTTCTCGACTGAATAAACCACATTGTTCAGTGAAAAAGACTCCCACGTTGAGAGGGTACGAATTGGCGCATCCCCTCTGAGATGGAGGGATTAAACATTCTGAAAAGCTGTTCCTCATCTTTCAGTCTGGGCTTTCAGCTCTCTGAGGAAGTGAATCATTTTCCATGGAGTCTATATAACACACGTCTTCCGATCATTTCAATACCAATTTTGCTAGGACAAATAATGTTTTTACTGAAATACATTCAAATCATAGTTATCAGTTTCACTGTGAAACTGGTAGTTTGTTAGACTCTTTGCTCAGTTTTTATGTATTCAAGGACATTCCAGAGGAGTAGACAAAAAATCCAGGACTTTACAAATGTGTCATGGATTACAGAAATTCCCAGAAAAATAATTGCAATCTATAGTTGTCACGATTGGTTTTGGTGAGGACCCAAATGCAGGAGAGCAGGAGGCAGGAGGCGCTGCTGAGCAGGATCAAAAAAGGCAGACCAAAAACCAGAATTTAAACAGGATCAAAAACTACAAAAACTTGACATTTGTAGGGAGGAAACAGTATGGACCAATGGGGAGCAGGGAAAGACAAGACTAGATATACACAGGGGATAACGAGACACAGGTGCAGACAATCAGGGCAGATGGGAAACAGGAGGGAGAGAACTGAAACACAAACTGGGGGAAATGTCAAGTATAAATGACCCATATGTTGACAATACACTAGATATTTTTGAGAAAACTTTATAAATATTTTTAAATGATTAATGTAGAACACCCCCTTACACACTTGTTTTAAAATGCAGACAACCACGATCAGATTCCGCTATGAATCAAGGATAGAAATACCCCTGATGTTGACACCAATTATATCATGGACTGTCTCTGTTTAAATGAGATAAGACTAAAGATTTGTGATTGTATTGCACCTTTGGGATATGGTTGAAATTCCAAGATGCGTCAGATTTGCTCTGCTTGCTACCTTACACCTGAGGACAGATCCCAGGAGCACACCCCAACTTATCCAAGACTCTTCATAATCTCTGTAGAAATGTTTGCGATCTTGAAATCCCTTGTGCAACAGTTAAGCCTAAGACAAGTTGCTTACGCACACATAATGTTTTTGTCCAGAAAAAATGGTTACAATACTAGTTACAATGCCAGTTAGAAATAAAGCTGTGGTACCCTAAGCAGTTAAGTGAATAACTACAGAAATATGATATTGTTAAAGTCATTTTTATAGTATTTTATTGAATCCATTCACAAAGAGATCTCAAATTCTCTCATTTGGGTACCAAACATGCTGCCTTGCCACCCTTTTCCTTGAGAATTCCTTAATCTGCTCCTGTTGCTGCTTATCGCCCCATCCGTATTCTGTAAAAGCTGGTGTTTTCATATTTTTTAAGCTGTTATTGAAATATTTCAACTATCATCAGTGTTATACTATACTGTGCATTTCGTTTGGCCTTTCATCCTTAAGCCTTAAGCAGTACAGTTCTGTATTTCAATGCTTTCACCTCCCTGCTGTGGGTTGAATGATGATGCAGGACTTTGGCATTTGTTTTAAGCTCACTAAAACTCACACATAGTTTATCAATGTCCTAAAAGCTCTGTGACAAGCGGCTGTGAATCTACAGCCAGAGAGTTTCAGGAGACAATGGTGTCATAACAACTTCTACTATTATTAACAAGTATACATTAAGCTATCGGCCAGACGGATGTTCAGATTCAGACTGCCAGTAGGAATCATTTTGGGAGAGGCACTTTAGGTTTGTGGGACACAGTTTTGAGGCGTGTGACCAAAGATATACAAAAATGATGACATAATGTTATGACAACAACAGGTCTACATGTGTAAGAAAAGATAATACACAGCAATTCTTCCAACTTTTCAACTCACTGCACTGTGTGTGTCTGTCTCTAAGTTGGTGGGTGGCTGTTTTAAAGTGTGGCAGGTTGTAATATTATGTCTCCCTGGAGACTAGAAATGTAACATTATCCTTTTTAAACAAAAGTTAGCCCAGAGAAGTAGTCTTTAATGTCATGGACAAGGTAAAGGGGAGTTGCTAACTAAAAGAGTAGCAGAGGGGGGTGGATGGTGAGCAAATAACAGGAACTTCCTGCAGCTGGAAAAGTCAAGGTCAGTGTTGACTCATAGATGCAGCAGAGCCAGCACTCGCATGCTGGACACCCAGGTACAGGGGATGTGTTTTAGCGCTGCCCATTCTTATCAACCATGTATCGTGTGTTGACTTGTGTAAAGTATCCTGGAGTGCACTGAGGATCATCAAGCAGAAGTAGAAGGGAAAAGTTACAACTTTGTTGTGTGTAACTGAACGCATTTTTAAGATGTTATCATGTAAGAATATAGATTTTCTAGATTCATATTTAGGCAGGTCAAGATAAAGCTTATCTAAAAACTTCCTCTGACATTTTCTGAATTATTTTTCTTTTCGCTTCCATGAATTTCTTTATTATACAGCTAAAATGCAGGAGACTAAACCGATTTAAAGCACAGCATATATAGTAAGAGTTATAAACACTTATGACGGAGAAGTCCATGGTCCATACTGAGGTGCATTTTTGAATGTTTTTAGCCTGTTGGCTGAGCTGTGACACCATGAAATACACAAGTACTTTCAGAAAAACTGAAATATATCCTCCTATCATCCGCCATATGACTGACTGGAAGGGAGATGTCCGACAGATGCTGAGTCTATTTCTGTGCTGTATCTTAGATACAGCGGGTAGCACTTTTTTGTGTACTTCATGTTTACAGAGCTGCTGGTTGTAGGAGGCCTTCTGCACATTCTCTGCCAACTGTGCTGCACACTAACACACACACACTCATGCACCGTGTTCCCCTGCTACATAAATACATCTTCAGCATTCTTAAGTGGTGTGTGTAACACCTAGATATATCCTTCATGATCTAATATGAAGTTATCTAAGCATCCGTCTTCATGTATAAAGTTTAAAAGAGAGAGAGAGAAAGTGAGCACTACACTTTGCTTTTGCCTGGAATGTCAATGCCACCAAAGAGCAGTATTTAGAATCTGGTGGCCCATGGTTTGATTTCATTAAGTTGGCAATAAAATGTCAGTTTGTCACCCAACTTTGAATTTTCTAAATTAATTCTTACAGACAGTACAAGTAATACTGTGAGAACATGGACACACTCCCGCGATCTACTGTATGGCATTATCAGTCTCTCACGTGTATGTGGGCCCATTTGGACCCTTTTTAACTTAGCTTCAGTTATTTCAGATTTGTTGGCATTTGTCCAGCAAGCCACCCACACATGCTGATGATCAATACATCAAGGAGCATTTGATTAGCAGCACCAGGCTGACACTTGGTCTAATTCCTACGGAGGCAGCAAGAATGTGCCTAGGTTAAGGATTTTGGATTAGTTTTTGCTGAATGATGATACTGTTGTTGTCAGATAAGCATCAAAAAGGGAGAAAGCAATGGTGAATCATCCTCAAAGGAAAAACAGCAGTTTATACATCACATGAGGCCAACATAAAAAAAAATTTAATGAATCCAAAATTGAAAAAGATAAGGGAGTGGGTGGCATTCACATTTTTAATAGCTCTGTTTTTAAATATCTACTGTAAATGGTGATTTAATTACACACTGAATCTTGTGAGCCATAATGCTCGTAATTTAGTCAAGTTCGTAATGATGTCGTTAAGCTAATAAGTCAGAATGGAAAGGCAACAGGGTCCAATGAGTATTCTTATCCTGTTAACATGTCTGGAAAAATGACCACCATGACTTGTTATAAACCCAGCCTCTGGCCAATTGTTTTAACATGAATTATTTTGCTTTTGATGCAAATTTATGAAGAGCACCTCCGTTTATTGGATTTTTTCTCAGGCTGATGCATTGCAAATGCACAAAAAGACAATTTTTTTATGTTTTTCTATTTTCATTATGACTCACGTAGATTCTCATTCTGCTGTGGCCCAATACAAATGCTCGAAAAAGCACCGGTACAGTCGTGAGAAATGTTTGCTGCATAGTGGTAGAATGGCGTTATAGTACAGTAAATGTGATCAATGTGACAAGGCTGTGATGTAAGTGAAAGGGGACAGAACTCAGCGTTTCAACCTCAGGGACTGGATCCCCAACTTTGCTGACGCTGAACATATCTGACATCGGGAGATGGATGCTGAATGCATGTAGTTAGATAATATTAGCCACAAGGAAGCTCTGAGTTCAAACCCCAGAGGATGAAATAATGTCAAACTGTCACCTTCAGTATTGTCATCACTTGTGATTATATTGGTGGTGACGAGGAATTTATCGGCCCCATACTTACCAGATCAATAGGGTTTGTCAGGGTGTCGAGAAACCAGAGGGATAATAAAAGACTAGCTGTTGCACCAAATCCAAGACTCCGAGTAATTAATTTCTCATGGCATCTTTGCTGTTTGTGTCCCACTGTGTAGGTATGAGGATCTTGGTGACACTGCTCTTGGACACCTTACCCATGCTGGGAAATGTTCTCCTCCTCTGCTTCTTTGTCTTTTTCATCTTCGGCATCGTGGGAGTCCAGCTGTGGGCAGGACTACTGCGCAACCGCTGCTTCCTGGGAGAGGACATAAGAGGGTAAACAATTCAGCCTTGTACACATACATAGAATTTGTTTTCCCTCATATAATCTTAAGTTGGTAATAATTGACATCGCCACGGGACACTGACACCTATGTTGAATCGAAATGGGAAAAACTGGTTTTGTTCTTGCGTGCAAAATGAAACAAGCATAAAAGAAAAACATGGACCGTAGATTTTCTACCCTCAATGCAGCTTACAAATGTTCTTCTCCACATATGACAACCAAGATTTAAAGGGGAAATGATGCATGTCACAAATTTAGACCGTGTAACCTGATATAGGCCTATTTTGTCTTTGTGAGTTCAATAGTAGGTGAATTTCTATTAACTTCGAAATTCCAGAAATTGAAATTGAAAATAGAAAATATGCCAGATAGAAGAAGATCAATTTCTGACAACTTCCATTTACAGGTAATAAGAATAAAAGGAATTTCTGATCACAAAATTGCAATGTAAACACCATTTTTGTATCTACGGGTCATATGACATACCCAAAACAGTACCTGAGGTATCTGGTAGATGACACAAGACGTAGAAACGTAGAATTATGCAGTAAATAAGAAAAAATGGCTGCCCTACTGGACATCCCTTTGTGTGGATATGAGTGACTGATTTAAACCTGGTTATTTGAAACAAATATTGCTTTATTCAAAATAAAGGAAATCAAAATCCCAATGGGAATCCATTTGGACCTACCTGAAACTGAAAAAAATCTTTGGTGGATGAGCTTTGCCACACCGTCAAAATAATACAGACCTACAGACAAGAGCCGACACGGCTGCAAACTGGTTTCCAGAGACAGATGCTGTATTTCAAACAGTATGCATCACAAAAATAGTTACAAACTCATTCCACCTCAATTTTTCTTATCTTGTTTATGTCAACATAGCTTCTCTCAAATTAGGCCCAGAGACAGACAACAGGAACAGGAAGACACGGAAAAACTCAAGATTTAGCCTAGAGGAGTGAAACTTTACCACCGAACATAAAAAAAGAAAAGGAGCTCCCTTAGATTCCACAAATAAAGCCCACAATGTCATACTGAGATCCTTGAACTCATACTTCCTTTGATGTAATGGTACAAATTGTACTAGAGTTAATGGGGATGAATCTTTTCAGCGAGTGAGAAGAAATAGAAAGCAGAAGCTTTAGACTGAGTACACAATGGCACTGCGTTTCCTCTCACAGGACAAATGGCTGTATGGCTGTCCAACATATCATTCAATGCATATACCATGTCTAAATAACACACAGGAATACACACTTAAATATCCCCAATTAGCTTTCAGACCTTTTTTACATCACAAACACACATTCTTTTTACCTGCAGATTGTGTTTTAGAGCCACAGATATGTCCAAAGATTAATGTGTCACTTCTCCAGAAGATGATATTTTACTGACCATGTTCATATCAAAGTGCTGGAAAGCGAGGCGGAAAAACAGACAGTTACACGAACAGAGGATGTCAGGGTTTGTAGGAAAAGTGACGGGAAAAAAAATCAGTGAGGCAACAATTCACAGAAGCTGTCTTTCTGAAACTGGTCCCTTCCTACTTCTGGAGACTGAACGTCATTCCTAATAAAAGTGCTACTCCCAGGGCGGAGAGCTCTGAGGACTGTGGCTACAGATAAGTAGTTACAGTTCAGGACACAGTCACAACTCCCTACCATGTGTAAGAAACAGCTGTCACCATGGATACCCTAGAGCAGACTCTTCAACCCTGTCCTGGCTGCATGTTTTACATGTTGCCCTGCATCATCACACCTGATTCTAATTAATGGTCGTTATCAGCTTCTCATCCAGGTCTGCACAAGTGTGTTAATGACACAGTCATTTTTACCAGGGTGTGTTGAAGATGGAAACATCTAAAGCATGGGGGTCCTGAGGACCAGGGTTGAAGACCCCTGCCCTAGATATTAGCTTGTCAAGCCATCAAGTTTGTATATGCTGATTTTAATTGCCATACAGTATATATATGAAGACTAGGGATGGGCGGTATGGACTAAAAAATGTATCACGATAATTTCTGGCATTTATCCCGATAACGATAAAAATGACGATTAAAAAAAAAATACCAATTCAACTCCACCTTTTTAACTATAAATCTATCACCACATTCAGTCTTTGGAGTTTTCTTAGCTTATAAAATCACAAAGTAGAAAAAAATACAACTTGATAAATAAAGAAACAGGACAAATAAATAAAAGTTCACTGAAAATAAAATCCAATCAGTGATGACGTCTTCTAATATAAATATAATGTGCAAATTAACCTGTGGTTGGAACATGACACAAATTAGATACTATGCAATTTTTTTTCCTAATAGTCAAACGTTATATCAAAATGTAACAACCATTTCCTTTTGTTTTTGCAGACTCTGCATATAATAGATGATGTTTGCTCCTCGTCACTCTTTTTAAATCCAAACCAGTTCCAGATAACGGAGCTGGAGCCTCGTTTAATGAGCTCCTCGCTCTCAGATCTGCCTTCCGCCATGTTTGTTACACAAAAAACATCAACGGGAATTTATCGTTTTTACCGCAAGATGACAAATTCTTACCGTGGGGAATTTTTTTGACGGTATATCGTGAACGGTAAAATATCGCCCATTCCTAATGAAGACCCACACATACACATCTCTTGGGCACATTAGGGATATTTATGATTTCTATTCCGCAATTTATTTGATTATTGTCTTATGTGAATCCATTTTTGTGGAGTGAATAGCCAGGTGGTATTGTAAATGTCTGATTTACCCATCTGTCATTACATAAGTACATAGGTCTTGACAGAAAAGACAGACATTGCCGGTTATACCGTCAGCAAACAGTAAACACATTTGACATGCAGTGCTGCCTGCAGCAGTGGCTTCACTTTTGAGCCACTGAGCTTTTTATAAGATGATCCGTTCAACCTTTTATTATATTATCAGGCAGAATTTGTCATTGGAATTAAGACTAGCGATTGCGAGCTGAAGAAGGATAGAACTCAATGTCTCCGAGATGTGGGGATGTTAACAGTGTGTAGAGATTTCAAGTAAAAATGTCTCGGCAGTCTACATGAATGTGTGCACAGTATTAAAGCTGATTGGATGTTGTAAAATGTCACCACGTTCGATATAATGACTGAACTCGTTATTAACAGTATGTACAGTATTTGAAAAAAAAAAAAACATGTTTGGAGAAAAGACTTCCTAATTAGTCAGCCACAAAGTTTTGTTCTAGTTGTTGTACTGGTAATTGGGCAATTATTTATCCTTGAAAAGAAAAAAAAATGTTTAAACGTTTATTGAGCTGAAGAGAATGGGGATAATTACCATAATTGCAATTATGGATATAATCAGACAGTGAGTCCCCAGCTGGGGTGTTTGCGTACTCTCCCCAAGGCCAAAAACAAGCATATTTGGTAGATCAGTGAGTATAAAATGAGCAAAAGTGACCGTGTGTTTGATGGTTTTTCAACATGTGACCTTGTAATGGACCGGTGACCCGTTCTGGTTACATCACATCCCTCTTCTCTTGCTGGCTGGGATTCCTTCCAGCCCAGTCCTGTCATGCCCATGACCCTGAAACAGCTGTGGAGAATGAGTTGATGGATAATATCCTTCTCCTAAAAAATTTCACAAAGTGGTTAAAAAAGGATTATTTGATATGAGTCATTTGAGATCTGCTACAACAAAAGTTTGTCGTAACTTATGGGAAAATCATGTTGTATGCACATGTGGACCATCTACACAGTTTGTTAAAAATATTTACTGTTCTTTGTCTTTCAACCTATGATTATTTAATTGTGGCAATAATCCATCATCTCTGATATGTTATACAGTACATCTGTCTGCTATGTTATTTATTCATTCCTAATCCGGGTCTCTTATTGGAGCTCGATCACACAGATTATATTAGATCTGATCTTGGTCTTTTGTGATTGGCACAATATTAATAAAAGTAAAAATAAAAACCCTTTACTGTAAAATAAGTGGTCACAGCAATGCACAAGATGTTTAAACCTCTTAAATAATCACAAATCAGTTTTACTTGGATCACAGCAGGATCCTTTTCTTTGTTATTTACATTTTTTTTTAATCAGTCAGTCCAAACAGAATCAATAATAACTTACTGCTGCAAATGGGAATTAAAAAAAAAAAGTTATGCTTTGTCTGATGTTACAGTTTTCTTTCTTCCTTTCCAGAATTTACAACTTGTCTGTAGATCCTTACTACATGACTGAGGAGGGTGAGGACAGTCCATTCATCTGCTCGGCCCCCCGCGAGAACGGGATGCTGCGCTGCCACGATGTTCCCCCATCCACGGACGGTGGGGAGCCGTGCTTACTGGCCGCTCCTCACCCAGGCTCTCCTCTGCTCGGTGGAGTCAGCGTTAACGGCTGCGTCAACTGGAACCTATATTACAATGTCTGCCGTCCTGGGGACTTCAACCCCCACCAGGGGGCGGTCAACTTTGATAACATTGGCTACGCTTGGATAGCAATATTCCAGGTGAGAGGGAAGAAAGATGCTATTAATGAGGAATCAGAAATTGGCCAAGTTTCCACGGCTAAAAAATATAATAAAATCCAATAGTCATTGCAGGGTTCATACACAAGCATCTTATTTCTTGGGGATGGGGGGTGGGGGTTCTAACAGGATGGAGGAGGTACCACTCCTGTTTGATTTGTTTCAGATATCAGTAGACATGACACCATCCAGATCGGCCTACCCTACCTAACATTTACATGTAAATGATGGCATCAAAGTTGAAATTGCATTCTCAAAAAAACATAACTAAAAGGAGAATATTATCTACTGAAACTGAATTAAACAGACGCAGTAAACGATTTAAAGTGAAAAAAAGGAGAAAAGGGTGGAAATGTGGAGCCAGAGAGACTAATGATATTTAGGTCCCAGCTGTACTGAAAGGTAAATGGGGGTCCTGGTTTGTTATCCCTTTCCGTACCATTATCCCCTCAGTGTTTACACATGTACATTCAAATCTTTTTAGGTCATCAGGGCACCAGACACTTAGTTGAGCAGGCGCCTCACGTACAGAGGCTATAGTCCTTGTGGTATAGTTTATCTTCAACCCTCATGTACTGTTCAGGGTTCCTTCTCGAAAATAACAAGAATGAAGAAAGCGTATGAATCCTTTGGAATTTTCTGGTTTTCTGCATGAGTTTGCCATAAAATGAGATCAGTTAAGTCTCAATAATAGACAAACACGACATGCTTAAGGTGATGACACACAAACAATTTTAAATTCTAAAGTCATATTTAAACACACCCATTAAACATTTGGTGTTGGGGGAAAATAGAAGTGAACCCACAGGCTATATACTTCAGCGGAAGGTAATTAGAGTTGGTAATTGGCCCACCTATAGTCCACTCAGTAAAATGAGTTTAGAGGATGTGACTTAGAGGTACTTTGACTGATAAAAGGCGCTCAACCATTTTAAATTTGCTGATCATAAGCAGCAGCTGCTGATGTGAACCATGTCTCGCACAGAGGGGATGTTTGAAGACATAGGCTACAATCAAAAGCATTAGGGTGGAAAGACTCACAAAGTCATCTCAAAGTTTTTTGGCTTTCATCAGATGAGAGTTGAACAAATTGTTAGGCAGTATTCTTCCTAGAGGAAGTTCATGAGCAAGGATTTATCCCCAATGAGGTAAAGAAAAACCCACAAGAAATAGCTGAGGGCTTGAATCATGAGAATTAACAAACTTCATGAGCCAACCAAAGGCAAGTCCTTGAATGGGCAGCGTGTCCAGAAGACCAGCGTAAAAGCCACAGCTAACAAAAAAAAAATTAAAAATGATCCTCGGAAATCTGCAACACAAATGAAAATATGTTTTGAACTGTAAGCATTGTGTATAGTTCAGAAGGAGGACAGCTTATAACATCAAAGTATCATCACAGCAACTGCGAAGCATGGTAGAAGCATGATGTCAGGGTTTTCTGTGCCTCCAGGCCCGGACTACTTTTTAAGATTACCAAAACCTCCTACAAGGTCATGCAGAGCTGTCTGCCTGCTATCTCTTAGCAGTAGGGTGATGCAGCAGGACAATGAACCTAAGCAGTGAAATAACCCTTCTCTGAATCGATTCAGCAAAAGAAAAACATAATTATTTTTAAGGGAGGCCCAGCCAAATGCTCCTGTTGGATGCAGAGTGAGAAGATAGTGGCCACTGCTGCACTGGAACTGGCACACTGATCCAGTATGAGTGCGCCTGTACTGCACCCGTGCCGTTGCTGTGTGTGTTCTGGCAGGTTGTACTGTAATGTTTTGTGTGAGCTGAAGGTGTGGATGTCGAGGTGTGAGAGGATAATTGGTTTGTTTGGGCTGAGTCACTCTTTCAAGTCTGAGAAGCTCCAATGCTCATTAGCATAACGGCTACATGAAAGCGCTCAGCCAGTGCCTTGGCACACACACACACACACACATGCACGCACGATTGCGTTCACAGACATCTCTCTACACGGTAGTCGTATTGTTTTTTTGTTTTTTTTACAAGGTAGTAAAATGCAGAGCCATGCCAATTTTTATTTTTTGAAATCTGCTGGCTCTTATATTTTAACTAAAGTGATTCTTTCTCTCTGTTTGTGTTGTTTTGTTGCCATCAGGTTATCACGCTGGAAGGATGGGTGGACATCATGTACTATGTCATGGATGCTCACTCTTTCTACAATTTTATATATTTTATATTGCTCATTATTGTAAGTATCAACATTTTTTTTTAACTACAAACTGTAATTGAGATTGAACCATTTCGGAGATGGGAGTTATCTTTTTTATTGCAGTCTGTAAAATGTTCTGGACAGTGACTCTGGTATTTCAGCTGTGTTTTGATCATGGCAGCCTTGACCTTATTGGCTTGTTCTTGCTGATCCAAACAAGCTGAGGAAACAGTTCAGTTCTTCTTCCAGACCTTTGCAAAATGGCAAAACCTCAAATACAGGACTGTCTCAGAAAATGAGAATATTGTGATAAAGTCCTTTATTTTCTGTAATGCAAAAATGTCATACATTCTGGATTCATTACAAATCAACTGAAATATTGCAAGCCTTTTATTATTTTAATATTGCTGATCATGGCTTACAGTTTAAGAAAACTCAAATATCCTATCTCAAAAAGTTAGAATATTCTGTGAATCTTAATCTTAAACTGTAAACCATAATCAGCAATATTAAAATAATAAAAGGCTTGCAATATTTCAGTTGATTTGTAATGAATCCAGAATGTATGACATTTTTGTTTTTTTAAATGCATTACAGAAAATAAAGAACTTTATCACAATATTCTAATTTTCTGAGACAGTCCTGTATATTCTACTTCTCTAATATTGTTAAACCTTTGCTCAGCTGTTCACACTCACCAGTTCTGGTTGGCCATCACTATGAATGCTGGCTGGAATATTGTTTTTATGTTGTCCACAACTCCTCCCAGGAACTGTCTATCTTATAAACACAAGATTGATTTTAATAATTTATGAAGCCTGAGGAATAGTCATGGCAAGTAGATTAACCCATTCAAGGGACAGCACGGATTATTCTCATGTTAACACGTTCAGCTTCAATCAAAGGAAAGTGTGTGAACTTTTTGGAAGCATCATCTAGCTCCTGTGTCATCCCATGCCCGCGCTCTTATCTTGGTCATCTCCTGAGGCACCTGCATATCACTTTACAACACAATGTCACAACAATGGTAGTCCATGATGGCTGTGATTATCACTATATTAATAGAAGAGGCAAATAAGAGACCCAAGAAATGAAAGATATAAGAAGCAAGGAAGAAAAAACAAGACCTAGCAGGAGTAAATCTCAAACAGAGTTGTAGGACTAAACTTCCACGTGTATTGGGGGACCCCTCTTAACCAAAATATACCACAAATTCCTTTGTATAGCTTTAAAAGGTGAGGCACTGTTTAAACAAGGTCCAGAATAGTTTCAGGACAGAAGTGCTGTGGATTCAATGTTTACTTTTACAGTCCCAGAAGACGTAATATATCAACAGTCAGAAGGTCTAGAAGTGATCTTGTGAAGAGTGGGGCATGTGGGAGGGTGTTACAACACTAGAGGGGGGGTCCTTTCTTTTCCTGTTAGGTTGCAGTCGTGATGGACGGAGTTGATCTCAGTGGACTACTATCTTTCATTTGCAATGTGAATTGAAATATTGGGAACCAGTGAGGGGTGGGGAGTGTGTGTACTTTGCACAGATGTGGAATGAAAATCAGCTCGTGTGACAGTGAGATGTAGGATAGCAGATGGTGAGAATACGTGGTGGCAATGGTGGAGGAGATTAAATACCTCTGGGGACACTTAAAAAAAGAAGGAATAGCAGAAGAGAGATGAAAGGGGAGTGGTGGTAGTGTTGAGAGGAACAGAAGGGTTCCAGATAGTGGGAAAAGAATCGTTTACAAACCGGTAATAAGACTTGCTTTGTTATCTGGGTTTTAGGGGACACATGGGCTGGAGTTGAATTGGTTGTGTCAAAATGGAAAAGATAGGGAATAAGTATGACTCAGCTCAGATTAGATGGTTAGAGGAGGAAGTGAGTCGGCTTGTGCAGGTGAGGGGGCGAAGTGATGGACAAAATAATGGTGTAAGACGGGAGACGCTGCAGAGGAAGATGGAAACACATGAATCTCAATAATTCTGATTGGCAACAGCTGAAACACATAATAACCCACCTCATTAACAGAAACATTTTTCATTCATTATTATAGATACCGTATTTTCTGGACTATAAGCCGCACCTGCATATAAGCCGCATCCGCTCTATTTCTAAAAAAAAAGATATACAAGCTGCAACCGCTCTGTTTAAAAAAAAAAGATATGCAAGCCGCAGATATTTATGTTGTTAGATTAGATATTTACTCCATGTACAGAAGGATTTTGAACTGTAAATGATGTACATGTTTGTACCTAAATAGATCCTTTTGTAACAGTGTCTTTTAACACGGCAGCAACTTTGCTGATTAAAACGGGACGGAACCAAGAGAAAATAACCAGTATTTATTTATCTATTTATCTGTTTGAAATCTGCTTCTACCTAGTTCTATCTGCTAAAGAAGTAGTAGCGTATTCTTCTTTGCATTTATTTTGTCTTAGTTTTGATTCTAATTCCGGTTAGAGCGCCCCGAGCGGTGGAAGAAAAATCCACAGAATAGCTGCACCTTTGTATAAGCTGCATGGTTGAAAACCTAGAAAAAAAGTAGCGGCTTATAGTCCAGAAAATACGGTAAATATTTCAGCTCATCTAGTAATATTTTTTTTTTATTGAAGGAATACTTTTGACTACTTTTTTTTTAATGTTTAACATTTGTGTGGATTGACAAAATGCAACCAGTCCCATCCTGGATTTCTTCCAACCTTCCAAACCAGGTGGGCTCTTTCTTCATGATCAACTTGTGCCTCGTGGTCATCGCCACCCAGTTCTCTGAGACTAAGCAGAGGGAGAACGCTCTGATGAGGGAGCAGCGTGCTCGCTTTATGTCCAATGACTCCACACTGGCCAGCTACAGTGAACCCGGATCGTGCTATGAGGAGATGCTCCGTTACATTAGTCACCTTTACCGCAAGCTGGTGCGCAGGGTGCAGAGGATGTACTATGGCTGGCACAGGTAAGATATACCGGTTTAAGGAGAACCGTGTCATTTATCCATCTGCTGAACCTTCTCTGTCTTTCGTTGGTTGAACAGTAAACGGCGTAAAAAGGTGAACCCTAATGGCAGCGGGGGAGGCAGTAACAATGGTGGCAACGGGCACGGCCAGGGTTCCAGCAGGGGCTGCGGAGGCTCGGGCCCGGGAAATGCACTGTGGCTGAGGCCAATACACAACCTCCTGCAGCATCACCAGCACCAGCACTGTCGCCTCAGCAACGGCGGGCAGCACACCATCAGTGTGGCAACCACTGAGCACATGGACAGAGAGGGACATGTTGAAGGGGGGGAGGAGCTGGAGCTGAAGTCCCTTCCTTCCCGGAGAGGAAGTACAAATGGAAATAGCAGCAATAACCCGGCTGTTGTCACTCAGGGCATGGGTGCATTGCTTGGGCGACTCAACGGGGGGATGAATTATCCGACCATCCTGCCATCCTTCGTGTGCAGCTACAGCAGCAAGACGCCGCCACCCCACTCAAAGCAGCCCAGCCCGGAGCAGCATCCACCAAACCACCCGGCGTCTGAACACACAGAGACGCTGAACAAGCTTTACCAGCTCATGGGACAGCACAGTAAGAAAACACACACTGCACAGCACACAGACCCATCAACACCTGAAGGGATAGCAGTAGAAGTAAAGCATGGATGCTCTCCCACCTCAGTTTGTTTCCTCTTATCCAAACATAGATTATTATTACAAATACAGGATAAAGCTTCCTGTGACATTCCCCACAGGCTTCTAAAGAACCTGATTTCCGGTGCTGAGGTTGTCATCATTTTGGCATGAGATGACTCTGAGCCATCAATACATGCAGTACTCGAGTTGTAGAAAAAAAATCAGGGGGGGTGGTGGATTTTATCATATGGGGACAGATAATTTGTGCTGATTACAAATGATATAATATATTACAAATAATAGCAGTGACCAAAACACCTGCAGAAATACTGCAGGAATGACATAGCAGCAGTTAAATGCAGCCTTCTGTAAGCTTTAAATATCCACTGGGCTTACATCAAATACATCAAAACACAGCAATAAAAAACAGTTTTCTGAACTTATCAATATGACTCTGTCCTTCACAGGATAAGTAAAATGGATCACTGCAAAAACTCAAAATCCTAACAAGAATATTTGTCTTATTTCTAGTTAAAATGTCTCATTTTAGTAAAAAAAAATCTCATTACACTTAAAACAAGACTCATCACTGGAAAAAACAACAATTTTCACCTGTTTCAAGTAGATTTTCACTTGAAATAAATAGAAAAATCTGCCAGTTGAACAAGATTTTTTTGCTTGGAATAAGAAGATAAATCTTGTCTCACTGGCAGATTTTTCTACTTATTTCAAGTGAAAATTTACTTGAAACAGGTGAAAATTGTCAAATAAGTTATTTTTCTGGTGTTATTTTTCTGGTGATGACTCTAAATGTTGAAATAGCAGTAAAACCACATTCATTGATGAAATGACATAAGGGATGGAAAGGGGGGATGGCAGTTTTACAGGGGGGATGATTTGGACCGTTTTTATTTCAGGGGGGGGATGCCATCCCGCCTCATCCCCCCTCAACTCGAGTACTGAATACATGGCTCAGTGGAAATAACTCAACCTTCGGAGTCAGCCCCTGGTGGTCATTCAAGAAATTGCATGTTGGGGCACATCCGCATTGACGTGGAAAAGAAAATCAGAGCTTGCTCCTTGGGTCTGAATCACTTGTTGAGTTTACAAACTCGGTTTGATTTAACACGTACAAAATCTCAGTGTGCCTAAATACGTTACGTAAAGTGTGATGACTGTTCATGCCGGAGGGAACGAATTGTACTAAACGGGGGAAAATAAATTCAAGTTTGTTTTAACCTGACTGAGGCATCCAAGGATGTCGGGTCAGCTTAAGGCAGAGGCAAATTCCTTTACACAAACATTAAACACATCATGGTTTAGATTTCCCTTGGGCCTGATTTTAGTCCTTAATCTTCCCCCTTCACTCTGCCTCTCATCATGCGTCGGGCTGTCCCCTAGTGTGACCTACGGTAGCCTGTCTGCCGTGTTTTTTTTCTTGGTCCATCAGTCTTAAGCAGCACTCCGTGTTCTGACAGGAAGCATTACAACATCAGTGCAGGGATCTGGATAAATAAATAAGACCGAGTCAATCGGGACAGGGTGTGAAGAATTAGGGGGAGGCAGCGTAAACATAAACAGGTATGCATCGGTACACTGAAAAGTACCGAGGTTGAAAGTAAGAAAATATCAAAAGTTCAAAAGTGAGGCATAACATATCAAAGATATGCCATCCTAAGGGAAGGAGCCTTTGGGAGAAAAGTAAATTAGGTCAATGAAAAAAAGAGGAAAAATATTAGAGAGAGGGAAAAACAGAGGCTGGAGGAGATTGAGGAAGAGGATATAAGAGGCAGACTGTACTGTAGAGAGGCAATTTGCAAAATGAAAAAGCTGTGAGTGTGATAGACCTGTCTGGTTGGTCCTAATGGGCTGAGACTGCCAGCAACTACACACTCGTTTAGACACTGCTGGCCGCTCATTTAACAGTAAACATCAGCGCTGCTTCCTTAAGCCAAGTAGCACATATTACATAAGCAGAAGATGGAATAATCATGAAGTCTCAACCATGAAGACGTGGTTTGAGGACAGTCCTTTTTTTCTACTGTACTACTTTGTTGTTCATTATTAAAAACTACCTGGTTAAGATTAAGATTTGAAAAACATCATAGTTAGAATTTAAAATATGCATGAATAATTCATCATAATGAAGAATGCTTTACCACCTTTTTCCTTGTTGTTATGGCAATGCATCACGAGACAGCTATGATATCAATCAGGAATACGTTTGATTTGAACACTTTTTGCATATTTATACAGCATATGTTCATCTTGCCATGTCTGGATCTGCTCTAAAAGTTTGCTCTGTGCTCCGTCAGATGACTGGCTGTTTACTAAACCTCGTAACGTAACAGGATTAGGACCTGAACCTTGGTTTTGGTTGAAAAGCCCCTTTTATACCTTAAGTGCACCAATGTCCTTGGGAATATTTTTGCCAAGTCTGTACCTCACAAATCTAATTGTAGAGAAAATGTAATCTGATCAAAGCTAATGCAATACAAGCTGGTGTTTTTGCCCCAAAGACTTTTGATTTCTCTAAAGGAAAGGAACTGAGAGAAATTGCGAGAAAATCAACAATCTGTCATAACGTGGATAAGGAAATTTATTTGCAGCAGCCATCTAAAAGATCATAAACGACGATGAAATATGAAGACGATTCACTCAGCAGTTTTTATAGCTTGATGTATTAGACAGTGTTGTAAAAAAAAAAGGCACTTGACAAGCTTTTGATCCAGCTTTCCAAGTGATGATGTTTCAGCAAGTCAGGCTCTGCTTCTGTTAGTTTTCAGCCGTGCTTGGCACTTCCTCTGTACTGACTTAAAAAGGCTTTAGCCCTAAAAGAGAGTGGGTACACAGTATCCTGAATTGCGGACAAGCTTGCGATGCTCACCGTGGCAGCCAGTCACTCTTGCCTCTATATGGAAAAAGGACTAAATATCAGTTGGATTATATTTGTCCAGCCATGTCATTATGCATTTTCATTATCTATGCCTCTCTTTGTGTCTCTTCTGTTATTCTGACAGAAATCTCACATCGTGCTGAAAGAAATGTTGATACTCATCCTCACATAGCTCATACTCAAAGTGATGATATTCAAGAGACAGTCTCTGTTCCTCAGTCAAATGTTTTTGGCTTAAGCCTCTGCAGCTAGGTATCCTTCTGGATTCCTTTGGTGTTATCTGCCAAGTTTGTGAGATATAAGCCGCAGAGATGTCTGCCTTGTCTCGTTTATAATGAAACCGGAGAGTAGTCATCTTGTGGTGCTCAAGGTTTTAAAAAAAGATCTAAGAAATATAGACATACCGCTATCACATTTTTATTCTCTCTGCAGGTGAGCCTAGTTACCGTCCGTTGGAGCTCATTCACTATGCTCATCAGTTTTGGAGAGACAATCAAAGCAGTTTTTCCTTGTAGAGAGAGTCTCTGGGTGGGTTTAACGTGATTACCACAAAGCAGAGACATAATCTGGATGTAAACAGTGTAGATGGCTGCAACAGTTTGAATCAGCTTTGGCATTGACAGTTAAGATTCAGCCTTTTCTTCAAAAATTGAACAGAATAAGGCACTGAAATCATTCCTTTACAAGGTGTATTTGCTGTTTTACCCAAAGGCTACCTTCTACACAACACACTCTCCTTTGACTCATTCCCATCTTTCTCTGCATTGGTCACCTGGTTCGGTGGTCCGGTGATAGGTCGTAGTGCTAACCAACTGGTGCAAATGCAGTTCGATAAGCAACCCTGGTCCTGCCCTTTGGTTGGGGAGGCCCTGTGGATCGTTTTCAGGCTGGAGTCTGATCTATCAGGCTCCAGTTTTCCCTCTTCGGAGAAAAAACAAACAAAAAGAAACAGCTGTTAAACCTGGTGCAGCTCACGTCGAAAATCCATCATAGTTTTACGTCCTTGCCTGAATCAAATTTGATTTACATTGTATCGTTTTATATTTTAAGCCCAGTTTTAAAAGAAGTTTGTCTCATGAGTAAAATGTAAATTATACCAGAGTCCAGTGAGTTGATATTTGACAGGGATTTCCAGAATCATGTCTTTCTCCAGACTCCCGTAATTTTCTGATTACATTATGTACAGTTATTCAAAGTCTATGCAAAGGCTCTGCCCATCTCTTCTTCTGAGAGATCCTCGCTCCCTAAGATGTTCTTTTTCTACCCAGTTACGTATCTGAGCTGTTACCAGTTAAGCTCCGCGATGTCCCTTCAGGGGTTTTTATTTAGAAATACTTTTCCATCATTTCATTGACATTGTCCAAAATCAAAAAGTAAATATTTTTTTTCACAAAAGTATTTTTTTTCTACTATCAACCTTTGACAGGTTTTCTCTGTTCTTTCATGTTTGAGTGATAGTATTTCAGACATGTGCAAATTATTGCATTGTGGTGTTATTTAAACATCCAAACAGCGCTCAAACTTTTTTTAGGATTCCTAGTTTGTTTTTCATAAAAAGATGATCAAAATCTACGTCCTTTCACAACCTGCGTGTTTGCATGCGCCCGTTTAAATTGAAGGTCCACTCTATGTTGTTACATTTCTAAATCAATAAGGGAATTTCTGCTGGAAAAGCAATTTGTAAGGATCTTCTTTGTCCAGCTAAGTAAAGTGAGAGAGTCAAAAAGAAGACATACTTGTGAACATCTCCATCCATCCCGCCTTTAGGTCGCCAGAGGCTGCTGTTCCAGCTGGCGGGGGTCGTGCCCAGCCCGCTGCTCCTGGAGCTGCTCAGCTGCCCTCTGTGCGCCCGCAGCCTCGAGACTCTGGAGCTGGAACTCGGAGACCAGGAGAGAGGCAAGGGGGAGGCCGACGGACTGCACGACTTCCCCCAGGTCAGATAGATGGTGCTGCACTCGAGATGACATGGTGTTAGATTAACATACAACGATCTGACAGAAGAACCTCTGGCAAAAATACCAGAAAATGGAAATAATTATATATCAATATATCTTTATTTGTTATTATTATTATTATTATTATTAATCTTAACAGGAGGATATAGTATCATCTATAAATGCGTATTAATTTGTTTTTGTCCAATAATTAGTAAATACGGCTTGTTGTACCTGGAATTGTATCTCCAGGGATGCGACATCAGAGGCAGAAGTCGACTCCGGCGGCGGGGAGTGGTGGAGTACAGGAACGGAGCTGTTCGAGCCTGGATAAACTTCAGGGACAAACTGAAGAGGATTGTGGAAAGTAAATACTTCAACCGAGGGATCATGATTGCCATCCTTGTCAACACTCTCAGCATGGGGATAGAGTACCATGAGCAGGTAAGATGTGCAGGAGAACGGTGTAGTTATGGGTTGAAGAGGCCTGGAATCAGTAGTTTAAAGTTAGCCTCATGGAGTCAGGTTGATTGATGAGAGCAGGAATAAAGCACGGTAGCACAGGCTCATGTTTCTGCTTTCAGTCTCTCTGACCAACAGTTGCACCAAAGATGCTTCTCTCTCTTCCCTTCACTGTCACACACTCTGGGGCACATTTATATGGAGAGACATTAGTCTCATCATCATTGTCTTCTTTCAGTGTTTCCCTTTAAGGGTCGCCACATTGGATCATTTGTTTCCATCTTGCCCTGACTTCTGTATCCAATACACCAACAAACTACACATCCTCTTCCAAGAGAAATCAGTCTTATAATTGTCACAAATGTCCCCCATTACACAAAATAGCTCACCACTCCATGATTAGAACACATAAACGGATAGAGGAGTATTGTGGTCGGCTTATTTGAGCCTTTCAATTCCAACATGATAACATTTGTGCGGCTGAATAGAAAAATCTGGATCTACATAAAAATATGTATTTAGTTTCCCCCTAGTATAGCGGTTTTACACGGTTAAACTGGCATTTGTGTGTTGATTAGAACTTAATGCTTTGCAATGTTGTAATCATTTGTAAATGGTGTAATACAGGGACGGTGGTAAATTAGTGCCAGAACAGCATGGGGGTGATAGTCAGTGAAGCGTAATCAGTAAGTAAGGCATTTATTGATCTGTTTTCAATGAATCATCGCAGAATAACTGTCCTTTCAGTTTGGAATGTGTTGTTAGTTATAATTTGCCTCCAAAGATGTAGATTTTAGTGAGGACTGCGAGTGTTGCACAACACTGGAGGGACTGTGAGAAAGAGATCCTTCTTTCTTGTAAATTTATTTAGATTCCCAGAAGAAGCAGTTAATGCAATGACTGTCACAACATGTTGTTCCTAATCGACTGCGTGTCATCTGAGGTGACCAGGACACTCATGCAATACCTGCTGCACCAGAACTTCTTCAGTTTTCTTTTTAACATTTTTCTCTTTGCACGGTTAATTGCTTTTTTGTGTTTCAATACTCACACAATAATGTCACTGGGGTAGAATTATTTACATTTTCACCTTTATTTTCCTTGAGTGCAGACAATTATGAGGCTGCTGCGTGGACATTAAGACACACCAGAGTTTTGTATTTACATGTTTCATTTTCTAAAAAAGAACAAAACACTTGAGATGGACATTGACGGATGTTTTCTATTTATGTTTAGAGGTTTTCCTTGCTGATGTTATTTGGTGATCTTTAGAGTTTTAGTGGCTTTTCCTCTGATGTTTACTGTCCAGTTTGAAATTGTAAAACAGTAAAACATCTGAGTGTAGTTATAAGGTGAGGAGTGAAGTCTTAAGACGGTAATGAAAGAGTGTATTGAACTCCACAAAAAGAGTTCATAAAAAGTTCAGATAAACAGGTTTATTCCTATCGTGTACTGAGAAACAAGCTGCTCCCGTGTCTCCTGAATACGAACAGGTTGGCTTGTTTGTGGCTCACCGCAAACTGCACTTTTCCCGATAGATGGTTTGATCAGTTCAGGAGGAAGATCACTGTAGACCAGTGCAACCTTTTAAACTTTACCACATAACTGAATTCCCATCGGTGCTTTTCTGTGCTTATTCTTCTGCAGTTGTAAATCTGTCTATGTGTTTGTAAAGATGCCGTTATGGCATAACACGTGTAAAACGTGTTATGCCATAAGGTTTCAAATGCTTTAAATGCCTTGGAAAAAAAAGAATGAGAGAAGAGAAGAAGAAGTATGATTGTTGGACACGGTCCATTTAATCTTTTCCCTACCCTCTGTCTCTCCTTTCCTCACGCTTGACTAATTCTCTCTCCGGGGGAAGTGTGCATGTCGGTGTGTGCATGTGCGTTTCTATCTTTGTGTTATAAACATACGGAGCGACTGGGCCAGTCATTGCCTTTTAGGGTAATGCTAAACACACACACACACATTCAGTGCTCATCATCCAGTGTGTGTGACAGCTAACCAAACTTTTTTCATACTTGTAAATGTTCCTGAAGGTGTGTATGAACATAAAAAGGATAGTGCTTACTGTGAGAATTTGTGTTTTCAGAGAAATGCAATTTTTGTTTATTTATTTTACCTGTTTAGACTGATTCCAGATCAAAACCATGGCCATTTAAAGCCACTCTATGTAGTAATACTAGCACCATCCACATGTGGGTATAAATATCTTCTGTGTTGACCCAAAGGCCAATTTGTCCCTCTAGAACAGGGTTCAAGTCCGGTGCTGGAGGTTTATTTTTGTAATATATAATGTTGTCCATTCTGCGGAGTCTGTGCGGAGATCCAGAAGGGGCTTGACACTAGCACAGTCAGGAAATGCAGAGCAAATCCATGCAGAAGTATCCAGAACAGGCTCGGCAGAGTCATTGTCAGGAAACACAGGGGATTAATTCACAAGGAAGGCGTAATCACAGGGGGAAAAAGATGCAAACAGCTAGAGAAGCTGACGATCTGGCTCTGGGGAAGCGCATGCCTGCGGCTTAAAAGCACAGGTGATGATGATCTGGAATCGGTGAGCGGAGATTGTAATGTGTTCAGGGTAGACTCGGAAACCGCTCCCATGGAACATGACAGAAGTCATGAACAGACTCGTGCAGACCTTGAGACAAGCTGATGATGATCACTTAATTTCAATCAGGGGTTTTTATGCAACAAAACGTGTAAAACTTGCAGGACAGCGACCCCCAACACCTGGACATGAAGAGCTCTGCTTTAGAGGGACTTGGACGTGTCTTATGCCACTGACGTGTGATACCCCGCCCCCGTGTGGTCGGACTTTGTTTCGCTACCCGGAGTTGCTTTAAAGCAAATACTGTGACTATTTAATATAAATAATAGAAGGAACATAACAACTTTATCTCTATTCAAGTTTACAACAACATTATTAAAAAAATAAAAATACAAAATCACCAGTAGTATCACAATGACAAATTCAGCTCAGTCACTCTTGAAAAGCAGCTTGAATAAAAACATAAATAGTGATTGAGTAATCGGGCTGATTATTGGCTTTCTCTTTCTTTTTTTAATTGACATTGGCCAACATGTTGGGATATCTAGCCAGTTAACATGCAGGCACATCTGTGGGCAGTCCTCTGCTGGTAAGAAGTACACTTGCCTCTGGCCTCTTACTAGCAGACCCAAGTGAGTTTCCAATCAGTTTTGGTACAGACAGAAGAATATCTTAACTTCCTTGGGGAAAACATTAAGGCTTGAATTATTCTTTGTCAAAGCCGTATGTGTTTGGTTTGTTTGATGGGAAATAGAATCGGTCAATATGTGAGCCAATAGAAAAAAAAGGTAATCTTAAATCAGGCATTAGCTGCATCGATTTCTAAATACTGGCATCAGGCTCTGAAAAACCCACATTGCTTGATGTCTAATAGTAAATTCTTTCAATAGCAATCAACAAATAAGCCAGACTGATACACAAGCATACGCTTGCATAACTTTCAAACACTTGAATCAAGGCAAATGGCTCTTCTTGGCTCTATAGATGTTTCACCTTCTATCCAGAAGGTTCAGTCAGTTTAAAAGAAATACAGTTAGTTTGTTTCAAGTTTTTGAGACTGACCAAGACCTGGAAGACAGAGAATCTCCACCAGGGTCGTCAGACACGACATTATCTTTTTCACTCTCACATCAGTTACAGTAAGGTCTTAAGCAGAGCTGTTTTCAAATCCTGAGCAGTCAAAATTTCTTTCTTGGGCAATGACACAGAACTTCAGGTAGATCTGTCATTATATCTGGTTAGATTTGTAAAAGAAATAAAATAAGGCTATGCTTATCTGACTTTTTGTTTGAATCTGCTGTCAATACGTACAAGATTTGTTGAGATAGAGCAAAGTCTCTCTTTTGAGTTCCCCTAACCAGTCATTTCCCCCCAAAAAAAACAATAAGGACTCAAAAGGACTCAAAAGCCTCGGCTTCATCATTAACAGAGCCAGGGAGAAGACGTTACTTTTGCTGAGTTAGATCTGCGTCGGACAAAAGCCAAGAAACCACCGAAGCGTTGATGTGTCACTATCTTCAGCTCTCAGCTTTCTGCCCTTTAGCTGCTTTGTACCGATTTGACCTAATGCGTCAACAATACCATATCATCCACTCTAAACACACTCAGGCTGTACCTATGTATGTAAAATCCTTTCAGGTATCATAAAACTTCTATTAACAGTGTGCTCTTTTTTTATTTCCCTGCTGTAAAGACTGCAGGCCATGAAGGTAATGGCAACGCCAGCTCATCCTTTGTTAAAAAATAATGTATTTTTTGTCAAGCATTATCTGTGCTTAGGAGATAAGCTTGTTCAAAGCTCGTTTTTAAAACTTTAAGCTTTGGAGCTCAACTATTCATAGGCTGGTCAGTCCATATAAAACTGTGTTTGGTTCCTGTAGCTTGTCTTGTCAGTGCGTGGTATGACTTGATTAGACTCTCCTATTGTACCTCTTCAACATAGGTGGAGAGAAAGGATGCAGCCCCTTCACAGGTGTCGAAATCCCACTGCGCTGTGGAAGCTGTGACCCTGGAAACTACCAAAGTGTGGGGACCAAAGGGTCACGGAGACTGTTAAGGTTTCCAGTTCTAAAAAAAAAAAAAAAAAGAAAAGGTTTCCAGTTCTACAGTCAATTGGGTCACCGTAGAAAGATGCAAAGTGATCCGAAAAATAAGCATAAAAGCACATCCAGAAGTAAAAATCAGAAAGAGCTTTCTAAAACATTCATGATGTTTTGTTTTGTCTTGTTTTTCATTTGTGCAGTAGATAGGAATGGTGAGTGGGTGATAAACCAGAGGAACGCTTGTCATAATCCACATTCCATTAATGCACTGTTTCATTATAGAGGTTAATGTTGAGAATTGTTACTACATTTTATCCATTCATTAATCTTGCAATGGTGGGTTTTGGTGTTGCATATTTAACCAGGAGTTTTATTATTGCCTCATCTGTTTACAGTTGGGATCCAGACAGTTTCTCTCATGCCACTGTCAGAAGGAGGAAGCTAAAACAAGCAAACCCCAGAGAAATTACATTTATCAGCAACCATCGTCCATAAAAAGAAAAGTTGAAAAGTTCAGCTTTCAACTTTTAAAATCAAACAGTGTATGTTGCATTGTTATATTGTGCAAAATGGAAAAAAAAAAGCTGCCGAAACAAAAACAAAACAACAAAAACACTAATGTAACTACATATAAATATTAAATTAGCTTATATATTGCATCTCTGATTCACTGGGTAGCTAGTTACCTCATAAAACATGCTGTATTGGATAGAGTTCAACTTTAACATCATTGTATATTTATATATACATACATTTATATATATTTGGAATTCAACCAAACTTCTTTAACTGTGATGGTGGATGAAAGTTCAGTCCAGAAATGTAGCTGAATTTGCAATCATTTGAAATGTTAACAAAAAATCCCAATGTATTTCAAACAACTTTCACATTATATTCCAATTGGTTAAACTTTCCCAGAATTTTCCAGCCCTGTTTTGATTCAACTCAGCTCAGCCAGACAAGTATGTGATCAATCAGGCATAATATTCCTTAATCAGTAATCAGTTCCAGGCGTATGGTCTTTACCTGCTATTTTACTCTAGATTTTCAGAAAGAAATGCTCGGGGGGGGGGGTCTTTGGTCAGACCTGGTTGTAGCTGTGGTTTCTATGGAGGATTTGTTCAAACTGCGCTCTCTAGACTAACAGTGGATGTTTTTTTGTGTGTCTTTCTTTAATTAATCATCTCAGTGTTAGTTTTGAGTATGATCCTTCTGCTTTCATGCTTCAACACACATGGGTCAGGATGCAAAAAGTGGCTTTGGGACCGTTGCCGTTGATCCCCATATGAAAAGAAATCCAATATGTTTTAATGAGTCTTCCTTGCGTGACAGTAGATGGAAATTTGGTATCTCAGGCTTTAGGGCTTTACCCACATCGGGGCGCTGTATGGAGTCTAAGAATGTATGATTTAGAAGGATTCCGTCATGTGGGGATTATGATTATTCATTACATGTAAATGTGAGATTGCACAAAGCTTGTTACCAAAGAATCATACCGTCCAAAAGAAAATTGGAATATTAAATTTAAAAAAAATTGAAAAGAGAAGATGATATAATATAAGGGTGGTGTAAGTGTGACTATTTTTAGGATGATTTACAGTATATGGAGCGCAGGAGTTTGACATGAATTTCTGTCTGTGCTGCAGAAAGCTGAAGCTTCTTTTTCACTGGAAGACATTTAAATATGAAGTTTGTAGACTTTAAGAGTCTGATGCTGGTAAAATAATGACTCCATCACTGGTAGGTAAAGTCTGTGTTACATCTTCACAGTGAAGTCAGCACATTGAAATCACTGATTCAGCTTCAAACAGAGTTTACAAAGAACACTTTGCAGATGTGGCCCCATTCTGCATCAGGCTGAGCACAAAATTGCTGCATTTTTCATGAAATAGCAGACTTCACAGTTTATAGGAGGGCAAGAGGGGCTCAGTTAAATCTTCTCTGGATCACTGAGCATAATCTTAGGTAAGTAGAGTAGATCAGCTGTGATTTATTGGTGCTGTTGGTTCTGTTTGATTGATTGGTCCTGACTGCGGCTATGAACCTGATTGATAGCGCCTCAGCTGAGGGCACAAGCACCAAAAAGCTCAGTCTGGGGAGAGTCTGATATTACCTCTCTCTTTTTTTGGATATCAATTGTTTTCCTCCTCTTGTCTTTATCCTTCTGTTTATTTCTCTCCAGCCCGAGGAGCTGACTGACGTGTTAGAGATCAGCAACATTGTTTTCACCAGCATGTTTGTCCTGGAGATGGGCTTCATGCTTCTGGCTTTTGGCTTGTTCGGATACATCAGAAACCCGTACAACATCTTCGACAGCATCATTGTCATCATCAGGTAACATTTATCTGTTTGTTTATTTTTCTTCCATCAGAAAATGCACGTCATCGCCAGAATGTGAGCCAAGCATCGATGTTTATCCGTGCCCCGCTCATTTTTCCTCCACATCTTGTCAGTCAGCAGACTTTGAGAGTCAGGTTCATTGCTTCAGCATCCATCCTTACCACAGCTAAGACTGACACAGTCAAGATGGATTGCTCTTTGCTTGATGCTTCAGTAGATTCCCGACTCTGTCAGAAGTTTGTTGTGAGGCTTTTACTTCATTGTGGACTTTCTTTCTCTGTTTTATCGAAAATAAATATTTACGACAGATGTCTCTCTCAAAAATCAAATGTCGGCTACTTGTTGCACGCTGGCATTTCCTTATCATGTATTTTTCTGTATTTGTAAGTATGTTTGACTCTGTTTCAGACATCAATGCCCAGTGGTATTTCAAGATGAGCGGTGTTGTTTGTGATTCTCAGTGTGTGGGAGATAATCGGTCAGTCGGATGGTGGCTTGTCGGTCCTGCGCACATTTCGTTTGCTGCGGGTGCTTAAGCTCGTACGCTTCCTACCTGCCCTGAGGAGACAGCTGGTCGTGCTGATGAAGACCATGGACAATGTGGCCACCTTCTGCATGCTGCTGATGCTTTTCATCTTCACTTTCAGGTGCAGTAAAAAAAAAACATGCAACTTCTCCGGACGTTGTCACTGAATATGTCGGATTTTGACAATTATAATTGTCACACAGTTGTCCTACAATCATCATAATGTATGCATTTCTTATTTCTCTGCAGTATACTGGGCATGCATCTTTTTGGATGTAAATTCAGTCTGCAGATGGAGAACGGAGATACCATCCCTGACCGCAAGAACTTTGATAGTCTGCTCTGGGCCATTGTCACTGTATTCCAGGTTAGTTTATGACTTCCTGATATAGAGCTGGTCCTTGTACACAGAGAAAGAAAAAAAAAGGTAATCTGCGCAATGCTAAGTACAACATGACTGCTTGACGAGGGTAAGTTACAGCAAGGGGCAGCTAATCATCAGCTATGCATGAATTGATCATCAACAAGTGTGCATTCCTCTAAAAAACTAGAAATTAGGGCAGTTTTGCTGACTTGGAAGATTGAGATGTGTATTAACGCAATAATTAACACAAGGGGGAAAGACATAAACAATGACATTCGAGAAACAGTTGTTGCTATTTTTTGTTGCTTATTTATCTGGAAAATGTGTTAAAACCCATTTCCTATCAATTTGTAGCTCAGACTTCTACAGCGAGAAGCATTCAAGACGGTTCAGATCTACCCGGGAGTTTATGACCAAGCAAATTTACCCTAGGTCATTTGTTCTTTTTGCATATTCTGTGTGAAAAGGTGAGCAAGATAAGCTTCATGCTTCAAGCCCGTACCTTTTCGGTCAAAATAATCACCATGTTGACCAAAGAAAAACCTGTAAATGTTTATTATCTTGCTTATTGATTTTCATGCTTATAATTGACCAAAATAAAGATTAACTAACCAAAGGTGAGGTGTAATGCTCAGAGAAATGTAAAAACCCCAAAGGCAAAATCTCAGACCCTAGTGATCCATGACGGCACCATTAAAAGAAGACTGGACAAATAGAAAGGCTTTTCTGTCTGAAAATAATATGAATCCAGTTCACAAAACTCCATCTCAACAAACCACTAGACTTGTAAAGTAATGTTTTATGGACAGAGGAGACCAAAATGTCGACTAGAACAGAAGATTTAAGGAGGGGCTTCTAACTATTGTGCATGACGATGTATAGTAATTGGGGAGTGATCAGATTTCTGGGACTAGATCAGATCTCCAGCTTCTGAGGTGACATATCGGTTAAAGAAAATGATCAAATCTACAGGTGTCTTCAGGGAAAGACAAAGGCCTTCTATAAATAACCTTCTGCCTCCTGCCCAGCTGAAAAGCTGAAAGGGACAGTCCTGCTGAGATAACAGGGACCCTGCTGAAATAAATGTCCTCTAGGAAGCCCCCCTCCACCCTCTGTAATGTTCAGAATCGATGACTATTCACGTAAGCCAGGATAAACGATATAATAAAATAAAGAAAAACTCCCTCTGAATCATGTCTTGAGCAATCATCTTGTCAGCAGATAAAGTCCCATTGACTGCAGTAAAGCTGGGCTCGATGTTAATTAGACTGAAGTTCCTGGTTCATGCATACCAGCTTTATACACCGTAATCTATCACATCTTTGTAGGCATCCCTGATCTGGGGATTAAAACAAAAAATCAGACAAGCTGACATGTGACTGGTTTCTCTTTAAAATGTCAGATCTGGCTGACCGTTTCAGGGTGTAAGAAGCTGGAGAGTTGAATGAGCCTGACCTTTGCACAGCAGTGTCCACATGCAAGAAAGTCCTAAGTGCATGCGTGTGTTTGTGCAACCATGCCCATCCCCAAATGCTAATTTGGGCCTAATTGGGCGCAGCACCTCTCTTTCACTATTGCTTTTATTTTTTGCTCCTCCTCCCTGTGGAGATATTTTTCAATTTCTCCAGATTGTTGTTTTTATTATTTTGTTTGTTTTGATGGGGTTTTTTCTGTGCTGGATCCGTCAGCAGGAGTTCAGTGGACTCTCGTTGGTGCTGAAGAAGCATTTTGTCAAAGAAGTTGCACTCCATGCATACGTTTACTCGACTTTGCAGACATGTGGCCCGAGTGCATGCAGACATTTGCACTTATGCTTGATACAGTAATTCACAAGAATTTCACAATGATCTGTCTTTTGTTCATTATGTTGACTGAGTGGACAGAGATGGAGTCAGCTCCCATGCAAATTAACACCGTGTGTAGTTTTAAATGCTTTTATCACTCACATTTATCAAAATACAAATGTTTACACATATACTCCGGAACAAATCCAGCTTATTACTGTGCTATAACATATTTATGTTCCTTTCGTCATCATCTTCAGCATTTCCTCCTTGTAACTACCTCTGTGTGCCTTTAATCATACATAAAGCTCACATTCCTCCGTTGTCTCTTATCCTCTGATATTTTCTTATCCGATCTCCAGATTCTCACCCAGGAGGACTGGAACGTGGTGTTGTACAACGGCATGGCTTCAACCTCGCCATGGGCAGCTCTCTACTTTGTTGCTCTCATGACGTTTGGCAACTATGTGCTCTTCAACTTATTAGTTGCCATCTTGGTTGAAGGCTTCCAGGCTGAGGTGAGAGCAGCCATGTCCGTGTTTCTGAATGAAACAGAGGGTCCAGTTGTGTTCACATGGTCAGATTCAGAAATGTAGCTTAAAGCGATATAATGAAATAGATGTATAAACCCTTCATTTACCTTTAGATTGTGCTATTTAACATTTCACTTCATTTTAACTACGGTGAATTTATGTCTTCAAGACAGACTTTTTAATCAAGATTTTTCTCAAATATACATTTTTTTTAAATGCCTTGAAATTCTTTGTAATCTATGCTAAACTATTTGGTACATTTCCAGTTTATTTCTATTAATTTGCAATTATTGTGGCGATATTTTAACTTTTAAAACTGTTAATATTTGCAGCTCTGTGGAGAAGGAAAATGGTAATAAATGTAAAAAATGAGCTCATTTTTATGGCTGTGTGCATGTTTTGTAGGGCGATGCTAATCGATCAGAGTCAGATGATGAAAAGAAATCAGACAACTTTGAGGAGGATGAAAAGGTGGAACAGCTCAGAGACACTGGTAGGTCAAATGACCACTCTGTTTTTGTAAAGGGTCCAGTTCTTACAACTGATTTAAACTTTGGTTAAGATTAACTAGAGGTTTAAAGGATGATACAACAACAAATGTATATCTTCTCCTCAGAGCTGAAGATGTACTCTCTAATGATGACAGCTAACGGTCACATTGACCCTCGTGGCACTATGGCTCCTCCCATAATCATGCGCACAGCAGCCACACCTATGCCCACCCCTAAAGGCTCTCTCGGACCTGAGTCCGTCTTGGAGGAAGAACTCTTGTCCAGAGAAGGGATACCTCAATACAGCGAGGCCGGACTGGGTTTTTCTGAGGCAGGATTTGGTCATGTGGAGTCTCGCCGTGGGAGCTCCACATCCATGGATCCCTCAGCCTATGACCAGCCTTCTCTTGTAAGTTACAACAATTATAAAACAGTCCACTCACAAACAAATGTTGGCGTGTTGAGAAATAAAGTGGGGTAAAAAAGATTGCCCCTTTTACTTTCAGCAGTCTTGAAGTCTCAGCCATTTGTTTCCCAACCGTGAGCCCTCATGACTTCTTATCGTCAGAGAAAAAGATCCCAATTAGATTTTTATCTCCTGATATAGATACCTGAACAGAGACTAATATCCAGTAAAACGGAGGTCTGAACTAAGGTTAGGCAGGAATAGCACGAACTTGATGGAGCATCTGAAACCTTTACTACAGAGGAGATCTGAGGACTGTAAAGGTGCCAAGTAAGCGCAGATGTTTCTGAAGTAGTGGCATAATCTTTTCAAGTGCGCTGTGAGATCAGAGGACAGTGATTTATTTTGGATGCCCTTAATAAAACCTGGAAATAGAAAGAGCCAACAAACACATCAGGGGAAAGAGAAAAACCTATTCACCCTAAAATATACAGCGGAAAATGTAAGCTGTGATGAGATGTCACAGTTTACCTTTTCCGATATCAGAGATATTGTAGAGAACAAAGTAATGAGTCCCAGACACTCTTTTGTCTGGAGGTAAGGTAAATCAGATTCAAAGACAGTCACCAGAAGTATTACCGACTTTGACTGAGAGATGTCAAGTTGTTTGTTGACGACGATTGAAGCCACAGGGTAATGATTACCTAATAGGACTGAATATTTTTGTAAAAGATTCCCAGGTAATCCTCTAATTTATTTTAAATAAATAGAAAAACACAAAAAAAAATAATTAAATTAAAAAGAAAAACTCTTGAAGGGTATGGGAGAAAACATGAAGCAACAAAATACAAACAATAATACACTCATCCATCCATCTACTCAGGGAAGGCTAAACTTCCCTCTCCCCGGCCACTTCGTCCAGCTCATCGTGTTGCATTCCAAGGCGTTCCCAGGCCAGCTGAGAGACAGTCCCTATAGCACATTCTGGCTGTGGCCTGGGGTCTTCTCTGGGGTCACATTCCAGTGGAACGCACCCTGAAGATCTAATCAGGGAGTCCAAGAGGCATCCTCACCAGATGATACTAGAACTCTCCTTCACATCATCTGCAAAAAGCAAAGACCAGATTCTGAGACCACTAAACCAGACGCCCTCCACCCCTCGGCTGCACCTAGAAATTCTGTCCATAAAAGTAATGAACAGAACCTGAGCAAAGTGCAACCCTGGCAGAGTCATACCCTCACTTGATTCACGTTTGACTTACTGCCAACAATTCAGACCAAGCTCTGATATCAGATGTACAGGGGCCGCACAGCCTAGAGTGTGTAAAGGATTCTGGCACCCCAATAGTTTGAGGGACATGGCTGAATGGCTTCTTCAGGTCCATAAAGCACATATAGACTGCTTGGGCAAACTCTCCAGGACCCGACTAACAGTAGAGAGCAGGTCCACTGGTCCAAAGGCCAGGACAAACACACTGTTCATCTTACATCTGATGTTCGACTGTCCAGCAGACCTCTCCAGTACTCCTGAACAGACTTGGCCTGGGAGGCTGAGGAATGTGATCCCTCTTATAATTAAAAATTGCCTTTAGATGGCCTTTAAAAGCAGCAACAGAAATAAAGTCCTCTTTGTACTGTATGCCCTTTGTAATACGTTTCAGTCAGTTGATGCTGCAAATAAAAAGAACAGTTGTCCAAAGCAAAACTTTGGGAGATTTGTAGCATGACAAATTGTGAAGCCCATGTGTTGTACTTGGCTGCAGTTGCTGGATGTAGAAGTTGGCTTAAATACAGATGAGAGTGTCCTAGAAGAGCATTGTAGATTAGAGTCAACTAATGAATATTATGACATTATGTAGGGAGGACTATCTGACCCAGAAGTAAAGCGTTTTGAGTTTTGAATAGAGCATTTGTGACAAATCATATTGCAGATTTGTAGATTGTGTTAACCTTTTGAGACTTCCCTTGCATGCATGAATGTAGATTGTATTTCCATAATCAATCAGGAAAGGATGGTAATTTAAACCCTTAAATGACATTTTGGCAGCAGTTGTATATAAGGAATGACTTCTGTGCGGAAGACCAAGTCTCGATTTTAATTCATTGACGTATTATGAGAAAGTCAGGTGCATAAAGGAGCCATATTCCTACGTTTTTTGTAAACTGTAACTAGTTCAATGAAGGTTCCATCTGAAGATGTGGTATCAGTGGAGTTTTACTGCCATTTAAGTACAGGTTTAGGTTTGTAAAGGTCTTGTGTATTTCATAAAAAGCACAACTGTGACACTTGGCAACCTATTGGGAGATAAAGACCAAACATGTACAGGGTAATGTCATCTGCATATATGTGGATAAGAGCTATACTGACAGATTTTGGAAGGTCATTTATTAATAAAGCAAATTGTGTTGGGCCACTTGAACCCTGTGGGATATCTGAGGCCATATGGAGAGGCTTAGAAAGGTGGAGATCTCACTTGCTGCATCCTGTTGGCGAGATCATTTGAAAAGCATAACAGTGACTAACCAGAAATTTCAATTCAATCTAGTCTTTGGAATAAAATGAAACTATCCACAGGGTCAAAGGATTATGGTTGGTCAATAAATATCGCAGCACAGGGATTTTTAGATTCTAATGAACAACTTAGATCAGTAATTATTTGATTAACTACACAATGGAAACGTTTCACAGGTTTACTTTTTATGCTGAACCCTGTTTTCTGACTCTTCAGAGCCTCTCAAGCCCAGGCCGACGCTCCCCTCTCACCCCCCGGGGTTCGGGCAGCTCCTGGGGGAGCCGCCGCTCCAGCTGGAACAGCCTGGGGAGAGCACCGAGCCTCAAAAGGCGAGACACCAGCGGGGAGAGGGAGAGCCTGTTGTCTGGGGAAGGTGCGGAGGAGGACAACGGCCAGGACGAGAAGGAGGAGGCTGGGGCGAACATGAGAGCAAAGCCAGGGTCCTTGGAGCTGCTGCAGGCGTCCACTCTCGGCCCCTCCATAATAGGAGAGTACGGTGACTGCAATGGGAGGACTGTGACATACGATCCCAATGTAAACTCCGACCCCAAAATTGACTTCTCCTCTGAGGATGACCTAGATGATGATGTAAGTTACCATGAGTCACAGTTTTCAAAATTACATTTAGGAACTTCACAGGGATGAAAAGACAGTCTTTAAAGGTCCTCATCATGGTACTGTACTGGTGTATTTCATCACCTTTTAATTAGGGCCCGAGCACTTGCAGTGCGAAGGCCCTATTGTAATTGCAGGAATTCTTCTTCTTCTTCTTCTTCTTCTTCTTCTTCTTCTTATTGTTCTGACAAAAGGAAGGCCTTTTTGCCCCCCTAAACGTGCCCAAAAAGTCACCAAATTTTGCATGCAAGCCAGGTCTGGCGAAAAATTTGATATTTAATGGTTTGCATTAATGGGCGTGGTAAAATGGCTCAACAGCGCCCCCTAGAAAACTTTGTGCCTCAAGCCCCACAATGCGGTTTGTCGTACATGCACGAAAATCGGTACACACCTGTATCAGTACACAACTTAAAGAAAAGTCTCTGGGCGTCATGTCGAGAAACCGAACAGGAAGTCGGCCATTTTGAATTAATCGCGTCATTTTGGCGAAATTTATGCCTTCCTTCGGCAGTTAATACGGCCCGAACCGTAACGTGCATCCAGGTGTGTTATACATCAAAATATGCGTCTCCATCCTGCGACTACGCGCATTACTTTTCTCTTTCAAAAGCGTTACCGTGGCGACGCTAGACGCCAAAAAGTGCGCCCACCCTTCATCTGATTGGTTCAGATAGAAAAAACTTTGCGCCTCAAGCCCCACAATACGGTTTGACGTACATGAACGAAAATCGGTACACACCTGTATCATGTCGCAACTTAAAGAAAAGTCTCTTGGCGCCATGGCCGAAACCGAACAGGAAGTCAGCCATTTTGAACATTCTGAATTAATCGCGTAATTTTGGAGCAATATATGCCATTCCTTCGAGAATTAATACGGCCCGAACCGTATCGTGAACCCAGATGTGTTATACATCAAAATGTGCGTCTCCATCCTGCGACTACGCGCATTACTTTTCTCTTTCAAAAGTGTTACCGTGGCGACGCTAGACGCCAAAAGGCGCGGCCCCCCTGCATCTGATTGGTCCATTATTGATAGTTCCCCAAAAGGCACCAAATTTTGCATGCAAGGCAGGCCTGGCGATAAATTTGATATTTCATGGTTTGTATTAATGGGCGTGGCAAAATGGCTCAACAGCGCCCCCCGGAAAATTTTGTGCCTCAAGCCCCACAATACGGTTTGACGTACATGCATGAAAATCGGTACACACCTGTATCATGTCGCAACTTAAAGAAAAGTCTCTTGGAGCCATGGCCGAAACCGAACAGGAAGTCGGCCATTTTGAAATCTGATTGGTCCATATTTGATAGTTCTCCAAAAGTCACCAAATTTTGCATGCAAGACAGACTTGGCGATAAATTTGATATTTCATGGTTTGCATTAATGGGCGTGGCCTAACGGCTCAACAGCGCCCCCTAGAATACTTTTATCTGCCATAACTTTTGAATGGTTTGACATAGGAAGTCGTGGGTGGTGTCATGGGACTCTGTAATGAGTCCTTAAGCTTCGTTGGCCTTAATTAGCCCCGCCCCTTCTTCTGATTGGTTGTCTCGATTTTCTGCTATAACTTTATAATGGTTTAACATAGGAAGTCGTGGGTGGTGTCATGGGACTCTGTAATGAGTCCTTAATCTTTGTTGGCCTTAATTAGCCCCGCCCCTTCTTCTGATTGGTTGTTCCTTTTTTCTGCTATAACTTTTGAATGGTTTGACATAGAGAGTCGTGGGTGGTGTCATTTCTGATATGCTTATGGGGGCGGTGGCCGTGAGTGCGAGGGCCCGTTCATCGCTGCTTGCAGCTTTAATTCTCTTTTTAATTTATCTACATATTTGATCATCCATGTGTTTACATTCTTTTGTAAATTATGAATCCTTTTAATCTGCTGCCTTTGACCATGTTAAAAGATTTAATTTCTGTGTCTTCCACCTCTCTGCACTTATCCAACTCTGGATTGTCTTCTATGCCCATTGTCTCTCTGTTACTAGAGATAATACAGGCTGTGTGTTTTGTGCTCACTTTCCAAAACTGCAGGGACTCTAATTGTCATGCTTCAATTGATTGGCAGGGACAGTTATTGTTTTCTCAGTGGGTACAAAACAACTTGTGTACATACAATCAGTGCAGTTATAGCCGTGTTTGTGAGTGTGTGTGTGAAAACTCTTGCTTTTTGTAGGTTTCAAGTGACCTCTGTTGTGACAGTTAATGGTTTTATGAACTCCAAATTGAGTTCATAAAGCCATGAAGTCCTCAGAAACAGAGGCTCCCTCTGCCTCGGCACACTGAATACGAGAGGCTTATTACAGACAGAGTTTGGATTAACAAGTGTCCTGCATGTCCTTTCACGCGGAAGGACATGCATTTCAGTGTGTTTGTGTGCAGTGCGTTAAGAGAGATCTCTACATGATGTTCTCTCAGAGATACCACACTTTTCTTCTCAGAACATCTGAACAGCGGGTTCTTTTCATCTGCGCGCACACGCACACACACGCATGCACGCACGCACACAAACACACACACACACACACACACACACACACACACACACACACACACACACAGGGCAAAGCCAGTAGCATCCGTACCCAGATCAGTGGCATTGTGCCATAGATGAATCTGTGAGTCTGTTTTTTAATTAGAATCCTTGAAGTATAGAAGCTGTAGACCTAAGCGTTCTTCTGTTTGTTTTATGGCAAACTCTAATGAGTTTCTCAGCACTGAAGTTGTTGGAGGTCCACCAGTCAGAGCCCCTTTATGTCTGTATAGTATATATGTGTGTGTTATTTGTTCCCATATAGATTTCAATTTGGAATGGCTAATGGCAACAACACCGTGGAAACTATTTAAATTGAGTATTGGACTACTCTTTTTTATGAAATGACTTATTGTCATTGATATTTGCAGGCGTGCGTTTATGCATAGCTCTCCTTTAATATAATTTCCTTGTACAGTTGTTGCGTGACTCAATTTAGGGTGCCTTAGTTGCCGGTAAGTTAACTTTGGTAAGCAGAGAAGTTCATGGTCCATTCTGTGACTGCTAGTCATTTGGCTGCAAAACAACCGTAAGATGTCCCATCCAACCCCATGCTTGATTAAAGATTTAACTTAAAGATTGACTTAAAGATTTTTAACTGACAGTTTGTGATATTCCAGCCAAAACCACTAAACATTTTTGGTTAAAATTTCCAAATTTGTTTTGATTTCTTATTTATTTAATTTATTTTTTTTGTTTTGGATTTCAAGTAATTTCTCGATACCAGCCATTTTATCTTGAGAAAACGATCAATCATTCCAGATAATAAGGTGTAAATCAGTTGATATAAATATTTGTGAGGGTCCAGAGGGCTGTTACTGGATTGTATTAATTGTTTGCTGATTTAAAGCATCACAGTAGGCAACAAAAGTGCTGACAGTCATAATGAAAACACCAGGAAGGTGATAGTAGGTTCATGATTAAAATTTCATAAAGTAGTTTTGCTTCAATTTCCTTCCACATGAGTATGTTTCCTGTCACCCCTGCAGAGCCCTTTCTGCTACTGGATTAAGCGAGAGGTGCAACATCTGAAGCCCCGCTGGTGCAAAGAGCATGAAGACTGGACGCTTTACTTGTTTTCTCCAGAGAGCACGTGAGATGCAAATACAAAACACACTCGTTTCCATGACATCAAAAGAGTTTCCACATTTATTAATGCAAAAATACCCCAATCCCAATCAGTAGTCTATCCATAAAACCTACAGAAACTGCTTCTTTTTGCAAAAAGAGAGTGTGACTATGTAAACAGATTTACATCCCATTAATACGTGCATGCACACATCTGATTTCATCCTTTGTTTAGTGTCAGCTTAATCAAGCCACAGTTATTTTATGGTTGATTCTGTTTTCGTTTAGATTCCGTATCTGGTGTCAAGGTGTGATCTCACATAAACTGTTTGACCATGTGGTTCTGGTTTTCATCTTCCTCAACTGCATCACCATCGCTCTGGAGAGACCTAATATTCAGCATCAGAGCACGGTGAGACCCACACACATCCATCCATCCATCCATCCATTATCTATACCCGCTTTATCCTTTGCAGGGTCACGGAACCCACACACACGAGAGATCTAATGACCAAACACCATTCCTTTACTTTTACCCAATAAATTAGTTAACCCTTTGAAACATGTTAGTTAGAAGAATGGGAATAAACAGCCTAATCATACTCATTACATGTAAGATTGAACAAAAACACCAGCAGAACAAAATGTCTTCTGAGTGAGGATTGACTTTCATTTTTCCTGTTTACATATATTAAAGTTTAATATCATTTTTTTCCCCCTTTAGGAGCGGATGTTTTTGAGTGTATCCAACTATGTTTTCACTGCGATCTTCTTAGCGGAGATGACCATTAAGGTACACATCACCGCTTTCTGTTTCACCTTTCCTTCAATCATTGGGTCAATACCTTCCCAGCTGGAGCTCAAACATACATAATAAGTGGTGTTTTTATTATTCTGTCACTCCAAATTGGTTTCCCCAGGTTGTAGCTCTTGGTTTCTGCTTCGGCAAGCAGACCTACCTCCAGTCCAGCTGGAACATTCTGGACGGATTGTTGGTGTTTGTGTCTCTGGTCGACATCCTCGTCTCTCTGGCCTATACTGGCGGAAACAGGATCCTGGGAATTCTCAGAGTCCTTCGCCTCCTTCGCACACTTCGCCCACTGAGGTACATGGTGTACTGGCGTGTTGGTAGAGGCTGGTTCTCACTCTGTGGGGAGTGAATGTGAGGTTTTACGGTTGTGTTTTGGGTTTCAGGGTGATCAGTCGAGCCCCGGGATTAAAACTGGTTGTGGAGACTCTCATCACCTCTCTTCGACCCATTGGGAATATCGTCTTGATCTGCTGCGCTTTCTTCATCGTCTTTGGCATCTTAGGGGTCCAGGTAATTATTTTCACACAGTTATGTAAATTAGCTAGACATTCAATGCAGATGCAGCACTAATTATTAAGCTTTTTTTCACTCTTAAGATTCAGATCAAAGTGTTTTGCTCTCCCGTTGCTTAAATGCTCATGAATATGAGCAGCTGCATATGTGATTGTGACTTTGGAGAAGTGTCTTGTACATCCAATCAATGGGCTTTTGTTACTTAAGAGTGAATGTTTTGAAAAAATGACTTTGAGGTTGAGAGTGAAAAGAAACAACTTGATCCCCAAGCAATTTATTTGCTCACCAATCAAAAAAATCCTCTGATAAGAATGAACGCTTTGAAACATCCTTGTATTCCTTGTGGAATTGTTAAAAACCCACAAGTCCCATTGAAACAAACATGACAGCCAAGCTGCCCTGAAGACCTCTTTCTCTTATCATCTTTGCTCTCTGTAGCTGTTCAAAGGCAAGTTCTACCACTGCGAGGGTCTTGACACAAGAAACATCACAAACAAGTCAGACTGTCTGCAGGCCAACTACCGCTGGATAAGAAGAAAATACAATTTTGACAACTTGATTCAGGTATGGATTAACAGATTCAAGCTGAGATAAGATGAACAAGTACAGAAATAATTCTCTGAGCTATTTTTTTTTACACTTGTGCTGATAGTTTCTACCTAAAAAAATAAAACCGCTCAACTTTTGAGGCAGTTGTGTTTTTGAGTTCAGTGAATCAGTTAATGAAAGTCTCAGAGGCGATTTGCAGTGCCAATATAACGAATGTCCGTCTCTACATTTCCTGTCCAGGCTCTGATGTCTTTATTTGTACTATCGTGTAAAGATGGCTGGGTCAACATCATGTATGATGGGCTGGATGCGGTAGGAGTGGATCAGCAGGTAATGAAGGAAGGAACATGAAACTGTGTTTGGAGAGATTACGATCAGGGTCAAACACTTGTGTTCCACTTGTTTTTAACCTTCCTCTCTCATGGGAAGTTGATCTCAGTGAAATATACGTTTTTATCAGAAAAAACGTTTACGGATAGTAAATTTCAGAATCAGAAGTAGCCTCATGTATTTGTTACACTCAGAAATAACATTTTGTAATTTTTTATTTGTTGCAAAAGAATGAGGGCAAGAAAATGATTAAGTTAGGATTTTATTGCACATAAGCTTCATGGGTAATGATAATTGATTCCAAATAAATGCATTCCCCCAATAGGAAATGCAAGCTTCTAGGTTTCTTCAATAGGGCAACAGATGTCGCTGTTGAAGGCATGAAATGCAGGCAGAAAGAAATGGAAAATCGTGAGGACAATACTAAGTACCCCCTCACTGAATAGATTTAATTTAAAACGTTGAGTTTCTGCCAGGTGTGTGCTAACTTAATCACAAGAGAGAAAAACATAGATAATAGTCTTAAAGAATCAGTTGGCTGGACAGAGTATAACTTGTTAGATTACTTAAAGATGAATCATGAGTGGAGCTTTCTGATAAACTGATAAAAGTCACACAGGAAGCCATTCATTCAAGCTAATGCTGCTCAAGGTTGAACTCCAAGATGCTTATTCATGGGGTACTTAGTGTTTAGCAGATTATTATTATTATCATTATCCTGCAATGAACACACACTGCCAAAAAGCCAGTGGAGAAGCAGCTCTTCCCTACTCTCCTGTTCTCTCCGCAGCCCGTGAGGAACCACAACCCCTGGATGCTCCTCTACTTCATCTCCTTCCTGCTCATCGTCAGCTTCTTCGTCCTCAACATGTTTGTTGGCGTGGTGGTGGAGAACTTCCACAAGTGCCGGCAGGACCAGGAGGAGGAGGAGGCCCGGCTGCGGGAAGAGAAGAGGCTGAAAATGATAGAGAAAAAGCGCAGGAGTAAGGAGAATGGAGGGGCTGGTCGGTAGTCTATTTTTCTGAGCACTGCCTGCTTCCAGAGCTTGAAAAAAAAAGAGAAAGAGAATGACAAAGACAGAAAACAGGGAAATGCATACAGACTTGAAGATTAAAATAAAAGAGGGAGAGCTTAAAAGACTGGCTTGCTCACACAAACAGTGGCTGACCACTGACAGAGGGTGTGGGCTACGCCAGTCTGATGCATGTCACTGCATGACTGCAGCCCTACCCTGACCCTCTCCCAACACTGCATGGAAAACCTCAAGAACCAAACTAACTGCAGCAATATTTGAAATACTTAAATTCTCACTTAAATTTCACTTCTTGTGTTAATTCAACCCTAATTCGATTTTTTTAAAGCCTTTACAATTTGAAGCACCGCATCAGCTTAATTTCCTTTAAGGACACCGTTTGCAGCATCTTTGCATGTAAAGAAACCGTTGGCAACTTTTTTTTTTTTATATATATATGCCTCCTAGAATGTTGCTGGAAAACTCCCAGTTCCCCTTCCCCACCTCCAAATGCATGTACGAGACCGGAGGCGCCTCTCGACTCTGTTAGAACAAGGACATTTCCTCTGAACACGCTTTGACTGGCAGACTCAGAAACATAGCAGACATTTCGGCTGCTATACCTGCGAATGCCTGGGGTACCAGAGTCGCTCGCAGATGCTCACTCGGAGAGATTATTTATATTTTCTACAGCTTTTTTTGGGGGGAAAAAAGTAGTTGAAATGTCAAAACACCATCCTTTTACAAAATAGGCAAAATACAAGACATTCACAACCCTTGCCAGTAATGCGCTTTAGTGCTGCACACGAGGTTCAAGGGGGAAACCGACAACAATGCTCAGAGCACAGGGTTTTACAGCCATCTGTCAAACTACAAGTCCTATTTCCTGAAAGGTTGGAACATATCTACTATTTATTAATTTCTCTAAACCTTTAATTTACTGGCAAGTAAAAAATAAATGATTTTCAGCATCTTCACTGACTGCAGTGATTGTCTTTGGAAGTATAAACATCTAGAATCTGATGCCAGCAGCACAACAAAGAAGCATGTATACAGTTACATTTCGTCACCTTTTCTTTTCGTTTTTATGAACTATTAATTTTCATCTTCATTTTCATAGCTCCATACAATTTCAGCTCTGTTTCTCTTTTGGTACCCATTCCCCTCTCCCTTATTCTTCTCATGCCTTTTGGGCCTGAAACCTAACAGGTGTAGCAGCTGAAAACTACCCATAAACTCCTTTAAAATGGGACAGTCTTTCATGATTGCGGTAAATTCTCAGTAGTCTGTGACAGGTTTCATGTAAAGGTACACGATGCATCTACCGCTTGCAGCAGCTGGGTCCTCTACCCTTACCACCTGACCACTACCCAACAAAAACCTTGTGCTGTGAGATCTGAAAATAGTGCTGGCAGAATTCTGCTGAGACCCTGCGTTCCTCCACCTGCTGCTCGTGGAGCCAGATCTGTTGCCGTTGCCTGCAGGCCCGTCCCCTGGTGCAGGTCTGTGAGTGACAGGTCTAGTGACTGCAGGTCCATGTGAGACCTCTGGCATCAATATTTGAAATGAAGATTTTTTTTTTTGACAGATTTGATCAGTTAGCACAAGCTAAGCAAGCTAACCATTACTGTTTCTAAGCCATAGGCATCTCCCAAGCCTGCTGCTTCCACCTATTTGCAACATGGCACCAGACGGTACGAGGGGTAAAGAGGCTTCAAAAGCACTCTTCCTCTAGTTGAAATTGCATGGGATGTGTCCAGTTGTTCTTTCACAGTTGAAGGTGTTGGTTAGAGATCATCATGCTGTCCTTGGCGGTGGGTCATATTGCTTGTGCGGACACTTATTTCCAGCACAGTGGATAGTTGCACAATACCCACAGGTACCGATACCATTTGTCAGCTATTCTTGGATAGCCTTCCGCTTGTCCTGTGCCCCTGAAAAATCTCAATTTCAATGACTTGGCAGACCTTCCCCTCCCCCTACTATCACACAGAGGAACTGAGACACCCCTACACCTTTACACATACAGGCAAATTGTAGGGGAAGGGCTGAGTGGTAATTGCAAGGGATGGATTAAGAATCACTTACTGTCTTGCTGGAGTAACCATCCCAAGAAAAAACATTAGCATGATGAGAGCCTATGTGTGACAGACACTGGCTTTGTAGCCTGTCATTGATAACAATTCAAATGGTTCACTGCCATTTACCCATAATAGAAGTAAAAATATGAAACTGATCCACTGTCATGTAAGAGTTCATACCTGGAGTTTTCTCAGGATTCCTGCAGAGCTCACGCATGTTCCCTCGGTTATGGTTACTGTACATTTCTGGAGGAAACGGCAGGCTTTATGAAGTGACGGGAGTTTTTATTGTACTCCCGAGCCAGTGTTGCCCGCACTCATCATGGTGACATGACAGTTTCTCACAAAGTGCTCTCATAAAGTGCCGCACCGGGCGCTCGAAGGTCGTACATCCCCAGTTGTGTCAATCTTCTGCATTTACACACTGAGATTTCCTGAGAGTCCCCGAATCGTCTTAACTTTACAAAATATTATGAACTGCACTTGTTGGAAAACACAAGTTTGCAAAGTAGTGAGCTACCACTTATTCTTGCGTGGGAAGATTTACATCTGGTGTCCATTATACAATGTTTTTGGGGTTCTCTCAATAGTTTTGCAGGGTCGCTGGCATCAAATTGTAAAAGTGTTAAAATGTTCTAAATACAACAAAGTAGGTCTGTGAAGAAACAAAAAAATCCTTTCTTTTTTACTTGTGTCTTTTAAAAAAAGATTGTTGAAAACCTTTCTAGGAATGGGGTTTGGGCATTTCTAGATGCGAGTGATGGGTGTGACCAGAAGCTTTCATTCACACCTCTATTCAAACTCACCTGTATAACAGCTTTAGAGTAGAGGTTTGTTTTTATTTTATTGTACTACATCCACTGTGGAGGCGAGGGGCTCCGGTGTCTGTTCAACACCACATTCATTCTCTCAGACAATAAATTCAGAAATATAACAGAGAAGCAACAGTGGTAGATTAATTTGATCACATCTGTTCAACCAGTATCGAGTGTTGAATCAGAAGGAATTATTTCACAACTTTCTGAACTTGTGTTTGAAGTTGGTTGTTGAGCAAACCCTGTGTAGCCCTTCTACACAAAAGACACTTTATGAAAGCCATATTGAGCATGCTGAAGAGAGGCAAGGTACGATGCAGACGAGAGGGGGACGAATACATCATCATAGACTTGTCAGTGTAGTCCTCCAACCTGATGGTTAGCTCGTTTAAAAAAAAACCCTGCTTGTTTTCAGAGGTAGTAATGCATCTCATAGTTACCGTCACATTTCAACTCTATCAGTTTCAGGGGAGTAAAGATTAGGAACATATCTACCTCAGGAAGAAGTTAATTCATAAGAAGCACTGGATCTTGTAAAAAACTCCTCTACAAGGAACACTCCTTTGAGAAACCTTTCTCTTATCAGCAAACACAGATATGGTACATTAGCTCACTGCAGGAATAGGTCTAAAACACATTTATTCAGTGAGAAAAAGAGACGGGGAAATGGAGAATCCTGACGTTTTGTGCTGTAATCTTAGGCGAACACTGCCGATCACCTGAAGTGGACTGCAGTGTTCTGTTGCATCCAGACCCTGCAGCGTCTGTCTGGGTGTAACATTGGAAATATCAGTCTGTTATTCTGTAACTGTCGTGTCCTCCACTGCTTCAGCCTCCCACACAAAAGGTAGTGAGCACAGGCTGTGTGAGGATCGGGGTTGATAAGGTATTGGGGGCATCACCATCAATATGCTGAGCTAACTGCACTGATGAAGACTCTTTTTCATGCAACATACAAAAACATCTGAACTCTATTTATTGCACAATAATATTCAAATATTTTTATTAACCATAATCAAGTGAGTGGTGGTCTCCCCCCTCCCCCTTACTCCTCCACCTCCCTGTGCACATTACTGGACACGTAACAGTTTCAGAGCCCCGTCCCTCACAGTTATGTGTCCCGTTTGTGTGTTTGTTATTCCCCAGAAGCCAAGCAGAGGCCCTACTACGCCGACTACTCGCCTGTACGTCTGTCCATCCACACACTGTGCACCAGCCACTACCTGGACCTCTTCATCACCTTCATCATCTGCATCAATGTGTTCACCATGAGCATTGAGCACTACAATCAGCCACAGGTACGATGTCCACCCGCACACAGACGCTCCAGTAGGGAACGGGCTTTTACATCCACAACAGAAGGAGCATTTCCTTACATGTCTGCTTTCACTTTTCTGTTGATTAGGTTCAAATAGTCAAATTAGTTGTTTTTGTTTGTTTTTTTTTTCTCCCTTGACAGTTATTTAAAAATCTTAATCTGTTAAGGCAGAAAAAGGTTACAAAATTTTCCTTGTTAAAAATCTTCTGTTTTGTCAGAAAACGTGTGTTTCAGTGTGACAGAAATCATTAAAAGCCACTTTGTTGTTTAATGTTCTTTTTTTTAGTTTCTTTGCTCTTTTTTTCCCAGGTTTATTTACTTTTTTCAAGCTGCTATATACCAAAAAAAAAAAAGTCTAGCATATGGTGTGTGAGATGCTCTGAACCAGAGATGTCTGTGTGTGTGTGTTTTTGTGTGTTCAGTATTTGGAGGAGGTTCTGAAGTACTGTAACTACGTGTTTACCATCATCTTCGTCATCGAGACTCTGCTGAAACTCATGGCGTTCGGCTTCCACAGGTTCTTCAAAGACAGGTAACGCCGCATGATGAATGCTGTGTTGATGAAAAAATTATTCAACTAAATGACGTTTTGGAAAACAGTTCAACATCGCTGTTTTGATGCGAGCCATTGGTCTTCTTAAACGGGTCTGTTTTTGTAAATTGGCCTGTATTTAGATTTGAAATGGACTTGTTTATTTTTTAAACGCTCGATTAACTTTGCCTACCTCTGGTGGCTCTTGCTCTTCTCTTCCCGTTCTTCTTTGCAACGAACCCTTGAAGGAAGTACTGTGTGTTGCTTTGCTTATTCTGATCATCTCACCTCTGTATGACAAACAGGAAGTGGTTTGGTACCTAAAATGATGCTGAATGTATGTTCAGGTGGAATCAGCTGGATGTCGCTATAGTGGCGTTATCCATCATGGGCATCACTCTAGAGGAGCTGAAAATGAAAGCAGCGCTGCCAATAAATCCCACCATCATCAGAATCATGAGAGTACTACGGATCGCACGAGGTACACACACACACACACACACACACACACACACACACACACACACACACACACACACACACACACACACACACACACACACACACACACACACACAAAGCAGCTGGCGCCTTTTCATCTTTTATGTTGTTGTGAGTTTAACCTTAAAAAAGGTTTTCTAACCATATACAAGTCTGGAAGTGTGGTCCTATCAGTGGCTTTATTTCACGCCGGCGTAAATTCAGCAGCAAATAAGTGAACCTGCACCGAGTTTAGACTCCTCTGATGTGTGTCGGCAGTACTGAAGCTTCTGAAGATGGCGAAGGGAATGAGAGCGCTGCTGGATACCGTCATGCAAGCTCTGCCCCAGGTAAACACAGCGTCCGCCGTGAGCGCTATCCCTTGTTTGTTTTATTCATGAATACGGGGTCAGCGCGGCAGTTTTGTCCCAGAAATGCAGCTTTGAATGATGCATCCACACAGGTGAATAATTGAACAGCTGAATCCACATTAAGACATGCATGTTTTTGTGTTTGCAGACGGCGCACTAAAAAGAAAGTTTAATCGTAGGTTTATATTCAGACGGGCTGTTTTTGCGGTTTTTGCAAATCCAGTTGATGATTTTCTGAAAGTGACATGAAGAATTAGATTTCATTGAAATAACTGGATTTAATCATCTGTTCAAATCAGGCCTTTCATTATGGTTTCTACTAGGACAACTGGTAAAATAAGATATCTGGCTTGTTGACCTCCTAACTTTATCTCCACTCGGCAGCAGAGCCACAAAGTTAATGTTTATTGAATGTTTACAAGAGAAACTGATTGTTTTAGAGTCGTAAAACAAATGTAATTCGATACATTTTTCAATTCTGATACATTTCCCTTTTAGTAAAGAACCAAATGTAGCTTGGATCAACTGTTGAATTTGACATTCCTCCATTTCTGAGGAGTTCTTTACATCACACTCCTGGTTTCATGCCGAGTTTGGATGCCTGCTGAGAAATGCTGTACAAGGTTCGATGCATGCTTGCAGGCAAGAAGCTGCATAAAGTCTGATATGTCCGCTCTGGCCACATATCCGACCTATAGCCTATAAGCCTATGACCGAATACTGAAGTAACTCGCCCCCAAACAGATTCCTGTATGAAAAAAAGATCTGATGAGTTGTGTGAATGAGGGAAATAAATTGCACAAAGTCATTTGACCCAGGTCATGTGAATGCAGGATAAACTTAAAGATGAGGAGATTCATCCTGCTTTGCATGTTTCACTTTTTTTTCAAACTGTATTTTTCAACACTTCCAACCATCACCCACTTGAAAAATATATAAGTGACCAAACTGAAAAGGAATTATACCAAAAATATATATGGGATATTTTGTTATAATAATAAGTACCTCATTCTTAGGAGTTTAGAGTGTTTTTACTGGTGCTTTAAAGTCTTCCTTTAGCTTTGAAGGCTGTTGTTTTCGCACCAGCAGGGAAGGTCAAATAAGTGTCTGATGGAATAAGCACATGATATAAATGTTCCCCCCAGTATGTAGACCGCAGCGTTGACACCTCGGTGTTTGGTGTACAGAGGAGAGTCTAACATATGCTTTGCTTCCAGGTGGGAAATCTCGGTCTCCTCTTCATGCTGCTCTTCTTCATCTATGCTGCTCTGGGAGTGGAGCTGTTTGGCAAACTGGGTCAGTTGCACTTGTGTTTGAAAACGCTCTCACACACTGCTGTACTGGTTTTGAAACTGCTCATTACTACCGCAGTCACGACTGAAATGTCCCTGCCTGAACTGTCTGATGCATCCTCGCTGGATCCATCACTCACTCGCATCAGAGGGCTATCTTCTAGCAAGGAGAGATTGCATTTTCATGATTGCATTTATTTACACGTCGCCTCCAGAACGGGCCGGCTTCATCCACCTCAGGCTCTCTGAGAGGATTAGCAAAAAGGCATCTGGGATGACAAACCGAAAACAACTCGCAGATAAAGTGGTTGCTCTCTCATAAATATCATTAAGCCCTGCTATACGTTTTCTGGAAGTAACGACGTCTGTCTTCCAGTTCTGTATCATCATTTGGATTTTTTCAAGAAAAGAAAGAAAGGATCATAAATGTGCCAAATTTGAAGTCTATGTCTTACTTCTGCTTTAGGTAGCCGAATTTATTACAGCTGGGGATCATGTTAATGCTGAGACCTATGTATACCACTCCTGTCATCACAAATGATTAAACATTGTTTTCTACGATAAAAAATGAACAACTGATAACCTGATGTATTCATAATGATAGGAAACATTATAATATAGAATCTGTGAAAGAGAAATTTAGGGCTGTTTTAATTTCAATATATTATATAAATAAATATATATATATAAATAAATAAATATAAATATAAATATATATATATATATATATATATATATATATATATATATATATATATATATATATATATATAAAGGAGGCAATGCTAATTATCCTCAAAAGTTGGCATTGCCTCTTTGAAAATTCTGTTCAATTTTGTGTTTAAAAACAATTAAAATATTGCTCAACGTAGCAGAAATGAAATAATCACAACAACAACAATTAATATTATCCTCGTTATTATGTTATGCGCAATAAAAGTAAAACCTTAAATTAAAACCGTTTATAAACAATTTTGAGTTTAATTTTCTAGAGAGAAGGATTATTTTATAAAATTTTCCCAGGAGTGGACATTCCAGCAAAAATGCTGTGCAAAGGTCAGGGAAACAAAAGAAAAAGTAAATAAAAAACAAAGAGGTACATTTCAGACCCCACAGGCTTCACTGAGCATTTAAAATGTTAATGAGTGACAGCGCAATGAAATAATTAAGAATTATTGTCTGGAGAATGGCTGACTGCATCCAAACAAACAAGAAGACATCTGGAAAATGTTTGATGGACAGAAGAGACCACAAAGGAGTTGTTTGACCTAAATGCCCAGTCCCATGTCTAGTAAAAACCAAAGACAGTATTTCAGCAGAAGCATACGCTCATACCTACTGCCAAGCACAGTATTAGAAGCGTGCTGATTCGGGGTTGTTTTGCAGCCACAAACTCTAGACATCTCTCAGTCACAGATGTCCACGAACACTTACTGTAAGTATTTTAGAGGCAAATGTGAGGTCATCAGCCGGCCAGCCAAAGCTTGGTCATCACTGGCTCATTCAACAAGACAATGACCCAAATAACACCAGCAAATCTACCTAGGAACGGCTGCAAATAAAATAATTTTGAACTCGCAGAGTCTAGACTTAACTGAAATGTTGTGGCAGGACCTTAATAGAGCTGTGCAGAAGTAAATGCCCCAAAACCTCTACAAACCGAAGTGACGTTGTTAAATTAATAAAGAGTTGGATTAAATGAGTACAGTAGGTACTAACTTTTGCATGCCTCTACCTCCTGAGCTGCAGCTGGGTGAGTGAAATGCATTCAGACAGGTGCAGAAGTTCAGTCGAGCTTGTTGGAAAAGAGGGAGCCTTTTACTTTGTCCATTGTTAATGGCCGCTCTGCTACTTCCAGAAAATGTCAAGCATGTGAACATCCTGCGGTTCTAGATTTAAAGTTTTAGCCCTGAATCAACAGGACTCTTTGAATGAAGCTACATTGGACCCGTAAATCTGGCTTATTCAGTTCCTCTGAGCCGAGCTGCTGCATTAAGTGCTGGTGACTGAAAGGAACAAGGATCATCGTTCTCAGAGGGCTGTCTCAGTCCTCTGCAACTGCCTGTTAGTGTGACCTCGGTGTGAAGCTGCTGAAGAATCGCCTGCTGTCAAAAATGTCAAAATTCACCCCGAGAAGTTCCCTGTCCTTTTCTCGTGCTCTGATTCATGTCCAGAGGGACATGACGCGTAGCAACTGCTCGTCTGCTGCGTCCTGCCCTGCAGATAAACCATAAACTATAATCAGTGTTGTTCAAAGGATGTACCTGCTTGTTTCAAAGCACCGGATTGTTTTTTTCCCTGTTACACCTTCAGACCCCCTTGACAGGTAGTGACATGAACCATTCCTCAATCTTGCCTGTCACAACAGTGTCTTATGAAGACACGACTGATGCGCCTTCGTCCTTCATCAGTGTCACATGTGGAGGGCAGAACGGACCTCTCGCGCTGCTAACCAAGGACGCCGGAGTGAAAAAGTGCTGTGTATGGAAGCGGGACCCGGCGTGGTGGAACACACCGCTTTTAACAACGTTGCTGCTGTCAATCACAACACTGAACACTGAACTCTGCACACGGAGATGCAGCTCTGAGCGGTCTGAACCCCGTGTTTGTGAATTACTGAAGGGGACCAGCTGCAGCTTAGCAAGGATCTTTTTTTCTTTTTCAACAGCAATATGGCACAATCACTGAGCGAAAAGGGCTGGAGGCCAACTTTATCCAATTAGATCAATGAAGTGGAGCCTGTTTGGAACACTGAACACTTCCTCGGCCATTTGGGAGAACATTTCCAATCTACTCCGCTGAGGACAAACTACAGAATCCTTATGTTATCTTTTTTAATAAGTGAAGAAGTTCTGTCCGGCTGCCTGTAGAAATGATGCTCAAGCAGATTTTACACAGTGGGTGGCCTTATTTGCAGAACTCCATGCAAGCTTATCAGAGGAATGTGCAGCAAACAGAACAGAGATACGCTTATTGTGATTTTTATTTTCTTAATTTGCTTAAATACAAAAGCTGCCACTGTTAGGACATGATAGTGCCACCACCATGCTTTACTGAAGGTGTGAACTTCATCACGTGGCCAATTCCACTCACGTTAGAGGCGATCAAGGTGGTGAAAGAAAAATAAAACCTTTGTTAGGGACAACCCTAACCCACTTTTGAACAGTGCGAGTGAAACTGTGGAAATGATTCAATTCAGTTCAATTCAAAAAGTCTTTATTTCAAACATGATAGCAGTATAAAGTAAAAAATGTAAAGTAAATCTGTTTGTCTGTTGACCAGAGTGCAACGACAACAACCCATGTGAAGGCCTGAGTCGTCACGCCACCTTTGAGAACTTCGGGATGGCCTTCCTCACACTGTTCCGAGTGTCCACTGGAGACAACTGGAATGGGATTATGAAAGTATGAACACACACACACTTACACTGTCACAAATGATTAGATTGTCTCAAACCTCAGAGAGAGCATTGACCTCTAAAGCTTATTGCGGAGGAATGAAGTAGCTTAGACCGCAACAGTGTCACATCTTTTATTTAATCTTTTTTAAATGGCTGTTTAGCTTGTTTTGATATTCATGTGTAATGCACGTTTAAGGACAGGGGACTTGAAATAATCCTATTTTTTTGTGGTGTTGCATGGGTGTGGGTGCTTTGGGAAAAAAAAAACCCACAGAGGATGAGATGTTTTTTTTTGCCTATTTGTTCAGAATTTGCTGGAGATTTGATAAGGAGGTGGAAAATTGGATTTATTTCCTGTTAAATTTCTCCTCACCTAACTAGATAACAATTGTGGAGGCCCAGTTACATAAGAAGCAGCACTTTTTCCTCCCTGTCACATGTCCTCCCCTCTTCCACTCTCACGATCGCTGAGCGGTCTGAGGTGAATTCAGCTTCCAGAGAGTTGGATGTGTCACACACTCGTAGTCAGATCTCCGTGGTAATGCATGACTCGTCCTTCTCTTCATCTTCAGCTCAAAGCACCATGGGGTCACTACTAAACCAAGCTCGCTGAGTGTGTGGTTTCTAGAAAGGGGTCACATGGTTAAAAATAGGCTATTGTGCTTTGAAGGAGATATTTGAGTCTGATATAACAACTGTGTTTCTTTGTTTGGGCAGAACACTTGTACAGTGTGGAAACTGTTGTATTATCTTTGTGAAAAAAAGGTTTTAAACATTTGTTCAGCTCCAAAGGTGGACCTTTTAACATGAAAAACGTAACTTTTATCCATCTCACGTCCAGTTTGAGCCCAACTTTGTAAGGCAGATGTCGCCCCTCGATGAAAGCCCGCCCGCCCATTCCATCCTCTATCTACAACTTCAGTTTTGGGTAATCGGTTCTGAATTTTTAAAAAGCAAGAATCGCAACACTTTTTTGAATCTGTTCTCATCAGGAACTTTAATAAACGATAAAGCAAACCTAAGTATGTTGTGGTTTCTCCAGAACAGCATACAAGCAGCTCACCAGTAAGAACCGACCACCTGCAGCTTAAGAGGGCAAAGAGGGCAAACCCTTCACAATAAAGTGGGTGTTTGCAGGAATGGCTCCCTAACAGACTCCCGGGTTGATTATTATTTTTTGTACTTGTTATGTTAGTTTGACCTCCTTTTGGTAGTTTAATGAGGTCTGATTGTTTTCATGAGATCACCCTGACGGACACTTTCTGTTATTAGCCAAACGCTTTCATTGTTCCCTTGTGAAATAATTTATATTTCAGTCTGTCTGTGCCGGTCCGTTTCCCTTTCTATTCTTGTTCTCCCCAATCCTTCATGATCTTCTTTCTTTTTAATCTTGTTCTTCAGGACACATTAAGGGAGTGTCACCCAGACGAACGCCACTGTTTCTCATACCTGCCTTGGATCTCCCCGATTTATTTCGTGACCTTTGTGCTCATGGCCCAGTTTGTGCTGGTCAATGTGGTGGTGGCTGTTTTGATGAAACATCTGGAGGAGAGCAACAAGGTACGTTAACAACAAATACAGCATATCTACATTTTGCGCCTTTCCAGAGGATTTGTATCTATTTGGTGCCGACTTATTACAGTTCTGTGGATTTTAGTGTCCGACCGATCAGCCTTTTTTTCGATTATTTCGATCACCGATTAGGGGGAAATCAAAAAGACCGATAGCCGATATCAGCCGATACGATTATTACCCTTTTTTACCTTTTTGGGAGAAAATAAATTTCAATACAAGAATTCATTTAAATGAATGGTGAGCAATTTATTGCTTTAACTAGGAAGGACAGCAATATTCACTTTGCACGGCTCACGCATCAAAAGTGCAAATTATGGAACATCAAACAAAACAAGCATCATTTCAGTTATTAAAAATAACATTAAGTGAATTTTCTCTTTACATAAAATAAAAAAGCTGCCTATAAAAAATAACAAATTAAGAGGAATAACAGCCTCAATTTTAGAACAGTCAGGCACAATACTCCCAATTCCCAGACCCAAACCACAGCAAGTGCCTACTTGGAGGTAGTAACAGTAAGCTAACTAGTACACATGACAAACAACCAAACAGTACAGGTTGTGAAAATGGCTACACAGGTTGTTTTTTTAAGTGCAAATATTTACTTAAGTTTACTTAAGTTTGAGCATGTTGAACATTCTTAATACAAAAAGAAAATGCAGTATTTCAGTAAATTTCTTAATTTTTCTTAAAAGAATTATTTATTTTCGATTTTATTTTGGGGGGCGCCGATACCGATTATTAATAAAATTATGAATATCGAATTCGATAATCGGCCACGGCCGATTATCGGTCGCCCACTATTTTAGACGTATGTTTTACTTGATGGACATGAACACTTGCCCTAAAATGTGGTCATGAAGTAAAAGAACATCTGCTTTTACAGGAGGCGAAAGAGGATGCGGAGATGGATGCAGAGATCGCCCTGGAGATGGCGATGGAGAGGCAGCGCAAACAAAGCACAAGTTCCAACAACAGCTCATTGGGAGGGACCTACGTTGGGCCTTGCCCCAACTCACCTGGAGAGGTGGGAGGCCGTCGCTTTGCCCCCTAGCCGTGCAAAACTGCAGCTGGAACTAGAAGTACAGCACACATAGAAAAAGGATGATGTGACCTTCAACACAAAGTGCTTAAACTAATAACACAAACAAATATCAATCTGCATTACCACCAAACACAACCATTAAGCATTCAAATCGCTGAAGGAAGAAAAAAGTAAGTGAACCTTTTGTTTTAACAGATGGTCAGACCTTCATTAGCAGCAATACCATCAAGAGCTTTCCCTCGCTTGGGATCAGGCTTGTTTAAAGTCTGTTCTGAGGTCATTCAGCCGCATATCTCTGAGTTTAAAGTCTGGGCTCAGGCTGGTACACTCCAAAGGGCACATTTTCTGTTTTTAAATCCATTCTGCGGGTGAGATTTACTTCAATGCTGAGGGTTAGTACCCTGCTGTGACATAAACCTTCAGGATACTTTGGGAACGAATGTGCCCCTGCATGATGGAGAGTGATCCAGGTCTTCGGGCAGAGATGCAAGGCCAAGTCATGATGCTCCAGGCTGTGACTTTGGACTCATATTGACTGGATGCCCTTTTCTAGGAAGAGTAGCCAGTAGTCACAGCACTCAACTGTGTCCATCTTTCTTATAGTTGGTTTATCTGTGGACTGATGAAAGCCTCGGTGATCTGAGATGACTGTATCGCTCTCCAGTCTTATGCAGATCAGCTACTTTACAGGTTTATTTTCTCCTCCGTGCTGTGAATGTTTAATGGTTGTATTTAGTAAAGCCACAAGACACTTAAATAGTTTGTGCTTCCGTCTATTATTTGTCTCAGATGAAAAATCAGACCACATTTTAATGCAGAAAACCACTTTATTACAAATTAATTTTCTTCCCTGCCACTGCCTAAAGTGTTGTTAGCGGCATGTGGTGTACGTTTCAGACCCGTCCAAATCAGTCAAGTGAGAGTTTTGTGCAGCGTTCCAGCCTGTGGCTAGACCATAGACAGATGGCTGGACGGTTTCTGTCTCCCTCTGTAGGAGGAAGAGGTGCGGTACAACGACCACGACCTGCTGTCCACCAGGAAGATGTCTGTGTCCAGGATGCACTCTCTGCCGAACGACAGCTACATGTTCCGGCCCGTGCGGCCCGCCAGCGCCCCCTCCCCTCTGGAGGAAGTAGACATCCTCCCCCAGCACCAGCATTCAGGTAACTCGGAGTAACAATCAGACGGGAGACACGAGCTCGGCCTCTTTGATCTTTAATGTGTGTTAACAAATAACTGGAACACTGTTTGCTGAATTTAACACGGATTTAAAGCAAATCCATAATTCTAACCTCAGGCTAAAGTCAGCGCCAGGAAAAAAAAAAAGCTTTATGCTGTAATGAAATGCAGGCTGATATTGAACTGGTTTGTACACAAACAGGTCCAGAAGTATTTAGACGATGACAGCCTTCGCGTGATTTTGCCTTTATACATCACTGGAATTGATTTGAAATATAAAAAATATATCTAGATGTAATCCAAGTGTATCGTTTCAGCTCTAATTTAAGTTTTCATAAGAAATGCAGCAATTACCATTTAGGAATTACAGACATTTAAAAAAAAAAATTTTTTAGGGTCTCAGGAATATTCAGACAAAGCTACAATATTGTGAAAGCCATTTTTAATACTTCAATGATAATCCATTGCAGTAAATAACTGACTGAAGTCTGAAGAGTTTCCTCCCTGCAGATGCTCTGCCAGACCTTCTCTGCAGTTCACTTCACTTGCTGCTTGTTTGTGGGCCTTTCTGTCATCAGTTTCATCTCCAGTAACCAAAAACAGTATTCTGTTTGGTTGAGATCAGGCAACTAGCCTGGACACTGAAGACTCTTTCATCATTTTGGCTTCATAAAGTCTTGAGTTGCTTTTTTAGTGTATTTAGGGTCACTATCAATCTGCGCTGCAATTCTCCATCCCATCAGCTTTGCAGTGTTGGACTGAATGTGAGCAGCTCTCTACACTTTATCATTCACAGAGCCACTTCTGTCAGCGGTCACATGATCAGTACGCACCAGTGAGCTCTTTGCATTGCCAGCCATCCATGTCCATACCATAACACTGTTTGACACCTAATGTGGTATGCTTTAGATTGTGGGTGTTCCTTTACTATTCTCTTCCCATTACTCGGATACAAGTTAATTTTGCTGTCATCTGTCCAACGATTCTTATTCTAACATGGAAGGTTTTTAATACCCTATATAAACTCCAGACCTTTTATCGTCTTCGTTAGTCTTGAAGTCACGAGGGTGTGGACCACACGTGACTGATTTACTTCTTGTCAGGCAATTGCCTATGTATTTTCAAGGTTCTTTGCTTAAAACAGCTGGATTCCTGAATGGTAAATGGTAAATTAAAACTGAAAGCCCACACTTAGGTTAGATATTCAGTATCCTATTTGAAGTCCATCGTGGTGTTGCATAACTGTTAGATCATTTCATCATTTGGTAAATGTAAATGTAAATGTACTTTTTGTATAGCACCTTACATCGACCTCAAGGTGAACCAAAGTGCTTTACATAACATACAACAAATTAAAACAAGAATAAAACATATGAACATATAAAAACATCAAGTCATTTGGTACCTGAAAGACCTCACTGGCACAAGAAAGCCTACATGTTTTAAAAGAAATGTCTTTGTTTTACAATGGAAACATACGTTTTTGAACAATAAATGGTAATAATGATATGTAGAGGATATTGCCAATGAAATGTAATGTTCATCAACAAAATCAGAGGCGGACACTTGACCTGTCTTGTACTCTGCTTCCTCCATGTGGTCAGACGTTATATTGCTACGTAGAGTGACTTTTAAGCACTTGCAGGTCTCAAATCAAGCTTGGAGAAAGAGTTGGCCTTTAATGTTTTGGTAAAAGCGATTAGACATTGCAGCAAATGTTTTTCTAACATCGAGCAGCGTCCATACAAGTTAGCTTTCAATACTGATAAATTAATTGATAAGATATTATTTTAATTTCTGTGTGGTGGCACTTAAACTATAAACATTTAAACATGTCTTGAAAAGATTAGAAAGGATTGTGGTACTGGTGTTTGTGCAGGTTTCAAGTAAAGATGCCCTGGCGTTTAAAAAAAGCATTGCTGCTGCAGGGAAGCTGCACGTATGCTAATCAAGCGGGAGGCGGGAGCCGAGGAAAATGGCACAGACTACTGTGCATTAATAATTCTGTTTGTACAATCAGATTTTTAAATTCTCCGTCTGCTGCATTGCATCACGTTGCTGGTGTTATTTCCTCTTCAGTTCTTTTTTCTTATTTTATTTTTCTAAAAAGCAGAAACAAAGAAAACAGTATAGCGAACCCTTGCGTAAGTACTGACAGGAGCTGTTTTATCTGCAGTCAGACTCTGATGGCTTGTTGTGGCCAGGCTGTGGGCAGATCCAGCTCTGTCCCAAGGTACTCGCTGCAGTGGATGAGCTGATACATGTGAATGTGTGCAGCCTTCACGCGGGCTCATCTGCTCAGCTGTGAACGTTTCGGATACTGATGGAGAATGATGGCTAACGTCACGATCAAGCTGCAAAGTCAGAAAGAATTGCATCAAAAGTGTGCTTGTTACACCTGCTGTCTATCAGCTGCTTAAAGAGAAGTGACTTTACAGCTTGAGCTGAACGTATCTACTAAACCTGTTCATGAAGATACTGACTTGTGCTGTGGGTGCAGAAAGCCTAAGACCCTGGTTACATTACATAACACTAATAACACTAAAACATTAGCTGGGTTGTTTCTCCCCGACTTGTTTCTTCACTTGACCTGAACATAGCTCGGGATGACCGAGTGTGTAATGTTTCATGTAACCAGGATCTTATGAGAAGGATGCATCTAAAACAACCAGATTTACGTGATTTTGTCCCTAACAGCTAGCTCAGAGGGGATCTTGGCTGTGATTAGCTCCTCAATGTACAGTATTCGTCAGAACACTTTATTCTGATAGCAGATTAAAAGCACTAAGTCTTTCATATGAAGTTAAAATTGAAGGGATTATGGTTTCTCAAATCCAAATACTCTATCAGAATAAAATGTTATTGTCTTATTGTAGTGCAGGAGGAAATACATGTCCATATAGATGAAGCAATGCATGCCTTTTTTGAAAGATTGCATGTTTTAATTCTTTATGTGTGCGACATCAAACATGAAATAGCTGTATACAGGAGTTGCTACAGGGAATGCATATTAATAACATGTAAAAATGCAGTGATTCCTAAATTTCCTTTGACTTTTATCTCAATTTAAGCAGCCCGGACCCAAAATATTCCACATTTTGTCTTTGCGGCTTCATTTAATTTGTTATTGCACATCTCTATTTTAGTCTTGCATCTCATTCCTAAAATGTTGGGACAGGCTTTAGGGGACGGTCCTGGCTACAGGCCTGACTTGTCCCCAACACTCAGTGTGAGGGGAGATTTGAAACAAAACAACAACAATGAACCTGAAATCATGTTTTCAGGGAGAATAGAAAAAACATGTAAAATTCTTCATCCCTTGGGATCCCTAACGTTAAAATGTCATAAGACAGAACGATAACATTTCATGGTGGTTACTGTCCCAACTGTTTCGGACTGTGTTGCAGGCCTGAAACGTAGGAATGGATGTATTCTGATGAATGACGTGAGGTTGACAAGGCAGATCTAACTTCCTCTCCGGGGTTTTACAATTGAGTTAATCTCGTGTGACACGTTGCATGTTTCTCCTCCAGCCTCTGTGATGTCGGTCCACTCCCAGCCCTGCGAGAGCCGCTCTCTGCTGCAGGTTCCAGATGTTTCCCCTGTTCACCCTCAGTTATCTCCCACCCTCACGCTGCCCCGCATCGCCCCGCCAACACCCATCCTCTCACCCCGGGCCCTTCACAAACAGGTGAGGAGCCGCGGTCTGGCTGCCTTCAGACAGATGCACGTTACAGATACAGTTCTGATCAAAATTATCATCCCCTAAAGAAATATGGAACATTTTCCTAAAATATAACTATAGCTTGCAGTATTTGTAAAACTCTGCTTGGTGATTTTTGCCGTTAAACCTCAACTGATCAATAAATTAACCTTTGAACTTCGGTTCAAAACTTGATTGAAAGGTAGTCATCATAAATATTGTTAGGAAGTGATATCGCTATGAAGAAAAAAACAGACCAGTGGAACCAGTGAAACTCCCACTTCCAAACATATCCAATCATTCTGTTAAAACAACAACAAGCAAATATGTTTGTTGAACTGGCTACTTCTTGTGAGGGCTTTTCTTCGTGATACCGTTAATGATCCTGCCGCAGGTTCACCGGCGGAAACCTTGTTACGACTTTTACTTTCTCTGAATAGTCAAAGTCATTGTCCAAGAAGAATTCCATCGCTCAAAGTGTGCCTGTGAAACAGGAAGTGTGGGGAGGAGTTTCAGGGATCCGCCCTTTGCTCGAATGCTACATTTTTTGGTAAAGGAAAAAAATAACACCCTTCCCACAGTCCAACATGGTAGTGGTGGCACACAGCTGTGGAGATGTTTCATGTCTGCAGGCACAAGGAACCAGTATAAAGTAAAAAGAGATCTACTTTTAGGACAGCACTGGGTCTCTCAACAGGACAAGGACTTGAAACAAACATACACGTTTGTCTAAAACATTTTGAATAAGACTATCAGGGTGCAGGGCCTGATCCTGTCAGAGTTCAGATCAATCAGTCAGTCCGGATCAGAAACCACATAATCTTGGTGAGCTGGAGCACATGATCCTTAGCTACGAACTGCAATTTGTCACCACAAGGGCCACAATGCTGATTATAAATGATATTTTGGTATCGTCATTTTTTTTAATTTTTTTTTTTATTACACTGGAAATTTGTCTTTGTTGTTTTGTGTGTGTGTTTTCAGGTGGCGGTTAAGCTGGAAGCAGTGGAGTCTCTGGCTCGTGAGCATCGGGAGAAGCCCGACTCTGCCCAACTGTCCTCCCACTCACCTTCGCCGAGCCCTTCCTCTCTGCCCCCGCCTCGCTCCTCTCCCTCTGCCCTCTCTTTTCCACCCTTCTCTCCCTCTTCTTCTCCCCTTCCTCCCATACAGTCCTGCCCCTTTCCTCTCTCCCCCCCGCCCTCGTCCCCATCCCTCCTCCTTCCCCCGCCTCCCTCCCCGCGCCTGCCGTCGCGCTCCTCCAGCCTCCGTAGACCCCGGCCGCCGTCGGCCGTCTCCCTGTGCGACCCGGCCGACGAGGAGGTGTACCACATCACCAGCTCGGCCCGCCGCGCGCTGAGCGGCGAGGAGGGCGGAGCGCAGGAGAGCAGACGCAGAGCGGGCCGCAGCCACTCCCTCTCCCCCTACGCGTTGCCGTGCTCTGTGAACGCCGGCTCCTCGTCTCCTCCTCCGCCGCTCCCGCCTTCCTCCACGCGGAGCGCGCTCAGTCTGCTCGGGGTGGGACTAAAGGACGCGAGGAAAGGCTTCGAGGTCGACAACGAGGGCTTCTTGGACAAGCCGCCATCCACATCCGCCGGTCACTCTGACGACCAGCGGCGCCACTCCATCGAGGTCTGCCTCCCGCAGGCCGTCATAGCCGGCGACAGCCAGCACGGCCAGGCGTTTCCTGTGAGGGTGCAGTCGGTCGGCAGCAACCACAGGAAGAAGAAGATGAGTCCTCCCTGCATATCCATCCACCCTCCCTCGGAGAGAGAACCCCCCCAGAACGCCTCTCCTCCCAAACTGGTGGACTGCAGCATGATGCTGAGACGCAGGACCCCGTCCAGCGACTCCAACACGTGCGTGCAAGACGCCTCGGCCAACGTCCAGATCCGCATGCAGATGCAGACGCCGCTGACCCCCATCCAGGCGCCGCTGCACTCCCCGACCCACTCGCTGGCGCCCTCGCAGCCGTCCACGCCGACACACGCGCAGACACCCACGCCCCCCCACATCCCCATCAGCCCCAACATCTTCATCCAGCCTCACGCGCCCGTTCTCCCCAACGCCGCGCGGTTCTCCCAGCCGCGGCCTCTGTCCCCCGCCGCGAGGCGCTCGCCGCTCGCGGGAGACTACATCGCCCTCCCCCAGTTCACCTTCGACCAACCACAGACCAGGTACACGGGCGGCCTGTCAGCTGGCATGTCAGACGCCGACAAACCCACCTGCTCCTCCCCTTTTGACAGCAGACTGGGAGCCGCTGCAGGATTCAGTGCAAAGAACCGGAGGACCGCCCAGTAACCACGAGAGCCAATCACAGGGTCCACGGCCCACGACGGCGGGAGCAAGAGGCGCCTCCGTCGACCTCAGCAGAGACTGACGCCGAGAAGAACGAAGAAGACGAGCCGAGCAGGCAAAGTTTTTACTGTTCTTGTTTCAATAAATGAGGACGAGTCATTGATTGCTCTTTCCAGAGAGCCCTGGTACAGACTCTTCCACGAACAACGGACAACAGATTGATTTTTCTACACTTTTGCTTGAAAGACAAAAGACCCACCGAGGCTGTAATTACCCAACACTGCTCACTGTACATGATGTATTAGGGACTCATGCTAATCAGGACTAAAGCCACCTTAATCCGTAGCCAAAGTTTTCTTTTCACACACTGTCCTCACCCACGCGAGCAAATCAGGAAGCAGCGTCTGGCTGACAAACCGACCTTTCCAGGAAGGGGTTTGTGTACCGCGAGCGTGGAGGTTTGGGGAGGGGGGAGGGAAATCGTGGGATATGCAACTTCAGGTTTTCTACAGAAGTTCTGCTTGCCCCTCCTCTGCTCCTCGATCACATTGATCAGAGCAGAAGTGTGTGTGTGTGTGAATGTGTGCGTGTGCGAGAGAGTGATTGTGTGTGTTTTATTATGTGTGAGTTTTGTCATATCTGTCGTGACGGAAGTCGGCCATGTTATTCTTATGCTTGCAGCGACAGGGAGGGGGAGCAGGGCAGAGCTGTAGTGTTTGTTTCTCTGTGTATCTGTGCAGTGTAAATAAAGGAAAATACTGTATTTGGTGAGATTAAAAATAGCTCTATCCATATGCACATATTTTTATAGAGGTCTAAACTGTTTTTGCACACTAATTTGAACGTCAAGTTGCTTGTTTTTCCTCTAGTGTCCTCTCGTGAATGTATGTTTCTTCTGAGAAATCTGAGAGAGCAGCGAAGGAGATCGACACTCCTCTCAAACTGCAAGACGAAGGATTTTATTTTTCTATTTTGAAAGAGAGACAGAGGAGAACTGGCGTGTGATGTGTTTCTGTAGCTTTGTCTCAGACCTGTGTGTACCTGGTGTCTAAATAACAGTTAGGGAGTGGGCTCAGTGATGAAAATTCCACGTAAACAAGAAGAACTACAAATATTTGACGACAGTCCGACAGGAGCTCGTAGCTAATCTGAGTATCCTGTCTGCTGGCTATGAGTCAGCGGCCTGGCCAGTTATACTCATTCACTTCATGAAAAGTCTCTCATTCACAGCCATTTCCACTGGTACAGAACGTACCAGACCAATTACAACCACTCAAACAACTTACAGGTAAGCCTGCTAGCAGGTAGGCAGCTAGCAGACTTACCTGTGTAACGCCTCGCCATCTTTTAGAAGCTGAGAAGTCACACTTGCATCAACTTTTCCTAAACGCTCTTCATTAGTCCCATTTCCATTACACTTTTACGCAAAACAGAAGTGAAACTCTGAATTTGTGATAAAAGTAGCACTTCGATGTTTCCATTAAACTTTGTTTGTCTCTGATTGCGCGTAACTTTCCTAGTTCTCACTTCTTAGCTCTGTAACTCTCAGAAAAGTATCTGCAAAACAAAGAAGGTCTTGACTTCGAAGAAGATGAACAAAAAAATCTTTAGTCTTTGACAAATTATTGTGATTGCTGCCAGAGTCGTTGTGAAAATAGCCGAAGGCCGCAGATGATCATTCAAATGATTACTCCGAAGCCAAGCCCTTATGTTGTGCAGAAATGTATAATGATTAAGTCATGCTACATCATAATAATGAAGTAGTAATGTTGAAGACTTTAGATTGACCGGCAGCATCACATCCAGCGCCGCCAGAGAGGTGGAAATGCGGAAAAAGCGCGTCCATCACACTTTTGCACTGGATAGACACATCTGAAAAACCCCTTCGTGAAAGCCTAAAAAGGTTTTTACGATATTTTCTTTCAAACTAGAGGCGTTTCCATTACAGGTTTTCCTTTGCGATATTTGGGTCTTGCGCAAATCCAGGGATAATAGAAACATAATGAAAGCAGTCTTTCAAAAATGTACTTTTCCTGCCTGCATCATTCTCACCAATACATTTGCTGAATTGCTAAAACCACCTTAAATAAGCATGTTTCTGCTGCTACACGCCGGTATGGATGTCTTCTTGATATTAGCGTGGCTCTTGCTCTGCTTTCATTCTTCATTTCATTACATCCAACAAGAAAAGAATCAGGATGGCTGGCCAGACTAATGAGTTTAGTGTTACAAAATTCGAGGACTTTTCAAGGTTGGAAACTTTCCGTGGGAATTAAGGAGCGCCCTGAAAGATGCATTTAAATAAAATGTATTATTATAATTGTAAAACTGGATCTGTGCAACATTACAGGTTAACCTATAACAAATCAACAGTCAATACGATCTAATGCAAATTCACTTAAATATCTAAACGTAATGAGAATGACTTTGAATAATTCTTGAATTATGCACAGTTTAGTCAGTTTAGTTTTGATGTTATCAACATATTTGATGTGTTGTTTTTTTATGTTTGTATGTGCGGTGGGATCGTGCCAAAATTGGCAAAAGAAAAAAAAACATTGTACTTAACTTTTTTCATTGATCCAGCATGAATTGTTAAATGATACCCTGAATGCACTTCTTCCGCATTTCTCCATCTTAATCTCCCACGGAAAGTTCCTGAAAGGTTTCCAGAAATTAACCGGACATTTCCTGCCTGTTTGCAACCTTAGTCAGTCCACGACAAGGACGACATTTGACGTCACTTAGCCGCTCTCCTTCTGTTTTTTCAGCTGAATCAGCTATGACACCTTTGTTTCTGTACATCTAAAGACAACCAAACTAATTTCCTTCTTTCTTTTTTTTTTTTAACTATGTGTAGCCAGAGTGCAATAATAATATATACTTGTGGAAAATATAGTAACATCCACACTACATGAAACAGCCACATTCTTGTATTCATACATACTGTAGAACTGCTATATATAATATAAACCCATTTTTATCATGACAGGACATTGCTGTTGCTAGTATTCATGCTACTTTAGCTCACGTGAAGGCCACGGCGGCGTGGGCGGCGCAGGAAGCAGCGTTAGGTACTGTAGATCTCTGCAAAAGCTCAGGCCCACCTGCTCACGGTGTGACTTTCAGCAGAAGAGCCACACAAGGACTGAGTAAGCTGTTTTTTTGTTGGGTTTTCTTTTCTTTTCTTTGCCCTCTCTAACCTAGCAGTTCACTCTCCAGCAGCACATCACATCCATTTCCCACGTCACCGCTGAGGTAAATGAACCTGTCCACAGATGGAGTCACACAGCCTCCACGGTGTTATGATAAAGTATGACAACCATCTTCCTTCTGGTGGCTGAGCGTCTTTACCGAGCCATACCTCTTTTTCTGACTCAGCACAATACGTGTTTTATTCTTGTTTGCGGACAGTTGGGTTTGGCACATGAAATATGCTCGGGAGCTTTTTGGTATTAATTCAGAATTTTTATAGGCAGCTGGCTGGGACAGCATCTTTTATTTAGTTTTACTTCTTTTTTTTTTTTTTGGTCATTATTTTATTGGGATCAGCATGAAACATGCACAGTCCTCAGTAACCTGAGTGAGAACCAAAGTGCTTTGTTGCTGTGTTACAACCACTTGAGGCTCATTTGTTCTAATTTGGGCTGAAGAAGGAAACTAACTCATTTGTGATGGGATTATTGGCTGTTGCAGGAAAATTGGGGAGCAGTTTGAAATATGTTCCTTTTTAAATTGCCTTGAACAGACAGGCATTTGGAGTTTGCTGACACTTGCAGACCTAGTTCATCCGGGTTCCCATACCCCTTCTACATTTATTAGCCTTTTCTTTGCTTCCTTTTGCAGTATGCATGCAGAAGGTCGACTCGCGTAGAAGCTTCACACGGCACCAGGTCAACACATTTGATGCCTTTGTAGTACAGTAGACCCTCCTGGTTGGTTTCTGTGCTTGTCCAGTGGCACATTTGGAAACTGGGTTATCAGATGGAAGTGACTCGAATCGTGTGAAGGATGGATAAATGATGCCATCTACTCAAGTGGTAAAATGACAGACTGAAAGCGTTGCTGTTTGTGAGTACTGCAGTCAGCTGGTTCATGGTTTGATTGTAGCCTTCTGTGTTCACACTACAAGCCCAAATCCAATTTCTAGCATGTGATCCGAGTCCGACGTTCCTGACGGACCCTTTACATTATATATCACAAGTGATATTTGAGCTGCGTGTGCTCGCTGACTTTCCCAAATCAGACACATGGTTGCTATGGTAATCTGCACACGGAATAAACAAAGACACCAGAATGGAGAGGGGTTTTGCTTTCACAAATGGACATATGAAGCCATGAAACTTCCTGAAAAATTTCTAAAGGTCAACTCATGAAAAATATGGTTGTGTTCCCCGTATGGCCAATCTTATAATTAATAGAATTTGTTCAATGATTACATGAATTAAAGCCATACTATGTAGCAATGCCACTCCTGACCACACAGGGGCAGAATTACAATAGAAAGCAGTTTTTATTAACCTCATCCATAAATTGATGTGTAATTAATAAGATGTTAATATGACTTGTTGCAGTGTATAATTATTATTATTAAAAATGTATTTAAAAGAAAGCCCCACAGACAGATGTCCCTTCTGCAGAGTGCTTTATTACTGTACGTGAAGCTGTCGGGGCTGGTTAGCTGTTAGCTACCCAACAAATAAGACTTACTAAGAGAGGAATCTGCTGATTTTCTTACCCAATGTTTGTGACGTGTTTCAAATGGTACAAAGAAGAACTAAGATCTAATTTAAGCAACTAAACTGTTCAGATCAGGATGCATCCGTGCAACTCTGAGTGGAATTGTATTTGAAACCGCCTCCGTATATGCTCTAAAACCAGGTTGGAAAGGTCGTTTGTGGCTGAGAGGCTGTCGAAAAACATTTACATCCAGTCTGGACATGCTAAATGTGCGATTTGGGCCGGCAGTGTGAACACAGCTAAAGAGGAATATGTTAGTCTGAGAAGCTCTTTCCTTGGCATGACACATCTTCTCATGATCCCGGTTTAAAGTTTGTTTTTTTTACACACTATGTGCTTTGTCTTGTTTCCTGTCTTGCTTTGGAGGTTCCACTCTCGTTTAACTCAGACATCCCCGTTAAACAGCATATTTCCCGGTTCATCAACACCGTTCGGTAGAGTGACTGCATCGTTTTTCTTACGATTTACAGATCTTTGGATCTCAGTATTTAAATCCTGTTTTTGAGGAAACAGTTTTGACTATTGCATGTTTGGATTTGAGAATAAATAAATAAATAAATTAAAAAAAATAACTTTTGAGAAAGAACCATGTGGATGTTTTAGAGATTTTGATATTTGCATTTTCAGATGTTTCCATTTGTAGATTGACTGCCTAATTGCACTGGGCTCTTAGTGATTGGTATCTGATAAAATACTGATTAAATGACCTTATTCTTCAAAGTCCAATGCAATGCTTGGTGGTTATTTGCAGTATGGGGACCATTCTGCTCTTTATACAGATTTATGAAAGAATGGAAAACTTGTTGGTTTTATTTTATTTGGAACCAACTTTATTCAAAGTATGTGAGGTGGATTTTTTTCCATTTTTCCTTACGATACTCTGAAGATAGAACTGTTGGAAATAATATCAGATGTATATTTTACGTAGAAGTAGCCTTTGCCCTGATGATCTGTAAAGGACTGATCAGATATCAGATTATTAATAAAAATGCTTTATTTTTGTTTGGTTGACACTGAACTGGTGATCAAACTGTGACAGATCTTGAGTTATGAAAAACAGATCTTGGTCTTTCTCTCCTCCCTCCATCCCTTCAGCGACAGGTGCGGGCACCTCCGGCCCCTCTGAGCTTTACACAGAGGGGAGCGGGTGCATGAGGTTTGCATGTGTCCCTGTCTGTCCGAGGAGAGCCGACGTGTCTGCAATAATTAGGCCCTCCGTGACAGATTATTCCCCCACATCGGAGGGAGAAACGAGGAGGCGGGGTCAAGTTTAAAGGCTCTGCACACAGGTGGACTCGATCAATTGTACCGTTGCTGACTTTTGTGTGAAACCATTGTCCTGAAGGATGTTTTCCTGTCAATTAAAAAAATACAAGATTTCTTTTCTTATTCCTGCTTACTTGTGTTCATACTCATTCACGTTTATCCTTGAGGGCGATGCATCCACTAGGATTGTGCACAAACCATATTCATCAACATGGATGTATATATTTATTGATGGCTATCAAGAAAAGAAGAAAAAGTACAGTTAGACAGAAAATACAAGGTATTGCATTTTAATTTTACTTTCAAATCTCTTTGGCTCAGTCACTTAATAAAATAGTTGAATCTCACATTTCCCCCAGTTACGTGATACTTTTACTTCTAATAAAAAGCCAGAGAATATGATCATATGAGACTTGTAAATTATTGTAATTTGTTTTTTACTGCCATTTTAAAGTGTCCCAACTGTTTTTGAGGTTGTGTGGAGATTAATTATTTGTATACGGTAATTACTACATGTGGTCAGGGGGGTGAAGGTTTTATGTAAAGCAGCATGGAGTTCTTTTTAAAGACAACAACAGAAGCAGCCAGGCGGAGAGCAGCGCTCGGACTCCATCAGTCCCGAAACCCCAGAACGGCAGCAGTGATGGGAACGCCATGTTGCCACGCCTTACATTACACAAAGTCCAAATGTTTAAAGGTTGTCACAGCTCATGCTGCACATGCAACACTAGCTTTTGACTAGTGAGTAGCTGAGATCCTAAGTGATGGATCACGATGGACAATCCACCATTCCTCCCTCTAGTTTTATTAAAAAGAAAAAAAAAACATCTTCCACTCAACTCATATTAAAGATATAGCACCGCACCTCCAAGGTGTCTGACCATGTGATTAATGTCATTTGCTTAAAATATTGAACAAGTTACATGTGATAATACTAGTAGTTAATATGTAGTGATAGCACTCATAATACAATAACTTAGAAAGGAACTTAGAAAGGAAGGAAGAGCTGTTTTAAAGCGAGCTAATCTTCAGTCACATCAATGTGAAAATATACAACTTTTCAGCAGAAAAAAAATATTTCCAGCCTAGTACAGAAGACTCTTGTGGTGTCCATAGCTGGTAAAATTACATGACAGCAGAATTAGAGGCACTCTGAGCGCCCCTGCATTTATATTGTGTATAAGGGGCTCGCTGTCATCACTTTAGCTACAGTACTTAGCACTCAGGCTTTTTGGACAAACTTGAATTTTGAGCTGAAGCTAAAGACCTGACAGAGAATATTCATAGAAGGTAACATGGATTGTTGCACTGTTAAATGTAGAAACAGACCACGACACTCAACTTTGCGTTGGTCCGGAGTCCGGGGATGAATGTTGTCTGATAAACAGGCAGCAGCGAGTATTTCCCCTCGGTCACATCAGCATTATGGTTAATGTCAAAGGGCTGGTTGCACAGCAACTGCAAGATTACTTAAATATATCAACATTAAAAAAAAATCATATTACATAAAAGTCTGCATTTAACCATAAATAATAGATATAAATTCAAAATATCTGCAGAGGTCTGGCAGACACCTAAAGGACAAGTCTGCCTTTAGGCCAATAAAAATACATGGGCTTCTCTCCATTAGGCAGGAACATGTCTTTGCTTTTCAATCTTTAAATTGTCTTCTTTCTTCATAAATATTTCTCCTCATGGACTATTTTGTGTCAAATCCACAAAACCTTTGCAGGAAATAGCTTCATGGGAGATTTTGCCCTTCAGGGGGTAGATGACGTTGCTGCCAAGGGCAACAAAATCAAGATCTGTTGTGGGTCCGTTTATGTGTGCACAACAGTATACAGTTGTATTTGTACATAAGTACCTTTGCATGTTCTTGTCGACTATATATATATATATATACATATATATATATATATATATATATATATATACATAAATACTTACATATATACATACAGACACACACACATATATAATTTGTTATCACATTTTCTTCATATATTTGGTGGATTTTTGAATGTTTAAAAATGTCATTAGTTTTATTGATATTTCCACACTGAATAAAAATGCTACTTTCACAATAGTTGACTGTTTTAATATCCATTTGTCTCTGTAGTGAAGTAATACAACCGCTAGATGGCAGTATTTGACTGATACACGAGTCGTCTGAAAAGCATCCCAGGTTCAGAAATAACATGAAGCAAACTGGCATCACCGTCCAGGGTAACGTCATTGTCCACAAAGTCCGATTTAGCTGAACTGTTTTCTTTTGAAGTATCAATCAGATGGTTCAAAAACCTGTTCATTAAATTAATTTGCAGCTATTGTAGATCTGCAGTAAGTATGGCTTAGTGGTTCTCAATTCCGGTCCTCGTGTCCCTGTCAATTCACTGTCCTGCATATTTTAGATGTTTCCCTGCACCAACACACCTGATTCTAATTAATGGTCTTCATTCGCTTGTCACCAAGGTCTACACAGCTTTGTTGATGACACAGGTAATTGTATCACAGTGGGCTGAAGCAGGGCAGCATCTAAGGGTGCTTTCAGATCTGTGGCCCGTTTGTTTTGTTCCAATTCAGGGGCTAATCGATACAGTTGTTTCGTTTTTCATTTGTGGCGTTTGTGTTTACAAAACGTCTGTAGCGGTTCAAAGCTGTTAACAAATGCCATGCGTGAACCAACTGTTCTCTCATTGGTCAGAAATGAACGCGGAAGGAGTTTCCTCTTCCGTACCCCGGGAAAAACAACAATGGTTATAACCCCTTTCACAGAGTGGGCGCAAAGCGCAGACCGCCACCGCCGATCCCATTCATTTATGTGCTACCGGTGCCAGAGCGGATCGCTCTGTTGTTGAGGTCAGCGGTGTCTGCCGCGGCGTTAGCGTCGCGCTTGCCTGCCCAAGTTGAAAAGTTTTTAATTTCACCGTGCCGGGCTGTGACAACATCTCGGCACGTCCAATAAGAGAGAAGGTGGTGGAGGCTGCGCCGACTCTTCTCCTTGCGCCGCGGTAGCACATACATAATGAATGGAGTTGTGTCGATTGCTGTGTCGATTATGTTCTCACTCCAAACGAACCTCTAGGTCTGGAATGGAAGCGAGCCGAGACCACCTCTCCTAGGCGATCTTGGCTCGCTTGTTTTGTGCCGCATCCGAGCGTGATTGCTGTGTTCAGATATACCAAACGAATCGATGTTTAGGGGGAAACGCTCCCTGTTTCTGAACAACTGCTCCAAACGGGAACGGTGTGAAAGCACCCTAAATCATGCAGGACAAGGGGCCCATGAGGACCGGGATTTAGAACCACTGCAGTGATGGACATGTGGCGGTAGGACCTGTGCAAAAGAAAGCTGGACAAGAAAGTGTAGTGAGAAGAAATGCCTGGAGGATCATTCATCCATCCATCTATTCTCTATACCCGCTTTATCCTTCGCAGGGTCACGGGGGTCTGCTGGAGCCTATCCCAGCTAATTACAGGCGAGAGGCAGGGTCCGTCGCAGGGACACATATACAGACAAACAACCAGACACACTCACACCTGCTGGCAATTAAGAATCATCAATTAACCTAGTATGCATGTTTTTGGACTGTGGGAGGAAGCCAGAGCACCCGGAGAGAACCCACACAAGCACGAGGAGAACATGCAAACTCCACACAGAAAGACTCCTGCTGGGCCTGGGAGTCAAACCGGGAACCTTCTTGCTGTGAGGCAACAGTGCTAGCCACCAAGCCACCGTGCTGCCTGCCTGGAGGAACATCTTGCTAATAATTAGGTTAATTGGACACAGGGGAGTGACATGATTGGGTATCTAAAGGACATCTTATCAAGGCAGAGTCTCTGAGAATTAGGGACGAGTACAGATTATCAATCTGTTTTAAAAAAAGTATCAACAAATGTTAAAAATAATCTCAGAAAAAAAAAAGGTTCTCTAGCATAAAATTGTAAAGACACTGAATATCTCATCATCTGCACTACAGTCCTGACTCTGTGATAAAAATCCCTGCATGGACTCGAGTACACTTCGAAACCAGGAAGACACTCCATCATGCCATCCACAAATCAAACTTAAGGCTCCATCAAGTAAAGAAGAAGCCATGATTGCATATTACCCAGACACACTGCCATCGTCTTCGAGCTGAAGCTCATATAAATGGATGAGGCAAGGCCAAAAAGTGCCTTGTTGTCAGGTTAGTCAAAATATGAAATTCTTTTTTGCAGACCATGGATGATGCATGATCTAGACTAAAAAAAACGTGCACCATCCATCTTGTTGTCAAAGCGAAGTTCAACAGCCTGGATCTCCGATGGTATGAGGGTGCATTATGGACTGGGCAGTTTGCTCATCTAGACAGGAAACATCTGCAATAAATGCAGGTTTTAAAGCAACTTAGCTCCCATTCAGTCATATTTTTCATTAAAGTTCTTGCACTTTCAGCATAACAATGCTAAACTGCATACTGTTACAATGTATGTGTGGCTTTGCCTGAACTCCAGACCTTTGACACGTTGAAAGAAAATCCAAATATTTCTTGTATCTGCATTTACAGCTTAATACGGTCTTCATTCTTTCAGTACACCTCAAGATGCTGCAGAACACGACCCTGTCACTCTAACATGCCTGCAAGATCGTTTATTTGTTAGTGAAGCATCACCAGCTGTAATACGTTACTCTAAGACATAAAGGTCAGGGTGACACATTCAGAGAAAAGAATTAAGTGGTTCCTGCCACTCCTGTGACAAGCGGCAGCGCCTGATAAAGGCCTGTGTCTTAGAACGCCAATATTCACAGAAATATTTGCATCCTAATCGATTTACTGTTTCAGACTCAATTTTATTCCATCACCTGTAGCACTAACATCGGTCATGGATTGATCTATTCATGTTTTTTTGATTTATTTCATTTCAGACAAGCGTCTCCTCGATTGAAATGAAGCAGAGAAAGCTGCTTTCAAAGACCTACTTTGCCTTGCACCATTAAAGCGGCATCTCTCTTTCATGGCTCCTGCCGTCTTTGATGCATGCTTTAAAAGACAGTCTTCCGGATAAACTCTCACCCATCTGCATGCATTTCTGCACTTATCTACCTCTCAAAAAATAATAAGAAAAAAAAAGTCACCTGCCGCCAGGGTAATGACAGGCTGTTTTCATGGCGAAACTTTTAATTGGATAACAACATTTGGCTGTTCAGCAAAACATTTTGCTAAATTAAGCAACCCATCAGAAAATTCCCATACTTCAGCAGCTGCCTGCCTGGTTTCAGAGTAAAGTCCATTTGTCAGGGGGTGATAAGACAATTAAGTGGGTTGGGATGGTGATAAAGAACCTGGTATGGAGGGCGGCAGCGGGGTGGGCTCAGCTGTATGTATATCCCATTAATGTGGACATTAACTCTGATTACCATGATCAAACCACCAAAACCAGATTTGGCACTGTGTATCCAATCTGACATGACTGACGGTTAGTTACATGTTGGTAAGTACAGAGTTTAGTTTTCCGTACACACATCACCAGAGTATAACTTCAGTGCTCTGTCAGTTTTTGAAATTGCTCCAGTAACATACATAATTATTTTGTCAACCAGCATAAAAGCGCTCATACAGTTTAACAGGGAGCCGCAATTTCTGTCAGACATGTATTCAGATCCAGACACAACTTTAATCTGACTGCTTTCCGTTATGAGACCACCTCCAGGGGCAGGTCCTTTCATGTCGCCTGGACATTTGCAATGGGTTTGATACTAAGTTTAGCCGAGGCAAAAGGCTGAGTGGGGGCATTGTTTGCTGTTTGCTGCCGTCATCTCAATGTCCTCTTCAAGTTTGAGACGTCTCTCTTCATTCATCAACACCACTGCGATGTATGGAAACTGAAATGCAGCAACGCTGGATGCTGATCTTTCAGCAAACAAGCACTGATCCCCAAATTCTTGTTTTTCTCGCGGTCTTCTTGTCTTCTTTTATTTTTTGATGATTGGCAGAACCAAAGGGAGTGGAGTGACTGTTTGCTAAATCAGTGAATCCTTCCGAAGTCAAGACAGCAAGCTGTGATAGAGCATCCATCCATCCATCTTCTATTCCCATTTTGTCCTGTAGGCTACAGGGTCACGAGGCTAACAGGGCAGAATCATTCTTATTTTAGATATACTATGTCTTGTTGTACTTTGTATTGTACTAATAGTTCACTGCTTCTGCTTCATCCAGTTGGGGTGCTCATTTTAGAAACCCTCAAAGTTGGCTAACTGGACCACTAGCCAACTCCATCCAAAGCTAATCCTGGCAGAGCTGAAATGACAACTAGCGTAACTAGGCCGGTGCTCACAGGCCTACGCTGGTAAGCTTGATCAACATGGGGTCTAAACCCAGGAAGAGTGGGCCAAGAGAACGGGGGTCCCAGTGAAGCTCTGCTCGTCTTCGTTTCAGCTCTGGCAGCTCTGGTTTCAGATGCTGTTCCAGTAGCAACATCCGCAGCGTTTGAACAGATTTCTCACAATGAATGTCAGGTAACATTATTTCAGTCAGACAACTCTCGCAGTAAGTTTAAAACACTTTATTGGAAAACATATTTGGCGTTTAGGCTCCATTGAAGCAAAGTTTATCAGGCGTACACATAAATACAGGGGTGTAGGACTAACCTCCCCTACAGGTGGAAGCCGGGGTGGAGGTGGGATTGACAGCAAGCTAGCTTGAGACACCCAAAGGCATGTAAGAATGCAAACTTCATGCTCCTTAAATAGGTAAAGGAACAAATTGAGTAACTGGAACGAACCATTCAGAGGAGAGAATAAGCAGGTGCACTGCAGAGATGGCCTGAAATAACTCCCAGGGTCGTGTCATAATAAGCCAAGCCATCCAAGCTAATATAGCCAATTTACAATAACTGAACAAAGGTTGGCTTGTTCCTGTCAGCTTCCTCATTTTCCCAATTTTGACTTAACTGAGGTTAAGTTTTTAATGAAATGGTGCGCTGCAGTAAGATGAAGAAAGGAGCCCACTTTTGATGATGAAACAGATTATTAGTCCATTTCTTCTTATACAGGCTTTGATCCTACCCAGGCTGTCACAGGAATGGAGACAAAAGTGACCTTGCAAGACTCCCAAAACTCTGATTTTATAGACATCTTAAATATCACAAAACTTTTGAAGGGATAGCTCTGCAGCGACCACATATTTAGAGAACATGGTAGTATAACTTGACCGGTTCGCATAAAAAAATAAAATAGAAAAAAGGTCACAATTTATGACATCATAAAGTAAGTGCACTGGAAGCAATCACATGAAGTCACGCTGTTTATGGAAGTGGTGGGATTTCTTCACACGTTCCATTCATAGTTAATGAAGCTTAAAGAGGCTTAGTTGGGAAATGCGGAGAAAACGATGCGGGTGGATGCCGATGAATACCTGATATATTGCACAACTCAACGCCACACAAAGTAACAATAACAGATGTTTCGCTCCAATAATTACGCTACAATGAGATCTCAAATGAGGCTGCAGTTCAGGAACTCATTTCCCAAGTTTTGGATGTCATTTCAGGAGGACATTAAGTTAATTTGATGTTTGGAGATTGGGAGGCACGTTAGCCATTAGTATCATTTCAGCACTTTCTGTTTTCACATATTTTGCATCCAGTCATTTACAAGAGAAGTGGGCTAATTTATTTGGAAGACACGGGGATTAAGGAGAAGGACTGAATTTTCACAAACTAATAAAAGGCTATTAAAGCATTAAGGAAGAAAAACTTATTCTATGTCATGTAAGTCAAAGTGATTGTTTTCCATCTTTATGAAGGTGGTCTCTTCCAAACGCAAGGCAATTTCATTTGTATAGCAAACTTCATTCACAAAGGCGACTCAGCAGGCTTTACAAAGACCAAGGCATGAAAGAAAGATGAAAAAGAACACATAGGCTACACGGCAGGTTTATTTGGGTAGCACAATTCAACAAAAAGGTGAATCAAAGTGCTTTACAGAGACATTAAAACATCACATAGTGGAAATAAAAAGCATGATTTAAGTTTAAACAAAAAAGCAATAAAATGGAACAAAATACAACAAAACAAAAAAAGAGTTTAAAAGTGGTAATATTTGTTAAATCAGTTAAAAAGAATTAAACAAATGAAATGCAAGAAATAAAGGTTGCAGTGCATTATGATGGTTTTACCAGCTCACTGCTTCAGTATGGGGGTATTTTAGTGTCTTTAATCAAGAGTATAGTCTTCAGATTTGATAGCATTCGACTGTGTTCTCACTTTCAGATACTGTACTGCTGTGTCCGCAAAACTCTGCGCTCAAACTAAAAAACACCCCGCTCACGTGTAAATATGTTATTTTCATCCTCAGAACTGCGCTTCTTCTCTCAAGCCCACAGCTGCTCGCACAAACCTCCATCTCTGCAGTCGCAGACCCTCCCTTCTCATCCCTGGGTTTTCCATTCGCTCTTGGTTTTTGGAGAATAACAGTCAAAATTTGCCTGAAACTGCCACATCTTTTTGCTAGCGCGCTCGACTCCCCCTACAGGAGTCTTCAGCTATTTCTCCCTCAGATTCTTGAAAATTTAGCATTTAACATTTTTTTCCTTGACTTTAAGAGTAGATAATCAACTCATTAAATTATTTAAAAAAATAAAATAACAAAGACATTTTATTAAAATGAACATGGGCCAAATATTTTTGACTTCCCGTTGCGCTGATGGAGGATGAAATTACATCATCTCTGAGTGGGACTCATTTTGCTGTCATGAATCGCCCCCGTGAAGAACTTCAAGTAATTCATCAATACTGTTTAATTTTGTCGTAGTTTGAGGGAGGTCGAGGCTGAACTGTAAATCATCAGAATCAGGATGCTTTGTTTATCCCCAGGGGAAATTCTATTTGTAATAGAGCTCCATTCAACCAACACTTTAAGATACATAAAATAAATACAAAAAGAACAGGCTATAAACATATCCACAATCGGTAAACTATAAAATACTGTATATTGTATACCTGTTAAAATTGATGTGACTGTATACCGTAAAACACCAAATAAAGGCCCAGGCGTTTATTTGCTTAAATTTCTCAAATCCACAGGCGTTTATTTGGGACCTGCCTTTATTAATTGTGTTTATCCTTTCAACCCAAATCTTATTGTGCGTCTTGGATCTAGCCAGCCAGCGCTAGCCGCGAACAGCTTCTCCTTGTCAGCTATGGTCTGATACCCACTCTTTTCCCATTACTCGTATAATCTTCCTCGACTCACGCTGGTGTCTGGCACGTTTGTGAAGTATCCAAGCTAAGGGAAAAGAGAGAGGCAAAAAAGGAGGAGAGAAGAGGTGAGCAAAGAGCTAGAGGCTACGAGCTCACCTCTTTTCCCTCTTTTCTTTGATACACAAGCCGCTCGACTTCATAACACGTCATCAGTGACGTCACTAAAGCCACAAACTTTTTCGTTTAAGGTTATTTGTTTGTGTTTAGGTAGGCTATATTTGTAAGATATTTTTTTGGCCACCAGAAAAACAATGTTTGACCCCTTAAATAAGGGATATAAAATAACCTTAAACGAATTGAAAAGTGTGTGACTCTTAATTTAATTTTAGAGTGACCTCACTGATGACGTATTATGAAGTTGAGTGGCCTTTATTTGGGATGGGCGTTTAATATAAGAAATATTTTGCTACACTTGGCAGATAATTGGAACACGGTCATTATTTGAAGTTTTACGGTATGGTAAAACAATGGTTTCACAGTGAGGAGTTGTACAGTTTTATTGCCACAGGAAGGAAGGAAAGAAGGTCGGACCTTCTGTGACGCTCAGGTCTTGAGGTGGGTGAGTGTTTTAGTCCGTGTGCTTCTGTGTTGGACCAGGACCTGATGGAGAGGGTGGGTGGCGTTACCCAGGATGCTTAGTTTCTGAAGCATCCGTATCTCCATCACTGTCTGTAAAGAGTCCAGCTTCACCCCCACAACATCACCAGCTTTTTGTATCAGTTTCATAAAGTAGCACAACAAAATGACAACTGATGATTTCATGATCCCTAAATCAGCCGGTTTTCTTGAGTTAAGCTGTCAGTGTTATTGATACATCTGTCCTCCACAGTTAGATCCTGACTAACCTACAGCACGGTTACCGTGTTAAGGAGGTGATGAACCAACATCATGCTTGCGTTTGTTTTGTTCCTCTCGTTTATGTTTGTCTATGTCGGTATTAGATAAGATTTTGCTTTCGGTTTCATAATAAACATGCTTGTTGCTATTTTTATTTTTCCCCGCCAACTCAGAAACTACAGTCTGGTTGTCAAATCGCCTGCAACAGGTTCAGATCATTTTTTGTTGTTGTTTATCACACAGTTGACTAGATCACTGCATACATCTGTTACAGAAATGTGTGATTCTTTGTGTCTTGAAACTAAAAACACTGTTTTTTTCTTTTTCTTTTGATGCTCAGCAGACACACAACTTCCATCTTCATCTCCATCCTCCTCTTGGTGTGTTAGAAACCAGGTGACACTGACTGTGTTTTACAGAGGCAGAGGACTTTAAAAAAAAAATCATTTTCTCACTTGATTCTTTTTTTCTGCTCTGGTTGCAGATAAACTCCATGAATCCTACTGAGGAAGATCATCATAACTGCAGACGATGCTGTCAGTTATTTGGGGATTAGCATATAAGTCTTAACGCTAAACATTGTTTTTCCCCTCTTTCATTTTATAATTGATGTATCTTTTTAACAGCTGTGACTCTTTCTTTATGTTCAGTGTCGACATGGACGAGTGGTGGATGAAGCTGTGAGGATGAGGACTGTTTTACTCCTCTTTAGCGATGGTAAGTTACACATATCAGCTGCATTGAAGCAGATATATATTGAACAGTAGTTGCACTAACTGGTTCCAGAAATACAAGTTCATTTTTGTCCCCTCCTGACTGCCAGTGGCAGTAAATAAAGTGGATATGTCTTCTCTCTCTCCGTCTAGGTCGAGTTTTTATGTAAACAAAGTAGTGTATGTGACCTGTCGGCAACCGTTGCGCTTGAGCTATCAATCTCACATGGTGGATGACGTCCAGTCTCACAAGATTTTCTGGTGCCAAGGAGGATCCGAGTGACCTGCGTGGCTGGCAGTCATCCAGGGACTCACAGAGCCATAGTTACCAACATGACTTCTGTTATCAGTGATGAGCTTTCACCTGTCTGCACATTATAGCAGAAGCATACTGATTACTGGCAGGACTAATAATAACTACAATACAGTGCAATAATTAAAAGTCTAATTAATAACCTGCTGTGTGGCTGCATTGTTTTGGCAGGTACAGTGTTTGATGTAGATGTTTTAATGGCAAGATTGATGTTTTTGATTTCTACATTAAAAAGGAAAAAAAAAAGATACAAACTCATCTGAAAACAGGGCTGGTTGATTGGTTGGTTTCTGAATGGTGGATAAGCAGCCAGTGGTTGTTGATATCACTGCTGATCATGTCGAAGCCAGCACAACCCGACGCAGGTTTGTTCTTCTTTTATCTCATTGCCCCCCTCAGTGTCATGACATATGAAGTCCTTGTTTCTGTGCACTTGCAAGTTTTCCCAGAGAAACCTCTTGATCATAGATTTTTATCATCAGATTACAGCAGCTGGGAAAGCTGAGGATGCACTGAATTATACACTCAATAAGTAGATCAAGAAATATAAGTTAAACTAATTAATCTCCATATGGTATGTTGCAAAGGTGCATGTGTGTGTGTGAGCATCTGTATTTGGGAGCAAGATACCACAGCATCTGTCTCTATGTCTGTTATGGTTGTGTTTGGCTGCCCCGTGTGTGTGTGTGTGTGTGTGTGTGTGTGAGTGTGTGTGAGAGAGAGAGAGAGAGAGAGAGAGAGAGAGAGAGAGAGAGAGAGAGAGAGAGAGAGAGAGAGAGAGAGAGAGAGAGAGAGAATGTGAGTGAGAACACCCCTTGTGGCCATTTTGCATCCCAGACAGATGTTTAGTGACCTGGTAACGCCCCCTCCTCTCCCTCCCTTAGCATGCCACACACACAAACACACTGCCCAGCAATTGGCAGCCCAGCATGTCTGCCACCACTGGTATCCCCAAGCCATCACATTCACAGACAACCTCAAACACATTCACAGCCACCCTCTGCCACCCACGGCTTAGTTTGTCTGGCAAAGTCCATTCTCTGCTCAAGCGCTTGTTTTTTTGTATTTTTTGTTTTTTTTTAAATATGCAACTCTTTTGAATTGCTGCTTTTCTAAAAAAGAAAGAAGAAAATATACTTTTCACTGTCAGAAATACAATCAACATCCTTGATTCCCAAGTCTGCCTAAGTGAGGTAAAGGCACTAGAACACATTTGTGGGTCAACTTTGATCATTCAGCTGGATCTTTCCAAGATAAAGTAACGTTACATGACCCATTTTAAAGCCCTATTTGCAAGCTGACTGCCGACTGGTGAGCCGAACCCTCGTTACATGACATTTAGGCGAGCCTGACACTTGTTGTGTGAAAAGTACTCAAAGGTTATTCAAGAGGGCTGCCAACACTTCCACTATAACAGATTTGGCCCAATAGCTCTGTTAAGAAACGATCAAGTGTTAAGTTCATGCCTTGGCTATAGCATGTGCTGTAGGACCAGATCATAGATTGTATAAAGTAATGGATTAAGCATTAGGTCACGTGACCCACTGGTTTCTGAAGACCAGTTTTAAAGGCCGTTTTTCGTTGTACAGGGCACAGCCATGTTGCTAAGAAACTGATGGGACCGTGCCTACAGTATGTCAAGCAAAGTTAGCTTTGGCTCCCAGCTTCTTCAGCCGAACCCCCCTGAAATATTTGCAGAGCTGCCGTCAGACATTTACAACAGCATATACCATTTAACATGTTGACTCAGTGACTCAATGCCAATCATATCAATAAATCGTATTAGAAAGAAATGTATTCGTTTATAAAACTTCTCCTGGTGTGGGTCAAAGATGCAGATACCAATAAAAGAAAAAAAAAATAATACAACATTTATCTTGGTTGATAGGGATTTTACATATTAAAGCTTCAGATTATGGTTCTTAAATTGTCAGTGGGTTGATTTAAATGACACTACATGCTGTCTGGGATACATAATAATAATTTTTTTACTTTTTTAATAGTAAATGTTTTAAAGGTCCTATTGAGTGTGAAACAAGGTTGACCTTGGCTTAGTTAAATGCAAATAGTTTGGCAAGTTAGATGGACATGCGGTGAAACTTATTCTAATGTCACTTCCTTTATATGCAAATTTTACATTTTAAATATTCAGCTAAAAAAACACAAAACAAATCCAATCCTAAAACCTGCAATATGTTACGCTAAATATTATGTGGACTTGTTTGGATAGGCCTCCCAACTCAACAAACACCAGCCCACTTTCTGCTGAACTCAAAAATATCAGACTGCTGGCGTTGCAGCACAGTTGACTCCTGCAAGGATACAAGAAGAAAAGTCTGCATTTCAATAGGAGAGAAAATGTCAGACGGATAAAAGACAGACAGATTGTTAAGGCAATGTCGGCACTACCCACAGCCTTATGAAAGAATTAGTAATACAGGCAGGAGTGCTCATCGCTCCTTCCTTGTATTTATCAATAGTGACTCCGGCTCGATGGTACACCTCTGAAACAGAAGACTTCACTTCTTAATCAGCGTTTGTTTTAAACAGAACAGTTCTTGGAAAAGTGTTGTAGGCTAAAAACACGTGTTGTGAAGTTATGTTTCAAATGTGCTCTACTACATGTACCCAATAAATATAGTGAGCTTACTCTGACAATGGTGTTTCAATTCTTCATCTTGTTCCACCTTTCTTTGTGTAAACAAAGTCTGCATGCACACTTATGATAACTTGAATAACTTTGTGTTGTGCATCATCTCTTTCACCTATTATATTATCTAATTATTTCCAAGTAAGGGGACAGAAATAAAGCTTTGGTAATATGCCTGAAAATGATTGGAGGTTTTTTTCTATGAACCTTCTTGACTTATATAACATAATAATTTAAAAACCAACCTAAAACTATGACTTTTGTTTCCTTTAATATTTAGACACAGTTTTGGACTTGTTGAAATTTGTATGTGTTAATTCCACCCAGGTAAGTAAATTATGATGTAGTTACATAATTTCATTCCAGACTGTCACCAGGACATTGCCATCAGGGGATGCATTTTTTGGCAGATGCTTGCCGAGATTTTAATTCCCCCATATAAATTAACCCACGGGGGTTTTATGTGCATGGAATTGATACAGTTTCTTTGTAAACAGAGCAGAAGAGAATGTTTCTACCTTATTTAATCCCAGACTTTCACTAGGGTATGATCAGCAGAGGATTCATTGCAGACTCGCACTAAAATTAGCATCCCCTGTTATCGATCACCCCAGGTAAGTGCTACATGCAGCGCATTCATTTTATTTTTGTTAAAACCGACATAAACATGATTTGGCTTCCTCAAAATTTCATTACCATATTTAATGTCCCACCTTGCCTCTCCTAAAAAATAGATGTAACAACAGACTTTCAAAATACTAAAAGACTTTCATAATAAATAAACTATAAAGGACATCAACTTAATGTAAACTGTGATAAATCGCTATGGTTTCATCTACTGTATATACACACATATACACATCCACATCTAGGGATGGGCATCCCATGCAGCCATGGTAGAACCATCTGTAACAAATCACACCCAGGACAAAGTATGGATAGAGACAAATTATCACCGATAAGCAAAAAATAAACTCACCTGACTCAAAGACAGGAGTAGCTGTAATTTTTAAACTCCATTTTGTTGATGGCTTTTGTGGTGGAAGGAAATTTCAGGGAATTTCCTTTGAGTATATATTCTGCAAACTGAAATGACGAAATTATAATTTGTCCTTGATTATAAAAAAAAAAGCAATTTACTTCCCATGTACTGCACACATAGCATATAACATTCCACTAAACTATATTCATTCATCCATCCAGCCCTGATGAAAATCATTTCAAGCCACTTGTATCCGCGATCTTGTTCTTTCGGTCACTAACCACAGCTTGTGACCATAGGTGATTCGCAAGTCTACCCTTTTCTGGCTTAGGACCATGGACAATCTTGGATTTGGAGGTGCTATTTCTCATTCCAGCCACTTCACATTCGGCTGTGAACCACTCCAGTGAGACTTGCGGGTCATGGCCTGGTGAAGCCAGCAGAAGCACATCCTTTGCACAGAGTAGAAACCCAGTTCTAAGCTTGCATAACCAAACCTCCTCCAACCTTCAGCAAAGTAATCCTCAAGGATTCCCCAAGGGACACAGTTGAATATCTTCTCCAAGTCTAGAAAAACTACATATGGGGCCAGTGTTGCAGTTTTCTTGGTAGAAGAAACCAAAAAATTGTTTCTATATCTGGCACTAGCCGTGAACTAGCAGTGAAATAGCTGGAACCGCTATGGTCAAAAAATCTATCAGACACAAAGTCCCCCGCCTCCCTCTGGAAGTTGTTAAAGGTCAGGTGCAGAATGGAGTTCAAGCTCTGTCCCACCGGGAACTCCACTTAATGCTCGCAGGAGACCCTGACACCACATTTGGGCTTAACAGGTCTGATTAGCATCCTCCACCATCAGAGCCAACTTACCACCAGGTGGTGAATAGTTAACAAGTCCTCTCTTCACCGAATTTCTAGATATGTGGCTGCAAGTCTGATGCCAAATGCACATATGCTTAAAGGGGATCTATTATGGCATCTAATACCTATTTTAAACAGGCCTTTAATATCTTAAAAACACGCTTTTGATTTTTTTTGCTAAATAAATGAGAAATTCAGCCTCTGAGCCATGTCTTTATCATCCCATTCTCTAACCTCATTATCCATGCGGGATTCTGAGTGGGCGGGGCTATGATAATGAGGCTCTGTGCTGATTGGCTGCCTGAATGACGCGTAGCAGGGGAGGGCACAAAGCATAGCTTGTGTTGGTTTTTACAACCAACAGCAGAGCAATTTGCATGTCTAGCTCGATCAGACGCCATCAGGATACACCGCTACGAAAAAATGGTGGAAGCTCCGGCCAGCGGAGTTGTTTGTTGTTCTGGCCAGAGTTAAATGTGGGCGTGGTTTCACGTATTGCTCCCGTCATAACGTAACGACGGGAGCAGACGGGCTGTACAGACACTGCAGAATTTGGTTGCTTTCCTCCTTCTCTGAGTTGGCAGGCTGAGGGGAGACCACTTTATATATGTTAAAGCAAGAAAAAACATGTTTTTCATAATAGGTCCCCTTTAAACAAGGTGTTTATTAGGGACAATCCGTGGCGAGCACAGAAGCCAGATAAAAAGACACCACTTGGGTTCAGAACGCAGAGGCTGTTCCTCCCAATGACATCCTTCCCACGTGAGCATTGAAGTCTTCCAGCAGCACAAATGAGTCCCCAGCCGTGGGCATTATCCAGCACCTCATCCAAGGACTCCAAAAAGAGTGGGTGCTCTGAGCTGCTGCTTAGGCCACCACACAGTTCACTCTGCACCTCAGCCCCATGTGCCCTTACACGAGTAGTGAGCCAATAGGAATTATATTTGTTCAAGAATAAAACAAAAACAAAAAAATTAAAACCTAACGAACATTCAAGGCAGACACACTGCTCAATGTGCTGATTTTCTGATGGTGGTGCATTTCCACCTCTGTACTTCCCTTCTTTGCATGAATGCTCTTGAGCAATAAGAGCATATCACAAATAAAATCATTTTGATTGAATGATAACATAGTCTCTTATCTTTTCATAGACACAACCATTTGATTTTATGACCTTGTTGTTTCTAGGCACTATTGAATTCTTAGTTCAGACTCTCCCATCAGATCCAAAAATTAAGATTTTCTTCTAATGTTGATAGATGACCTTTGCCATCAATAAATAAATCATTTCATAATGCGCATTATAAAGTTTAATATTTCACATAAATATCGAACACAACAGCTGCCATGAATTTAAAAAAAGAAAAAAAAATGTTTTACCATTAACATTTGGTGAGGGTGTTACAGAAAAATCCCCGTTAATCATTTTTATTTCTGCTAATCCATCAAAAAAAAAGAAAAAATATATTTATTAAAGAAAACTAGTCCAATTTAACAATCTGATCAATACAGAATCTGAGTTTGGACATTTTCCATGTCCAGATGCATTCATTCATCAATGTCAATGACAGCTGCTCATTGTTCTTGTTGAATTGGTTCTGTAAGGACTGTAAGATACATATTTATCACCTTGAAATGTAAGAAATTCAGCAAGTCACTTTTGACGTTCACATATGTTCTTAGACAGAACTACATGTATCTGTGTCAGAGACCTTTTTGCAAAACATAGAGCTATAGTTATTAAGTTTTATTTTGGAAAAGCTTTCAGCCAATTGAAAAGAAGGTATATTTCTAATATATATATATATATATATATATATATATATATATATATATATATATATATATATATATATACATACATGTTCCTTTATTCTTCATCAAACCATCTGTTCCTGCATGTGCAAACTGCTTTGACCAGGTCCTGTAATAAAGCTCCTCAGGTTTTTTTTTACCACTACATACTGTACATAGAAGAAAGAAATTGCCTTACACCAACCACGATTGCCTAATAGTTGTTAAGTCTTACGGTGTACTTAGTTTTACAGTCTGTTTTTGCGCTTTTTCCTTGTTCAGTAAAAGAAAAATGAGTAGGCATTGTGTCTTGTGTTATTAATCTCAGATTTTATTTCACTGATTTAAAGACCTAGTAAGGGCTTTATGTTTTTTTTAAATCTTTTTCATTTTAATGATATTATGACTGTACAAAAGCAGTGTACACGGCTGAATTAATTAGGTGTTAGAAAAGTAATTACAAATGCGAAACATAAATGAAATATGTGAGTTATATTAAATAAATTTAAAAAAATAACTGTTTGCCAGTTATTTTGATGACTGACTGACAGACAGACATGCCTTTACCCATCTTAATGTTTGCTGCCCTTGACATTCGTACAGTTATTGCTGATGGAAGAGATCCTGTTTCCGAGGGCGATGAGGATACATGAAGAGTAGTCACAGTAGTTGAAGGAGTTGAAGGATTTGAAGAAGTCAGTTTGGTTTGGTTTGGTGCCAGGGGAGTCAGCGGTGGGACTGGAGATACAGGTGCTGTGTGTCCTTTTGTGTTGTTTTTATATTTGCAATCGTGACAATGTTTTGTGGTGATCGAGGCTGGGAGGATTTTTTTTTTTTTTTTCTGCCTTTGTTTAAGTTATGAAAAGCACGTTGTCTTGCACAAGTTATATGAAAAGTGCTATACAAAGAAAACCTACAGTGTAGGATCCTGGAGCTTGAAATGCATCAGTTATGCAATTTACACCTTCTTCATAACGTTTCCATTTTCCTCGAGAAGATCTGCACTTTCTCAATTCTCAACTCAATTTTATTTATAAAGCACTTCAATATAACAGAATTGGCGAAAGAGCTGAATACCAAGAGAATTAATACAAACAAAAACAAAAGAAAGAATAAGATAGAGAGAGAAAAACAAATAACAATTTGGAACAATAAACTCAATACCCCAAAACTGGGTTAGAAGCCAAAAGAAAAAAAAGATAAAATGTAACTTAAACAGAAAAATGACAGAAGCATAACAACATTTTCAATAATCTAAAAGAGTGGATCAGCCTGCCATCTGTTTTCTGCTTAATCCTGTACAGGGTAACTGGGGTCTGCTGGAGCCTATCCAGCTCATTACAGGTGAGAGGCAGGGGTTCACCCTGGACAGGTCACCAGTCCATCACAGGATCACATATGTAGACAAACAAACGTGCACACTCACATAATCCTACAGGCAATTTAGACTCATAAATCAACTTAACATACATGTTTTTGGACTGTGGGAGGAAGCTGCAGTACCTGGAAGGAACCTACACAAGCATGGGGAGATATACAAACTCCACAAAGAAAGACTCCTGCCAGGCCCGGGGGTCGAACCAGGAACCTTCAAGCTGTGAGGCAACAGTGGTCGTCACAAGGCCACAGTGCTGCTCCTTACTTGTGGCAGAAAGGGGGTTAAAGGACCCAGATCAACCTGGGCTTTAAAGGGCTCACTAGGCCCAAACAGCATCACCTTGGTCCTTTCTTCATTTAGGTGCAAAAGAAATCCCTGACATCCATGTGTTACTTTATGTAATGCACTCCAGGAGCAGAAATGTCATGTTCTTTTTTTAGTGGCATGTAAATGTCCTTGTCAGCATTAAAGCGAAGTGACATACCAAATTTCCAGAATATATATCCAAGTGGGAGTGAGTACATGCAAAAAAGAGGAGGGCTGAGGATTGAACCTTGTGGAATCCACATGTGAGCGAGGCAGCAGAAGACTCACTGTTTCCAAACACAAAAACGTTCTCTGCCAAATAAGACTTGAACCAATCTAATGCACTGCCCTGGATACCCGCACAATTATCCAAGTTAGTCAAAAGGATTCAATGGTCCACTGTGTTGAAGACAGCTGTCCAACAGAACCAAGGCAATACAATGACCAGAATCTGTGACTTAAAAAAAACATAATTACAAACCCTCAACAGTGCCGACTTGACTTGGTACTGTGGCGGATTTCAAAACCAGATTGGAACACTTTGAGAATATTTTTCTCATCTAAAAATGATTTCAACTGGCAGAAAACTATTTTCTCACGAACTTTAGAGAGAAAAGGGAGTTTGGAGACTGGGTTGAAATTTGATAACACTGAGGAGTCTAAGCCTGGCTTTTTAATCTGTGGTGTCACCACTACGTGCTTAAAACTCACACAGTCGCACAGTCCTGTTTGCTAAACTACCATTGAAATACTGAGCACAGAAGGCGTTAAAACAGATGAAACCTCTTTAAAGAAGTGAGGTGGAATGAGATCATTATGAAACCCTGCAGGCTTCAAATGAACAATCATATACATCAAAGTGGGTGGGGTGAGAGGCTCAAACGGGTCAATAACAGCAGACGGTGTCATGGAAGTGGAAAAGAACACAACCTTAGTGAACAGCAGCATTTTTAACCTGGGGCTAGGCTTGACATTGAACCCTATTTCATACATCAGATAATAGGCCGACTATCATCCGGGAATAGCATAAAAGTACAAGAGCCAAAGAAAAGAGCGAGAGACACAGAAAAGAGTAGCAGCTTAAATGACTGGTGGACCTAATGAGCTTGAAAAGACGTATTAACCACTTTGAAACACTCATTTCCAGCCTCTGGACAATTGGCTGTTCTTCAATCGTTGATTTCTTATCAAAAATAGGCTCAAACACATAAGCCTGAACACCAGGTGTCTCCAGTAGATTCATTAAGTGACAATCATCAGTGTTGATAGTATTTACCTTGGATTGCTTAGCTTCACCTCAAGTTAACCAATCAGCATGCAGCTCATTCACACTACTGTTTTTATTAATGACCATACCAAAACCGTTTCTTCTGATTACAAGGACACTCACAAGATTTTTATTAGGGTATGTAAATGCATGTAGGAAATCTTTGGTCAAAACATTATCACTTTCTCTATTTACAGACCTTAGAAAAACAATTAAGACAGTCAATGAATCAAATCAAATAAAAGTGTATTTATATAGCACTAAGTGCTTTACATAATAAAATCAACATTTAACATATAACAACTCACAGTCATGGTTAAAAACACACATGTGGTCATTTTCACACACATCCTCACATTAATACTCACACAGCACACACACACCCATCCCCCCACCCCATATACATATTAAAACATAATCATGAATATCATAAATAAACATCATAGATAAACACCTGGCTTGATCCTGAGTTGAGGAAGGATATCTTGGGGATCTATCCACACCAGGAGCCCCCCACCCATGACCAATGAGGACATCACCAACGGGGTAACAGCCCAGCCGGCGTCCACACCACAGCCAAGGCTGCAGTGCAGGATGCATTCTATGGGACCTTTAAAGCACTGTAATGGTGATGTTTTTAGTCGAGAGCCCAGGTATTGTCTGCCAAAACGAAATATCACAGTATAAAGGGTATGCAAATATCGGCATCAGTAATTGTAGGAATAGGGCAGAATTGTTTGCTATGTCCTTCCTTTTTTTCTATCAATGCCAAAAAAAAAAAATGCCATCCTGCTCATTTACAGGTGCTGTCCATGCCTGGCTTTTCCTGAGGAAGTAGGTCTCTCCACATACGAAGGCAATGTGGTTGCAGTAATGTTCTGTCCATGTTGCGAAATAGTGTTTTTTAGTTGTTTTTTTTATATCAAAATTCATAATAAACTATTTTCCCTTTAACTCTTTTTTGTTTTACAGAAGAGATGGCATTAACTGCACAAGTTACTTCTGTCCAGGCCCATGCCTTGACAGTTCCTGTCATGCTCACACTAACAAAGCAAAATCAGTTATTTCCTTTGCTCCGCACGATTTAAAACTACCTCTATTGCCACAATGAATGTTATTCCTCTCATTCGTTTTTTATTGTGCACCATTTCCACAGGTAGACACGGATACACCTCCTTACTCAGTGGGCAGGGATTTATGCTCATTATGGAGGAGCAGGACAAGACTGCCAATTCATGATTAATCTGCATCCATGAACACACATACTTTCTCTCAATCAGTTCAGTTTTACACCGTATGACGCTCAGCAGAGACAAGGCTGTTTCTTCTTCCACAATGATTGAGAAACAGCAAAATGGCAGCAAAGCATTATCCAAGCAACTCATGCATTTACACATGTTTTATTTTAAAATGTGTTTTGTAGAGAGACAGTCATAGGATGACCAATTTTAAGATCTGCAGTTTATGACCTCATGTCAACAAACAGTCACGTATTGTGAACACTGTGGCAACCTCAAGACTCCCAGCTACAAGACAGTATCCGAGCTATAGCTGTGTAGTCTGAACAGAGCAGTACATTTTCCAATATTGAATCTGAAATCAGAAGCCACCCTAACTCTTGCTGCTGACATGCTGTCAAAATTTGTATTTTGCATTGTTTTTGGACAAGGAAGGGGTGTAGAATTATTGCCAAGCTTGAGATTTTGGAAGTAGTTTTTAGTCTTGCGCTCACTCACTGATGTGAAAAGTTACAGAAATAGAAATGCTGAAAATATGAAATGCTCCGTGACCTTTATGATGGGGCGTGTGTGGGCATTGCCACTATCTTCTATGTTAGTTAAGCAAAGACTGTGTTCCTAAGCCTCACAGCCTTGAAGCAAAAATTGTGAAAGCTGAGTCAGCTTTTTATTTTTTTGCATTTAGTCTAACATATTTATGTAACCACTGGAGACCATGGAGGATATGACTGCCCCTGTCTTTTTGAGCTGTAGTACTCATGCACAAGAGGGTGCAGCCAGACTGTCTGGAAAGTGTCCAGTGTGGAGGCGTTGGGGTGCCATCTGACATTGTCCTTCTGGCTTCAGTGAAGCATGATGGATGATTTGCATATGAGCTATCGGTGGTTCATGTGTAACACAGTATGACTGAGGAAGACCTTCACATCAGGTTCAAAGACCAGCATATTCATCTTGTTCTACCATGGAACTGAGATGATGAGAGCTTCTTTTCTTCACGTTTTATTGCTGAAGCTCAGGTCTGGAGAAGCAACAATGAAAAGTGTGCTTTCTTTCATGTCTCTGAACATTCAATCTCTTTATGTTGTGGAAGGGCTGAAAAAAATGTGCTTATGTCGTAGATAGAACCCCAGATAAAGGATGTCAACGGCAACTTTCGGAGTCAATGGGGCTACTGCTGACAGCAACTGACTTTCAGTCAGCGTTTTATATGAAGAAAAATTGGGAGTTAAACAATTTAACCCCCGCAGACCAAATATAAACATCAAAAATGTTTCTGTAAAGGATAAGAACTCATACAACGATTAATTTTCCCGCAGCTGGTATTGTACCTCCATGGGTGGTGGAGAATAAAAGAGCAAAGATCATGTGAAACTTTCAGATCCAGACTGACAACATGGTGATTGCTAACGAACCGGACAAAGTGATGGTTGGTAAACACCAGAAGAGAGCAGTGGTGATTGACGTGGCAATCACCTGGCAACAGCAATATCAAGAAATAGGAACATGAGAAGCTGGAGTACCAAGGGTTGAAGTAATAGATGGAGCAGTTGGAGCTGCGCCCACCAAGCTGGGAGAGTGAGTCCAGCAGATCCCAGGAATAACATCAGAGCTCTCAGTCCAGAAGAGTGAAGCACTAGGAACAGCAGAAACACTGCACAGTGTTTCTCAAGCTCCCAGACCTCTGGTGGAACAACCAAGGTGCTGCCCACAGAGAAATGGGAGAGAGAGTATGTGCCACTATATACATATATAGTAGAATGCGCTACTACTACTACTACTATTTTAAGACCCTGCCTCTGCCGTTGCTGCTAACATACTAAACATTTCTTAAAGGAGCTTGAGGCAAGAATAAGAAATGAGACTCATTAGCGCCAGGACGACCGTCGGGGTTACTGCAGGCAACAGCGAAGCCGGCACGGGAGAACGCACATGCGGCGTCATTTGACGTCACATCCGCAGGACAGCGCGGGAAATTCGGGCCCAGAATTGCAGCGCATTTTGCAGCACACAGCCTGTTCAAGGCAACGGAGAAATACGCTAGAGGGCTCATTCTTTTTGGTTTGGAACGCTTCATCTGACATTATTACTAGAAAACTTAAAACGTATACGCATTTTTTTCATAAATCCTGCCTCAAGTTCCTTTAAGTTATGATTTATTTGGAATGGCATCAGTGGATGCCATTTCCACATGTGCTGCTGTGAACATGCTCAGAGGGTGGAGGCGGTAGGAGGGCTAGAGGGTGGGGGAATGTTTGGTTATAGTTCGCTTTGGTGTATCTTACAGCAGGAGCTGACACATGAACTTTGTCATGGCCTCATTTACACGGGGTGCCTCTAACAACTGAAACGACTGCACTTTTACACTTTAAAGCATAGATGTTCACATTATGCAGAAATGAGGGTGCAACTGTAATCTGGCAATGTTCCTTTAACACTTCCAACTTCTTACTGAGTCTGCACTTTGAATGGCCTCCATCAATTACATGTATATGACAAACAGGTCACTGGTGAAATGTGGGCTATGAGATCACCGTTTATGTGTCAAATCAATACTGAAAGAGGAAACAGTAGATTTTCTGAGCAGCCAGATTAGAGTTTTAATGCACTGTATTGCAGATAGGAAATGTAATATTTACATAGTTTTTATTTCTGTTAAAATAATCTGCTGATCTTCTTTATGGTCCTGTAAATAATTGCATAAACATTCCTAACCACAGTGTTTACTAAAGGCTGATTCAGATTCAGATTATAGAGCCTTATGTCACATCACTGCATTCTTATCTTTGGATGAATCACTAGAAATACTGTTAGGTGCTAATGTATCTCTGATGTGTAGTAATGAGTTCACAGTGACCCGTCTAAGCCTTATGGCATTTTTAATGTCACAATGGCATTCTGTGGCATTTTATTACAGCCGTGCCACAGGTTTGCAATGGTTTTTGTCTGTGTGTGTAGTTGTTCCTCGTAAGATTGCCGGGGCCTCTCTTGGTACAGTAACAGACTTGCGGGTAGATAGAAATGTGCTTGTTTACTCTTCGCAAGTGAAATGGTGGGTGCTTTGTGGACCACCACTCGATAGTAAAAAAACTAAAACTGCCTTTTTAAAGCTGGCGATGTGTGAATAGCGTGGATTTATGATACATCTTCACACTGAATCCAAATACCAGTCCCTTAATAGACATGCACACATGCAGATACACACACCCTTCTCTGCACATCTCCAGTCGTTTTACAGTCGCTTGCCCAGTCAAGTGTGAATTGTGACTATATGCCCCCCCCCCCCCCCCAGTTGTCTCTCTGATGCTCTGTCCCCTCTGTGCTCCTCATCATGGTAGGTGGTGGTACAATAGTCATGATAGTATATAATTCATATTTAGAAATAAGCTTAAAGTGCCCTTTACTTCGAACTTCATAGCCACATATTATAGTTTTTAGCCATAATTTATATGTCATTTTTTTTCTTGGGCCAGGCTTACTTATTTGCAACAATCCAGAGCCACATATGTGACATCTGAAATAAGAAGTTGCCTCAGATGTGTTGTGGTTATGAAATATGAATTCATGAAATTCAGTTTGTACTCTACAGCCAGAAAATACACAACTGTGTAAATTAATAATAATAATAATAAATGAACATGGTACATTTTGTCCCCAGACATTAAAACCCGATGCATAACGTTTTTTGTAAGCTCTGGATACTTTAGTCTGCAAAAATACATAATAACAATTGTTCAGTTTGATACCATATCTTGAGCAGCCTACCAGTTTTGGGCATTGCATGTCTGAAGTTTGGTTGAATGGAAGAATTTCTTTCTTGAAAAATCAAAATTTCTCAACCTTTTATTTCCAGATGTAAAACAGATGAAATTATGCAACATGGCAAGCTTTTCTGTAGAAACGAAGCACATAATGATCCAAATTCCCAAAGCCAGAAGAAACTTCCTTCAGGTAATGTGTAAATGACTCCTAAAAGGCAGCTCAAGTCTGAGCCTCTTGATTTCTCACCAGGCGCGCTGGTAGTGAGACCAAATGCACCTTAAGATGGTCCTATTTCCGCCCGAGGAAGCCAGAGACATATAACTTGACTGGTGCTGGCACTTTTTGGTTTACCTGCCGCCAAGTGTGCCAGAAACAAGCCCCGGGACGCAGCTGGCCACCTGGCTGAACACCTGAACACTGACCCAGAACTTGGAGCAAGGCACACAAACTTGTTGGGAATTTGCAAGTAGGTTACAGCAGATCTAATTATAACACTTCAACAATGAATATTTCACAGCAGGGCATGTGCTTCTTTATTTATTAACATTTTTTTCTCCTCTTTTTTTGTGAGTACTCTCGATCCTCGCTCACAAACCGCGCGTGTACACAGTTCACTTGTGAATTCAGTGGCGTTGAATGTTTTATTTTTCTGCACCACTTATCTGTTCTGTTGTGTTCCAGTTTTCCGGATGGGTTGGCTCCATATAAACGTCCCAAAGACGTGGCTTCAGGCGCATTTTTGTCGTTGAAAAGGGTGAATTATGTTGACATGAATAAAAACTCCACTAACATCAAATCTGGAGCTCAGATGTCACACACTGATACAAATATTGTGCATGATCTACTTAAAAAAAATAAGTCAACTTTTTGCATGAGATTATTATGTAGATCAAGAAAGACTGTATAAACTACTTAATTTTTTGTATGTAAAAGAATACATTTTGCAAGTACAGTCAACTTAATTGTGTTAAGTAGTTTATACAAATACTATCTTTCTTGATCTACATACAAATCTCATGCAAAAAAGTGGCCTTAATTTTCTTAAAGTAGATCAAGTAAGATATTTTTTTACTGTGGTGTTCTACTTAAACAAATAAAGCATGTTCCATCTAAACGTTGGTCAATCTGCCCAATAGATTACAATTGTTAAAGGAAAGGTAAATACAACAAGATCATTGCTTGTTGTTTGTGTGTAAATGAAAAGATTGCCTGCATGGGATTACATACTACAAAAATGCACAATGTCTTGTTTTTTGAACAAATGCAGATTAAGTTCAAAACTAGATCATGTAAAGCAACAAACTTCATTCATAATTGTTAATATCACAGATTCAAATATGTTATATTTACATGTGCTTAGATGTATTTTTTTCAGTGCAGGAGGAGTTGCCCACGCGCTCCCTGCTGCCTGATCAGTCCTTCTTTGATTTCTTTTTGGTTTCAACTGAGAGACTTGCTGCTGGAGCTGTAGCGCAGGAGAGGGAGGACAGACCGACGGACCGACGGTCCGTCCATCCAGCTGCCTCTGCAGAAGCGCGTGCACGCCTCGCAGCCTGCAGCCTGCAGCCGGAGCTGGAGCCGGAGCCGGAGCTGGAGCTGGAGCTGGAGCTGCAGCCGGAGCTGGAGCTGGAGCCGGAGCCGCGCTGCGCCGTACCGGTCCATGTGCGTGAGCGTGTGCGCCCCTGCGTGCGTCCGGCGGCCGGTGTGTCTGCGCTCCCGGGACGGGAACAGCGGCGAACGGGCCAAGTTGAGCCCCCCTCCCACGATGCGCGGGGGGGCCAGCAGAGATTGCAGTGGAGACTCGGCAGCACAGGCGCACGCACACGCAATGAAGATTGGATTACAACAACTGTGATTTTCTTCGCAGCTTGCGCGCGCGTCAAGTGCTAAAACCTGGGATTTCATTCATCTTTTTTTTGTCGGACTCGGTGGGAATTATTTTGATTCTGTGATTATTATTATTATCCCCCCCCCGACCCCCCCGCCCCCCTCCTCCTGTTGTGCAGTGTTCCATCGGAGGCTGCATGGTTCTTCAAAGGAGAGAGTGTGTTGCAATGTCATCTCACGCAGCCGTTTTGGAGCTCTGTGGAAGGGAGATGCTGTAAGTACTTTGCCACTACTGTTATTTCTCTGTGAATGTGGGTTCTCTCTGTTGCAGCTTCCCCCCTTCCCCTAATATCCACAAGCGTTCCTCATCCAAAGTGCGGCACCGCGCCATCGAGAGCACAGCTGGCCATAAAACGTGATCAACTTGGATTTAACCAGCGGAAAGCAGGGAACTGCCTGCAAGATACCCCATGAAAAAAGGGGGGAAAAAAGAAGAAAATATCTCACAATAAATGCTGATTTCCGCTTAGTTCATGATGCAGGCGCAGCTGTGAGCAAAGCGAAGGCACTTACACACACCATCCACACAATATTCATATTGGAAGTGCAGCTGAATGAAAGACAATTAAAGTCGAACATTTGCGTCCCTTTCAATTTATCTGGCTGCTAAGATCAGAAACCACAAGCATGAAGAACTGTGATGAAGCTCAAACAGGTAACTTTAACCGAATGGTGAAATAAAACGAGAGGAAATTCTGTTCCGAGGCTGGAGAGCACATTGCGGCTTTTTTTTCCCCCTTTTTCTTTGGCGCGCCACTGATTGGCACAACTTCCAGCGGCGCCTCTCCATCCCAAATCAGGACCAACAATCAGCACTACGTTGAAAGGTTTTCCAAAAGCTGGCCGTGTATAAGTTACTGTCTGACGTTTGAGAACAGATATTGCAACCTTCATTTTAGGGATTTTCATAAGAAGTTAAAGGATAATGTACAAAAGAAGAAAAAGAAACCATCGCGTTAGTTGCGTCTCCGCCAAGCGAGCAGCATGCAGGTCCACCTCTCACCGCTGAGGGGCGCACTTGTATTGTATTGACTTGATTGAACCTAATGGGGAGATCCAAATGAATTTACGTCCCAATTCTCATCTCCCTCCCAATCCTCAAAACTCTGCCTCTTTCTTCCTTGAAAAGGCAGGAAATCTATATTTAAAAAAAAAAAAAACGTAACAGAAAATAAAAATGAATTATTAAAAAAAGTTTAAAAGTAGTGGATTTTTTTTTCCCTTACCCTGGTGCTGTAGCCTAACAGACAGCGCTGGTACAATAGGAGGGTGTGGAAACAAAGAGAAGTATGACAGGGCTGAGATTCCGGCTGTGAGAGAAAGATGCAGCTGGCGTGACTGATTTCTGATGCACTTTTATTTACATATAGATGGGATCAGTGTTAGCGGAACGCAACTCCCATCTCATTCAACCAAAAGATTCCTCCAATAACACAAAGGTGTTCAAACCCAAGTCTAGAAAAAAAGCCCAAACCGATTTCTCCCCATCCCAAGCGTTATACAAAACATATTAACATTGTTGATGGACGAATAAAACTTGAAACGACTCCCAACCCTAGCCTTTAAAGACTGCTTCAGGGAAAAATCCCTTTCTCACAGAAGAAGACAGAATTGCCACATGACTCAGATCGCTGTCTTTAGCCTGAAAGCAATAAACACAGATGTCCACATATCATCCTATACCTCCCCAACCTGCGCTTCACTCTACACCTGATCCTCCCGTTTATGTCCCGGGGGCGTTCCTGACAGTGAAGATAAATTAACATTAGAAGTGAAAGACAGAGATCCTTTTTTGGGCCTGATGCAAAGAGGACCAGGATTTCAGGGGACTAACAGTAAAACTACAGTCTAATGGGGCTCATGAAGGTGTGCACTGGGCATCAGGTGCTCGCAACAGTGTTCACATCCTCCATGTGGAAGAAAAAAAAGAAGTGACCACACTCTTTTCCTCGTTCTTTCCTCGTTTTTTCCCTCTGCCCTACTCTGTCTCTCTCTTTCTCTCTCTCTCACACACACATACACGCACGCGCACACTCACACAGTGGGTTTATTGCAAGGTAAAGAGGTATGTGCAGTGGGCAGACAACATGTTGAAGCCTGAGTGGTAACAGACGATTACTTCCACTGGGCTTCTCATGGGCGCTCATGCACATGTCGGGGCACATGGAGCAGATGGCCGGGGCCTGAGAGACAGGCTGACTGAGGGAATGGCCGGGAGAGGATGGTCGCCGGAACGTGGCCATAGAAACGGGGAATGTCAGGTGTGCAGGGATTACATTTTATATCCAATGGCTAACTCAGAGGAGCACTCGAGCAAAGTTGAGGCAAGATAAAAGAAAAGATAAATGTGTAATAATTTAGTTTATAAAACAGCCACACACTCCTGGTGACATCGGAGTTACTGTATTTCTCAGACTTTGGAATAATTCTATATCGAATTGACCTCAAAGTAGAAAATCGATGGGCGTTCACCTCAGACCTTGTATATTAATCGCTACAGGCTAATACAGCCTTTGTTGTGATGTTTTAGTGTAATTGTTCTTGAACTAAATGGATGAGGTGAAAAGATACATACTACATACATTTGAAATATCCAGTAATTCACATAAAAGTGAGCTATTCATCGAACATGGTTGAGTACGCAGCAATGAAAAAAGCACAAGAGCCAACTTGTAAGTAAAAGGTAAAACACGTGTACAGTCCGGCTAAATTATGGAAGGGGTGAGGTGTGGTTGTGTGAACTTGGGTGGGCTGATGCTGGCGTTTTGACTTGGTCTGTAGTTAGTGATGGCTGCGATCTTCAGTGGTGGCTAAGCTCAAAGCTGTCGATGTGAAGGGTGTGACGTATCGAATTTAGAGTCTTTGATGGAAGGAGTTGCGTTAGAGCTCATGGGGACGGGTGACTTGTGCATCGTGACTGGTGCTGCCTTAGGTCTGCCAACCTCCGAGCAGAAAAGTAAAGAACGGCCCTTCCCTGCTGAGGTGGGGGTGAATTGATCGGGACAACTTCCACGGGCCAAAGAGACAACTTTTTTTTAACGTACCTTTATTTGCTCATAATAAAAATGTATACCTCTAGGCTAACTGGTCATTTTAGTGACATCTTTGGATCCTGTCTTTATATAAATTTTAAGGGATCACAACTTTGATGGGAATTAACGGAGATGGATCATAAACAATTGAAGGAAAACAGGTTGTAAATATAAGTATCTGTTATTGATTCCAAAAGCCTGCGTTGTTTTTGTTCAACATTATTAACTTTGTCTGCAACGGAAGATTTTTCTCAACGGGTCAAAAAAAACCCAACAACAATCAACCAGATGCCACTGTGCTGAAGCCGGGGGGAAAAAGGTTTCAATCTAGTCACTTTGAAATGAAATGTGAGTTTAGATTTTTCACTTTTATATGCTTACTTAGCAAAACCAGCAAATCAAACAACAAATAGCTTCAAAACTTTTTTGTACGTGATAAAAATGATTTCAGTTTCTACATTTGGTCATTTGAGTTTCGGAAAGGCAAGGAGAGCCACAATTTCAGCAGCACATTGGTATTCAGACGACCTCTTTTACTTACGTGTTTCTCAAATAGCAGAGTCTCATTTCTGACTGAAACTTTTGAAATAGAAAAGGACAGAAGAATACAGAACTTGGAGAAGCAATTTAGCTGATAGAAATATAAATGGAGGCGGGCAGGAAAGATGCCAAGGATGGAATGGAGTTGGGAAAGAAATTATTTTGCAATTGAATTATTTTTTAAATGAGACCTCATATGTCTTATACTGTATATTGGGAGCATGGGGAGAAAACAAGGATGGCAGGGATAGTGGAAGAGAACTTTTTTATTTTAGCAAATGAAGGACTAAAAGAAGAATCAAGCTTTCAAGAGACGGTCAAGAACTACAGTAAACCTCTTGTAGAGGTGTAGCTGGTTGATCTCTGGTGCCTTTACATGATGTTTTTGTGAATTTAATTGAGCTGGTCATGTTTGGAGAGACATGATTCACAGGAGATTTTCCACACAACCATTTAGATAGCAAAGAAAAATGTTTAACACAACGTTGTACAACTTTACAAAGCCAAAATGTAACGTGAATCATTGATTTGACTGTCAATGAGCTCAAAATGCACCATTTGCTGTGGATTCACTCAAATGTTCTTTTCTGAAATGGGTCTGATATTCCTCCAATTCACAGCCATCAGCACCGGTACCGAACGTACCAAGCCAATTGCAGTGGGATGGGGGAGGACTTTATGCAGGAAAGTCAAAAAGCCATTATTCGATACATCCAAGACCGCTGCGGCTTATAACACTTGGAATTAACAGATATTTTACTGGAAAACCTTCAACAATCATCCTTCAGCATTCCTACACGTCTTCACACTAGTTTTCCATCTTTTATTATTACCCCAGAATGTGCTTCTATCCAATGCCGTCCAGAGGCAGTTTATTTTGCATCTACTGTCATGTGTAAAATATAGTCAAATCTAGGGCTTCACACCTGGAGATGTGCATACCCAGATATTTGGATATGCTGCCATTAGGGGGACATTAGGGGTCTTCAGTTTTGGTATCCAGAGTTGTGTGATGGACGCTCAGGTGTAGTCGCTCACTCACTGACCTTATAAACACTTTGTGGAGTAATGCTTCAGTCCCTTTCAGCTGTTACAGGGATGGCAGCATGAGATAGGCCTCGGCTATATGGTATACTTTAAACTGAGTAGCAATTTGAAAAATAAACTTCTTCCCCACCATATTTATCCCAGGACAAGATTTATTTTCATTGGCATAGACATTGTTTTCCATTTGGCTCACCTCTGTTGCCCGTTCCTGCGTTAGTCTCTCAGGGATTAATAACATATCTGCTCTTATGTTTTTCTTGAGACCAAAAGCTCACATCTGAGCAGGTGCACCACGTGGACCTACCTCGTTCAGCATCGTCCCTGTGAACCACACTCATCGGTCACGCTCATGCACGCCTCCCATGTTTGGCCATGCAAGTGTGACAACCACACTTTAACACACATGCGGGCCACGTTCCTTTGGTCAGGTGCAGGTGGACCTCTTGTTAGATTTCATGCACTTAACTCCCCCACTCCAGGACATGAGGCTGCCACTATCCTCTGTAATCTTCCGCTGGTGCTCTGGAGCCCATAAAATGCTTTTCATCACAGCTTTGCTCAAATCGAGAGGAACTAGACTCCTTTTTTATACTGAAGAGGAAAATATTTAAAACAGTCGTTCAGGCTACGTGAAGATCTAAGTTCGGTACAATTCATGAATGATTTTTAGTGCCACTGTCATTTTGGAAGTGATTTTTCATCAACACTCGGAGGAACCATGTGAGTTTTCTCTACATCTAAATGGAGGACATGATAGTATAAAGAAGAAACGCAGACATGAGATGAGAACATTTACAAATAAAGAGGGGGTTTGATAGCATCGCAGAGGAATTTCTTCTATTGTTGGGTCCCCTTATAGGCAGCGGAGGTACAGTATAGTCGCTTTTACAACACTGTCTTTATAGAGATTGAATTTGTTTGGTCTGTTATTCGGTCACTCTATTGTTTTCTCCTCCGTGGTTATCGTCTTCAGCATCTTAGCTTCTACTGCAGCTCCATTAGCTAGTTTTATCACCGGTGATGTGTGGCATCATCTCTTAAACGATGCTGGAACCTACTGTTGTCAGGTTTTTCGCGGATAGCAGGCACGGATGATCGCTGCGCCACGATGAGGGTAGACAGACCAAAGTCCTCTGTCCTGCATTGAGGGTGTTAAGGTGTGAAAGACAAAACACTGAGGCTGACGGAGGCCGCTGAGCCCACAGGATATTCAACAACAAAAAAAAGAAAGCAAACAAATGCAAATATCTTTCTCCAGTCAGTGGAGGAGAGAAGAAAATGGTTGACACTGGATGAAATATTGAGGCATGAAAGCAGTATGAAGGATAAAAGAAATGATGGACAGATAAGTAAATGGTGGACAAAGTGATGAATGAATTTAGAAAGATGGAAGGGCCAATGTGGGCAGAAAAAAAAGTGAGATGAGGAATCTACGAACAGGAGCGTATGCACGGTCCAAACACACACACACTCACACACAGAGTTGGGCTGCGGTGCTGTAAAACATACACTTATCATCTGCAGCGTCAACCATTGTGACCCTGAATCTGTAAATGAATGAAACCCTTTGAGTGTGTACACTGTGTTGATGTCAGTTTAATGCAATTTGGGAAGATAGCAGGAAGAGGAAATGTGAATGCAGCTGCAAAAGCAATCATTTTAATCATCATGTAAAGATATTGTAGCTGAACTATTGATGCGTGTGGAACTTAGTTGCACATGAAACAGAAATGTGGGATTTGTGATGGTGAAGCATTGTGGGAAAGGTGCAGAGTTTTCACTGTAAAAGTGAAACTTGGGAAAATAAAAAAAGAATGACCCTCTTAAAAAATGCATACCTCCTTTTGTGATGCTTGTGAGTTATTCTTTGAAGGCTTGCTGCTGCACACGAGCAGGGACAATTGTTTTGTGCCTGGTGTCGGGTAGGAAATATGTGCATGTGTGAATGGTTGCCAGTAGCATGGATGTAGCCACCAAACATCAATTGCGATGCCAAGAAACGGTGGCCTTGATGTGACGGCAAAGTCCCCAACAAGCTTTGGCTGGTTAATGTCCTCCCGTTCTCTCCTTTCCTTTGTATTACTCTGTTCATAAACTAGATTTTTTTCCCGTTGTACTGCTTTCGCTTCCTTTCACTGTTTTTCTTCCTCCACTTTTCTCTGGTTGCCAGAACAACTCTGCAATGCTGAAGAGCAGAGATGAGTAGACAGGTCTTAGAGAGTCTTGCTTTTTCCCAGGAACATCTAGAATGATTACAATAATAATTTAACGCATTAATGTCCATTATAGGTGAAATACTAAACTCTCAGACTAAGGAACCAGTGCTTCACTGTATTGTCTTTAAATTTAATGTTTTAAAGGGAAACGTTGAACTTTTTACCTTGCTCATTTTATCTGAAAGTTCATCTGAAAGTGTAATTCTTTTAAATAGATTTGTTTTTGAAATATTTCGAAAGGTAAAGGATGAGAAATTAGGTTTTGTTTTTGTTCCCTTGTCAAAATATTAGTTTCAGTTTCATTTGATAGAACTTTTTATGATTTTACGAGTGCCAGTCGGTCCTTGCAGGCTCCTATCCCTGATGTCGGCAAAAACCATCCGAAGAAGCCTTTCACTCCCATCCCGGTTGTCTCCTGCAACAACTGCATGTCACTTTATGAGTCTGTGTCAAACATCAACGACACAACTAGTTCACAGAGCTGCAGTGGACATTGTAGCAGAGACGATTAAAATCGTCATGAAAGTAAAGACTGATAAAAAAAGCGAGGTTAAGTGTTGTAAAAGTGACTAAACCTCCACGCCTGTAGGGGGAGCCTCTGAGCTAAAGAAAAAAGTTTCTGTGTGTTGCTTTAAAGGTTGCATTGGCAAAGTTTGAAACATAAACATAATGAACAGTAGACGCTGCATTGACTGCTGCCGCCTATAAGGGCTGACAAGCCGCGTGGCGGCCATCTTTAACCGGTCGTCAGCTCCGGTCATTCCCCTGTTTAAAAGGAATAAAAATAACCACAACTCACCGGATTGTCAAGCGATTTTCCAGTGTTTTATCTTTGTCGTCAAACATGTTGCTATGATACAGAAAGCTTAGTGACATTGAAAATGCATATTTCCATAGTTTGTAAGCAGGCTTAATACATGACTTACAGTATGCAGTGTATCACAAAACACACGTGCATGCATAGAGAGACAGTACTGGACTGGTGAGTTTGACTTAATTTAAAAAGATGAAGTAATATTTTATTCTATTAATATAATCAATATAAAAATACATGTACTTAAAAAAAACACAAGGGAGATTACAGAGACTATAGCCTACATACATAGTTTCAATACATCTTTAACTTTAATATATTCACACACACAAATATACATATATATATATATATATATATATATATATATATATATATATATATATATATATATATATATATATATATATATATATATATATATATATATATATATATATATATATATATAATATATACTGTATACACACTGTGTCCCACAAACTGTTCTGTCTAAATCATTCCTGTCTTGAAGCATTGGCTGCGTAAATCCATCTCTTCTCACCGAACTTCCCCCTTCTTCCATAACTCTTCATTTTTGGGAAACGTTCACAACGAGAAGACACCGAAGATGTGGGAGAGTCCACACCAAAACATTTTTACAAAGGAGGTCAAGTTTATTTTCTTCCTTCAAATTCCTTAAAACGTCTCTCCAATCTAAAGGTTCAATGGGACATTATCCTTATGTATATAATAATATTTCTTCTGAACCAAAAAAACATTGTTGTGAGAAAGTAGATGGAGATGGGAATATTTCGCTTTAGTTGGAGATGGATAGAATCATTTTGTCTGACACTCCTCCCGTGTAAAATACTCTCAGCTGTAATCCCCATCTGTGTTATAGAATGTATGATTGATAAAGTTTTATAGATTTACTGTCATGACATAACTTTCATAAGTAGCACTAAACAGGAAGGAGCTGACTAGCTGGGCAGGATTTCCCTGGTGGACAGATTTTAACAGGACTAAAATTGTCCTTCACTCTTACTTATAAAAAGTGAGTCTCTGTTTCCTGCTTTCAATGGTTGCCGATTAGAACAAGAAAACGCTAGTTCTCTAGTGTTTGAGTAGTTACTGGGAAGGTTGGCTAAGTTGTGACTGGTCCAAGACGACGCCAAGGTTTCTCGCATTCCAGTAGTCAGTGCAGTGTCTACTCTTTATTACATCTATGTTTTGAAACACAAAAGAGAGTCAGTGAGATTTTAAAATGATTAAAATGTGTAAACTGCTTAGGTAATCAGAGTATTTATTTACAATTGTTTGCTATTGGCCAATGAGCAGCTTTTGGCTGATATATCGTTTGATGCTTCAGAAAAAGATTGCCTCCCCAATATTTAATCCTACAGTTAAGAGAACTGAAATGCTTCACCTAAATAGAAACTTTGTTGTTACATTTCTGCACAACTTTAGTTTTGTCTGAATTTTCAAAGCCAACATTGCGATGGCTCTGTGAGACAAATACAATAAAACCCAGAAATCACAGTCTGTCGAATTCAAATCGATTCATTAATAAAGGAAAATCATTTTTCTTTTTCTTTCTACACTAACATGGATAAATGTAATTATAAACAGATTATATATATATATATATATATATATATATATATATATATATATATATATATATATATATATATATATATATATATATATACATACACACACATACAGCAGTACTGTTGCCTCGAACATTTCTTACTAACCTCATGACCAACATTTTATGATGGGACGATTTACGCTGTCATAGTAAAATGTAATAAACCAATAAGCCTCATGGTATTGTCAAATCAGTGAGGTGAAATGAATAAGATTAATCATCTTACTAGTGCTGTCAAGCAATTAAAAAAATGTAGCGATTAATTAATTAAGATCTGTAATTAATGCATATAATTTATCGCTTTTTTAATCTCACCTAATAATTGCTGAGAAAAGCCCTCAACTTGAGGTGTTTTTCTTTGAATTCATTACATTATTGTGGCAGATACAAAGATGGATATGTAACAAAAAAAAACTGGCTTCATAAAGTCATATATTTATTTTTTTAACAGACTTGAACAAATGCAGTTCTAGCCATTTACATCCACTTGGCAAGAACATTCGCCATCCTCTCTGTCGCAGACGTGCGCATGCGCCGAAGTTTGGGGAAGAGCGTTGCTGTGGCAACACCATTGCTGCTAACGTTAGCCGTGGCTGTGCTCATGACCGGGTGCTTTGCGTTTATGTGGCTAAACTTGAGCTGCGTTGGTGGTGAGCAAAGTCCTTTCCACAAAGAACATAAATCACTTTACCTTTTATCAAAGGTGCGTTTTAGAAATGTAAATTCCCCATTCACTGGACCGCCAACTTTCACATGCTTGTCCATTTTCAATTCTCCGCTAATCACCGCCCCCGTTATGCCTGTCCAGCTACAACGGGAGTCTACCAGCGTAGTTAGCCACGCCCACACACAGTAAAGGCCAATCAGTGTCCACTTCAAGGTGGGACTGACCATTGTTTTCCACCCACAACTCAAGCACAAGAAGCCCACCACACAAATAAAGATTTCATAATAAAGGCAACACGCAAACAGAAAAAGTAAAGTTAGACGTGACAATTAACGTGCTAATTTGACACCCCTACAGTTTACAGAAATGCACCGTGTCACTGGGAACTCTTTGGTTTTGTCACTTGGAACGGTACCATCTCCATAAACAGTATGGCAGACCCTGAACACCCATCACCCCAGAGAGACCAATAGTTCAACAGCAGTGGCTTTTTAAATGCTCTTGACAAAGTGCTCCACTAAACCACAAAAAAAAAAAAAATTAAACAAAAATAAATACTTGCTTGAGGAACACAAAAGAAAGTGCTCAAAGTGATGAACCAGTATGTGCAGGGCAGGTTTAGAGGTCCTGTGTAAGGATAATAATGTGTTAGGAAGGTCCTTTTGAAGGTGTGGCTGTTTGATGTACTGTATATAAGATAATAATAGGAAGACCTCACTGATGCTGTATTTATGAACATGGTTCATAAGAATAAATTACTGAGCCTAAAAAAGACTGAGCAGCATAAGAACTATCTCTACTGATTTTGTTAAAAGTGTTGCATTTGGTGCATAAAATCAGCTTGAGATGTTCCCTTGACATGCCCTGTATACATATTATATATACTGTATATATGTATATATATATATATATATGTATATATATATATATATATATATATATATATATATATATATATATATATATATATATATATATATATATAAATTATTTTACTAGCTGTCAGCCTATCTTTCAATAATCTTTCAGTTTGTTGGTAAAGGGATGTGATGACTTCTTGACGGAGACACCGAGAATCCATAAGGCATTAGTGCTCCATCTGCAGTGAATGGATGGAGATTTGGATGATTCATCCTTTGGTCAAACAGTATTTGTGTGGTTGAGCAAAGGGGGGGAAGAAGTCTTCTGCTTTAAAAAAGAACCACACACAGGATGACATGGTGTGCCCACATGTATTATTCAGCTCACATAGAACCTTTCACTGCAGTCCCAAATTTATTGCGAAATCATAATGTATGACAAATCCCGGCCCAGAGAAAATTACATAAAACCATCATCATAATTTGAAATAGACATTGCAGACAACCTTTTACTTCTCTTGTTTTGGCACAGGCGCTTTGAGCAATTATGGGAAATTTTACATACAACTTTACGAGATCTATGAAGTGGACAGAATTTCTAAGTATGTAAACTTAAACATTTTATATCTTTATTAATTATGCAAGCTAAGAAACACAAAGAAACACTATGTGCTCTAGTTTACTGTTAACATTGGAGTACCATGATGGTGTCTGCAATCTTCTTCGGTTATACTCTTTCTGGTGTTTAAATGAGACAAGTTGCTTATGAACTCGTGACTCGCTATTTAAAGCAGCGCTGACTCCATCAGTGGCATGATAAATTATAGTTTCTGTGAATCAATCACGCGCCACTAGGCTCCACATCAACGCACAAACATACGGACCTTTCAGTGAATCCATAAGTCGTTGACAGTACACATGGGTACATAATGTGACCATATGCTTCATGCCTTTATGATTTTGCTCACGCTCTGCTGTTCAGCACACCTACTCCTACATCTTACAGCATATGATGCTATGATGATGAGGTTTTATGGTCTCTGCACACAGAGTTTACACGGTGGCTAGTGAGTGTGCTTACTATCGGGATGGAGAAATTTTAAGAGACGTCACTTCAGTATTTCTGCCTTGGAACTCCACCTCCCTACCTCTGTCCACCTGTGGAAGGAAGGCTGCGATAGCTTAAACACACAACTTCATCCAATACTATTTATGATCCTCATTTATTTATTGTTCCTCTTTTGCATTCAGTTATGTAATTAGTCTCTTTCAGAACCTTCCTGTGTGGTACAAATTGATCTGTCTGCGTATATCTGACAGCTGTGTCACCACGATGACCATTAGACTCTTTCAACTGGTCCTCATTCCCAGGGCATCTATTCTATGGAGCCAAATCAAGGCCAAAAGTTTTGCTAATTTGAAAATAAAATTTGAACCTGAAAATTCTTTTGCAACCTACGTTTCCTGAAGGCAACATGACTGAGGAACGTCCCCTTCCTTCTCTGTTCTGCTGTCACTCATGATGCCACGCCCCTTTCAGTTGATGCCAAGCCCCCCACGCCAGATCAGGGCCAAAAGTCTGAACCTGAAAAAAAATTTTGAAACTGAAAAAAAAAGATCTGAAACTGAAATAAAAAGATTTGAAACTGAAAAAAAGATTTGAAACTGAAATAAAAAAATTTGAAACTGAAAAAAAGATCTGATACTGAAAAAAATAAAATTGAAACTGTAAAAAAGAATTTTCAGGTTCAAATTTTATTTTCAAATTGGCAAAACTTTTGGCCTTGATTTGGCTCCATACTATTCACACTGGCCACATGAATACCTGTCTTTTTTCTTCCACTCTGAGTAGCATTATATATTTTTGGTTCAGGCACCATGACGTGGTCCATCGTACCAACAAGACCCACAATCTCTAAGGTTTAGCTGGTTAGTGTCAGTTAAACGTAGCATTTCTAAAAACCTGTTATTGAAAGAAAAGGTCCTAGAAATCCTCAAAGGTTGCTAGGCTACCTGCACTTTAAGAGTTGTAGAGTGTTAAGTTTAGTTTAGCCGTTGTGAGAATGAGCTGCTTAAAGCAGCTTTGTTGTAGAAGAACTAATGTTCATCACCGATCTGTGTTTAGTTTTGTTCTCTTATTTGCATATTTCAGTTGTATATATTCAAGATTGTTAAACTCGTGAAATATTGTATTTAAATCACTGTAAGACATTTTCTTTGTTTGCTCTCCAGTTTATATGAATCCTTTTCGGCACTGTTGCCTCTGTGGGAGTCTTTTGAATGTTTTATTCATTTCCTGATTGCATTTGGCTAGCTGTTAGGTATCCAAATTTTGACATTTATATTATACACAGCTTGAACAAGATCAGTAGGTGTGTGATGGTTGACGTAGCTGCTTACATCAGCTTTCTAGCATGACCACAGAGAGAATCCTTATTGGGATTTTCACTTAAAAGAAACACCCACATTCCAGCTAATTGGCAGCAAGTTTAAGAGAAACACATATTAAATGTAGTTGATACACACAGAATTCCCTTTGTAGACTCTTACAAAGTCTTACAAACTTTAATCTTGTTAGTCAAGCTTCAATAAACACTGGACGTTAAGATGTTACCTTTAATAAACAGTAGAAATCTTTATCTAATTTGCCAGAACTTCAGTCTGTCCCTGAATCATCTGCTCTCAGGAGTCGTGACCAAAAAGCGGATGCTTGTTAGTCATCTTCTCTTGTCGTCATCCCTCTGCAACTTCCTCCCAAGGCCATCTCCCTTCTCTCAAAGTTTATGTGTTTAATAAACTTTTTGAGGAGAAAAAAGAGCAAATTAAGAAAGAAAAAAATCCCTTCAAGTCAGGCGGAAAAAAACGTGTACGCTAACAATTGATCTCTTTTGCTTTTTCCTCTCCTTTGTCTTCACACTTCTCTAACCTTATCTCCCCCTTTTTCCGTCATCTTCTTTTCATGCAGGGGATGAAGTGGTTCGGCAGTATGTCCCTCAGCAGCAAAAGAAGTAAGAGGAGGGGTAGAAGGAGCAGGAGTTGCGGCAGTGGAGGAAACGGTGCTCTGCTATCCCTGGCCCTCCTGATGGTGGTGTCCACGATGGCCGACCCCGCGGCGGCTCAGAAGCAGCGAACTGGTGGCGGTTCAGAGAAAGTCCCGGTCCTGAACATCGCTGTGATCCTGGGACGCACGCGCTACATCTCGGACCGGGACATCAGGGCTCTGTGGAGCAAAGAGGACCCCATCGACGTCAACGTGGTCACGCTGCTGGTCAATGAGACTGACCCGAAAAGCATCATCACACATATGTGTGACCTGATGTCGGGGACCAAGATCCACGGTGTGGTGTTTGGGGATGGCACTGACCAAGAAGCCATCGCCCAGATTTTGGATTTTATTTCCTCACAGACGCTCATACCCATCCTGGGCATCCACGGAGGGTCGTCCATGATCATGGCTGACAAGGTATGGAGGATGAACTGGATGTATGAATGTAACAAGCAGCGGTTGGTTGGTTGGTTGGTGAAAGAACGTCGGTGCCCCAAAGTGATGCTGATGAATGGAAGGCATCCGTGAAATGCAAGGCAGCGAAGTGAAGAGTGGATGATTACTATGATTAATATATTAAGATGAATTGTTGTGCTGCTTGTTTGGGAGTGCTGCATTGCTTCCTTGCCAACATATCTGTCTTTTCATATCTGACTGTGACTGTTCGAGCACAAGTGGGATCTAGAGAACAAAGTTGGAGGGACCGGGCAGGTACTGGAGGACACATACGTGAAGGGAGACAATTGGTTATTTATCGATATTACATTCTTCCAAATCTAATGTTTCATGTGTCAGGGTATAAATTCAAATATTTGTATTTCTTTCCTTATCAAGTAATTATGCAATATTATTAATTTAATGAAAATCCTCAAAATTCAGAAGCGTTGTGTGAAAAAAATTAAGTTCAACTAAACATTTTCTGCATGACTTTATCAATCAGTCCTATTTTTTCTTCTTAATTAGCCCTCCTGTAGATTTATTGAGGCTCGTTTTCTGGCTCTCACGACTTTCTGCCAAGCTTCAGCTGCTGGGCACATGGCTGCACATTTGACTCTAAAATATTTTGACCTAGAGACGAGTTCATAGTCGAATGAATGTCTGCAAAGAGAATGAAAGACAAGCCCAAATGATCAGCCTTTCCTCCACGGTCCTTTGGACGAGATGTTTCTGATCATATTCCCTTTTTTGTTCCAAAAGTCTTGTGGTTCATTCAGATGTAATTTTTTACGCGAGCCGTGCTGTTTTGCCCTTCGTAGAGGGACCTCATTTTCTCCAAACAAGCTGTGTATTTTTAACAATTTTTTTCCACACACTGCATCTGAATTTTTGGCTTAATTTTTAAGCAAATAATATTTCAGTGTTTTGTTGTTCATCTGGAGTTGTATTTATCAGGTTTTAAGTTTTAGCAAGGACCATATTGCTATTTATTTTGTGTCCTTAAATGTATAACTTAAGAACCGAAAGAGGGTGAATCTTATTTCTCAAAAAAAGCAGATGGAGAGCAGGATGACAGGAAAAGGAAGGTTTGCCGTGACCAAAGTGAAAAGAGAGGGGACAAAGAGAAGGAACTATGAAAGAAATGCCGTTGCTGTCACGCCAACACTGACTGTGTGGTCCAGTGAGCTGAAATATGGGAAATCTTTCTTCTTTGTGCAAGATTCGCTCATAGAAGGTGCAAGGAGCTTGATTGGTTACCTCATTTGAATAGGTAATGCTTCCTCGCCTGCCAATCACTTTGAACCTTCAATGGGAATAAATGAATGGTGCATAATTGTGTGGATTCATGTGTCGGTGCTGAGCTTCTGCAATTCATTTCATTCACAATGGAGCTAATACTCAAACGTGTTTTCTGCCCGGAAGATCAAAGAGGGCTTACTATCGGGGTTGGCTGTGTCAGTGGAATATTGTACGTAAGCAAAAGTGATGTCATATAAAAGAAATACACAAAAAAAAATAATTAAAAGAAACTGGTGAGATAAAAATAAAAGTAGGTCAGATGGAATTTGCTCCACTCTGAGCTGTAAGTAAGGCAATATAATGCCTATTACCTCGGTAAAACTCCTAAAAAGTCCTTTTAGAATAGAATTCAATTGCTTCTGTGACAGAGTCCTTACCAGTCTCTAACGTTGAAGCCAAATACAAATTATTTGCGATCAGTGAGGAACCAAACCCGATTCTGAGTTGCCAACACATTAAAATTCACAACTGACCAGAACAGAGGACCCGACCCCTGATGGTCGCCCATAGACTTCACACAGTAATAATAAGCACAATGCATCAAACAGCAGACATAAAATATCTCAAAAATATTAGGCATATATAAAAAAGGCACAGTATAATGTCTATATAAAAGGTTTGACTTGCAACGCTCTCCCCTGGACAAAAAGAGAACAATGCCTTTCTCAGTTTTACATAATGTTGTACGTTTGTTGCACGGATCATCCAACTGTATTTTCATCAGTCCCAGGGATATTTCGTAGGTGAAGGTGTTGACATTTTCCCACAGCCGGAGCATGTTTACCCACTGACTGACCTGTGAGAGTGACACCTATCTCCACTGTGAGCTCTCTGGAACTGTGCTGGGACCCACAGGCACTTTGTCACCCGCCTCCCTTTTTGTCACCATTTTCAGGGGCTTCTTCCCTTGTTTTTTCTCTGTGACTGCAGATAAAGTAAAAAAAAGTACTTTTTACTGCTCTTTTATACCATTATACATAAGCCAATTCATCACAATCCCAAAGCTCCAGTGAAATTAGAGGAATAGAAATCTGCTTCCTGATTCAAGTGATCCGTACCATTTCCGGAACACGGTACACAATCAAGTGGTTGGCTCAGATCAAGATTTTTCTAGAAATGTATATAAACTATCACAGTAAAGGCTTCTCGTTCATGTAATGATGCATGTAGCACCTTTCTAAGAGAGGGGAGGAGAGAGGATAAGTGTCGGAGGAGGGGATGGGGAGGAATAAGGAGGCTGAAGCAGAGAGATGAAGGCGTGAGGGATAATCCCTCATCTTGACCAGGGGAGAAGTCGGGTGAAAGGGGATTACTGGATGTACTGATTGGCACCTGCTTCACTCCACCTATTCCATCACTGCAGGGGACACACCACTCACTCGCATTTCTATTCTGGATGGATAACCATAATTAATACCTGCCAAAAGTTGACCTTTATCTAAGCCAAAACTCTTATCAAATGTAATTATTATGGGTGTTTCAGTGCCCATAAAATGTAGGCAGTTTACCACAGTTTCCACAGCGGGCCTTTTTTCTTTCCAGGAACATTTAAAAAAATGTAATAAAACAAAAACAAAAAAAATTGCTTTTCCCAGTTATGACTGGAGGTCTCATTTAAAAAAGGCCTATATATTTTCTTAATGCTTAATAAAGTATTAAGATAAATTAAACCACTGGAAATTACTGGCTCTGCCCTGAGGTTTATGTGTATCTTTAAAATAGTAAATTAGTTTCTGTATCTTGAACTGTTTGGTTCAGCGTGTTCTTTGCTTCAAGCTTTAAATGTACATTGCACATATTATTTCAGGTAAAAATTAGTTTTTTCCTCTCTTTATCTCAAATCTACACATAATCCATATGGCATGCAAGGCACCTTTTCATCACCACCTTTTACCTTTTTTTTTTTAAAGTCCATCAGTATATACTGTAATTGAATTTAAGAAACATTTATTGTGAAGGGCTTATGGTAAGAAAATAAGCTATCATGACCCTTCTCAATTGACTTTTTTGAATAATACTCTTTTGTTTTCGATATGTTTTTCTTGAACTAATGTTTCATTTAATAAATGACTGAGTGACTGAACGGCTCATAGAAGCCACATCACACTGGATGGCTCATCCAGGCGGCTGTACAGACACTGCAGAATTTGGTTGCTTTCCTCCTTCTCTGAGTTGGCAGGCTGAGGGGAGACCACTTTATATATGTTAAAGCAAGAAAAAACCTGTTTTTCATAATAGATCCCCTTTAAGTAAATTATGTCCTACTCATCTCCTGGATGCATCTTTTTAAAATGCCATTGATTTGGGCATAAATATTTAAACTTAAAAATATGACCTGTTGAATGATGAATTGCAAATGGAAAATGTAAAGCAAATTATTTTTTGCATCCCCTTTTTCTTTGTTAAATTTTATCTGATACATAACTTAAAAACCAAGATGTGCTCAGAAACGTGAGGTAGCCCATGTGATCTGTTGGTTAGGCGAGGCCAAAGATGTGTTAACCATGAATTTTAAATGTATATTTGCTGGCGTCAGAATGTATTTAATAATTAGAGATTATGCATTACACGAAAACTGAATTTATGTTTCCAAAAAAGAATCAAGAGTCCTATTATGGGTCCTATGATACATAATTTCTTAAACCCCCCCCACCCTCCCCCCTTCCCTTTTTTAGGATTTATGTAAGTTCTCACCCTCATTGGGTTGAGGTTTATACATTTACCATCCGAGTCCTGTTCGGCCCTGTTCTAATGGAGATTTTCCTCTAATCCTCATGAGAAATATGAGGAGAAGCTCGCCTCCAATGATTATGCCTTGTAAAACCCCCCCAGAGTGTCTGTGTACTCTTGATTACGCCTTCACATTTGTGCGTGCACGGACGTGTGTGAACATTTCCTGCATATGCATACTTTAGTGCCTTTGGATACAACCATTTCCTTTGCGTGCTATGTCACATGGAGGCTAAATCTCTTAGTACGGTTGACGTCCAGTCAAAACCGTTTCCCTGCCGACATCTGGAAAATACTGGCAACTTCACATTTAAAAGACAAAAAGATGTATAATAGTCTTATATATTGTCTCCTTGTGCTGTCCGTCTGTCCTTCTTCCTTGCTTCTTGCTTTCATTCCTTGCTTGTTAATCAGATAAATGCTGCTGTATCTCTTAGTGTTTGCCCCCCCCCCCCCCACCGTACGTCGCTCAGCCTTTGTTGAATAATGCACACTATGCCTGTATTGAAAATAATACATTATTGATCAAGGAGAGAATTATCTTTCCTTGCTGTAATCGCAGCGTTTCAGCTTGAACGGAGCATCTTTGAAACTCTTTGATACCGCATGACTGAAGCAAGAATTTCAAAACCTCAGTTTAAATTAGTTTGTCTTGAAATAGTTGATTTTAAATCCTGTTCTTTCCATGTGTCTTTCCTTAGTTTTGCCTTTTTTGTTATTATTTATCAGATGTAATTGTGTAGGTGTATAATTTGTCTGGTTTGTTGATTGGCTTCATGCAACTTTCTTGCTAAATGGCTATTGACTCGCTCAAAAGGTCAGCAACTGCAGCTCCATCATGCTGCCTTGCCTGCTCCAAGCCAGAACTGCTTGATGACGCATCCGGTTTATCTGACGTCTTCTGCGGTTTTCTTTTTCCTTTTTCTTTTCTGGTTTTCAACTGCTTTTTAAAGCATGCCTCAGGAATTACAGGCAATATTTAAGACCGTTTTCTCTAAAGTTAACACAGTTTCAAGAGGTATAAATTATACTTTTCTGAAACAATTTGGTTAAAATACACAATACAGAAAAAAGTATTGTTTGTATAATCATGTTTTTTTTTTATTGTTTGTAGAGTAGTTAGTTTCAGAAGCAGTCAGCCACTTCACTTCAGTCCAACCCCCTTATTATAAACCGGTGTTACAATTTTACACAATCCACTTTAGAAAAACAGCAAAGCAATGATATGAAATCAGGCATCAGTAAAGATGTGTACGGCGGATAATCCCACTCTGATCCGAGTCTATGACGTCCCACTACTCCATGAATCTAAAGAATTCACTTCATTGCATATTTCCACACCTACAGTAGCTTTCTCACCAAAAACTGGCAAGGTGATGACCATGTCTGAGCCGTCACTTCAGGCACCCAAATATTTTTCCTTGTAAATCAGAAAGGATTTGTCACAACTGTGTGTATGTGTGCTTCTTGTGTGCAGTATTTCCAGACACATCTTGACATGTGCACAGAGATCTCAATCGGGAATCCATCCCCAGAGTTTGACTTGTCACTTCAAAAAGTGACACTTCCTTTCAAAAAGCTAATTACTTAATTATTCTGCATCAAAAACTAATGACTGAGTAATATGCCTGATGTAATGGAACATTTATCATCCTAATGTATTTAAGGGCATGTCCGAGACTTCACGATGAATGGCAAACAGCTGTGTCAGAAGTAAGCTCTACATGTATTTGCACAAGGCTATCTCACTATGGCACATTGCAAAGCAGCTTTTTCCATTTGTAGGGGTCGACACATTGGATCACAATGTACTGCATATTGAGCTGGCAGAGGTTTTACGTTGGATGCCCTTCCTGATGCAACCCTCCTGACTCAGATGAGTGCCTACGGCATTCTGGGATAAAACCCCTCCTTGGGTAACACCTGAAAAAAAGTGCATCAATTTGCTCAACCCTTTAAAAGCCTAAAGTGATGTGAGGTGTCCTTTATGGTAGTACTCTTCTGTATCTCGTACCAGGTCCTAGAGCTGGGCGATATGGACCAAAAGTCATATCTCGATATTTTCTAGCTAAATGGCGATACTCGATATATATCTCGATATTTTTTCTGTGCCTTAATTGGGGTTTCCCCCAAAGCATTATAGCATAGCATCTATGTTAGCTTCATTTTTTCTGAGGCAAACCCTTAAAAAAACAGTCAGTTTTAATACAAAGCCTCGTGCCAAATGTCACACAGGTTCCTTTATTAACAGAGGTCTGCACAATATCAAAATGTATAAAACAAATGAAATAAAAATAAACTGCCTGCATATATAGAATAAAAATGCTTCTTGAATAAAATAAAACAAATATCCCTTTCCTGCATAACAATTAAATTAAAAAACACTGTACAATTAATACAATGTAGACAGTAACAGGCAGACTTTTCCACTGACTTAAAACATTCAAGTCAATTTGTCACAAAATAAGCTATATCAAAGTCATTAAAAAAAAAATTCTAAAAAAAAAAAAATCTTTTTTTTTTTTTTTTTTTTTTTTTTTTTTAGAAATCTATATAAACGATATTGTCTCGTACCATATCGTGTTTGAAAATATATCGATACATATTAAAATCTCGATATATCGCCCAGCCCTACCAGGTCCATACATGTTTCGAAAGGTTAAATAAATTATAATGCAATTTAGAGTTGGATATGTGTGGTTGAGTCTGGGGTCCAGCCGCCCCCCCTCCTTGTCCTCCTGATCCTATCAGGATGACTGTGCTACGTGGTCGTAAAAAGGCGGCTCCTCTTTCCACTGGTGTTACTCAAACTTCCCATTCAGCTAATTAAACTGTGAGTGCGTTTATGTAATTTATGGACTCAGTAGATGAGCCGGAGTGATCGATAGATATCGGGTTTATGAACACTGTCTTCTGGCCAGCCATGCTGGTGGATGACAGCTGTCACAGAGACTGGTGGCAGAAATTCGTTTTGTAGACATATTTTTTTCTTATCAACTAACCACACACACATATACCTGATGTTACTGCCAGCATAGTAAATTTGGGGGTGTGTGGTGTTGCTGTGATCAAAGGATATTACTCCTGCATCCCCGTTTTCTCCCCTCCGGCGCTTCAATTACGCACACGCATGCACTCGTGCTCATGAGCTGTGTGATGTTTGCTGCTGCTTCCTCGTGTCAAATGAAGCACAACAGACTGAAAGGAAAGAAGAAACAGACATGGACAGAGTGGCTAAATTTCGTTGACTACGTCCAGTTTCTGTTCTGCGACACTCTCTTTTCTTCAATTTAAATCAAACTGTCATCTAATATCTTCAGCCTCTGCACAGCAGATCTTCACGTGTCTGTGAGCGTTATGTGCACCACCTATATATCAATATTTCAGTTAAAAGGTAATTTGTTTTTGTGTGTCTATAATTGACTGAGAAAGAAGAAAGACTGCAATAATAACATCACTGGGGTGTTGTCAGATATCCTTGCACATCAGTAACCCTGGCCTTTATTAGATTCCCATGGTAACACTTTACTTTTTTTAGCCTTTGCTTCGTATCCTTTAAGTGCAGTGTTTGCAAGTATGTGACCACAAACGCTTAAGAGTGTGTACACATGCGTGCATGTAATTCATGTCTGTGTGTGTGTGATTATGATAACTGGATGCAGCTGTCTTGAGGATGAGAAATGGCCTCTCACTTTTCAAAGGGAATCGATTTGAGTGAATATGTGGGACGAAAGGAAACTGAGCCGTTAGCCGGGACTTAGAGAATATTTCCTTGCTTTCTTCTTCTTCATCTCCATCTTCTGTGTAGCTTTCCCTAATGACATGTGCTCCAAAGTATTGCAAGTCTGCTGTTTGAGGCTCACATACATGCAGCCATACTGTGCATATAAGTCACCTCTCCCCACTAATGAATGTCTCCTTCTCCTTGGCTCCATTTCTTTAGCCCTAGGAACAGTAGCAATCTATGTAGGGACTGCAGGAACATATAGTCACTGAGGAATACACACACACACACACACACACACACACACACACACACACACACACACACACACACACACACACACACACACACACACACACACACACACACACACACACACACACACACACACACACACACACTGTGTGTCTGCATGTGAAAACTTGGAGAATGGTAACAGAAATAGAAGGATGGCAAATATCATCCAAAGGATTTTCTTTCTCTAATAAATTCATCACAAAAGGCCACGGGAATGACAAAAATAACAGTTTTCTATGCGATAGCAAAAGGGAACATAAATTGATTTTGATGAAATACTCATGTAGACATTGACTTTAGTCTTTAATCTCCTTACACATTTCATCCTTATGCTGCTTCTTACTCCCCTCTTCACTGCTGTCTTCCTCCACAGAGAGAATCCCGATCTTTTTGTCAAACCAGGGCGGCCGTGAGTGGGGTGGCCACGGCAGACTGTACGGGTCTATAGCAGTGGTCCTCAACCTTTTTTCAGTGATGTACCCCCTGTGAAATATTTTTTCAGCCAAGTACCCCCTAACCAGCGAAAAGCACTTTTGGTTGTAAAAAAAAAAACTAAAACAGAGCACTGTGCCATCAGTAACTGATTTATTAAACATAAAAATATTGCTGCTACGCTTCAACCACGACTCCATCGTTGGTCCAAGTGATTGACAGGTGAAGCCAGGTGGCATTTGACAGGTTAGGTGGAACCATCCTGGTGTGGGGGATACTCTGGGGTTTTAGGATAATAAGTTGAATAGCCTACTCCTGAAGATAAAATTCATTTTATGAATTTAGACTTATATTTTCCTCAATTATTTATGAAATATTTATTTTTAAAGGATTTTTGCAGCGTTTTTAAATATATGTATATTTTAAAATCTCATGTACCCCCTGTAGTGCCTTCACGTACCCCCAGGGGTACGCGTACCCCCATTTGAGAACCACTGATCTATAGGTTCTGTGAAAAACGCTTTTAGAGGCTCTTTATCATATACTGCAGGCCGCGGTGTAGCAGAACGAAAAGGTGGACGCCACCTTAGTTCAGACATTGCTTGGCCTAGCTCATGCTAACCTATGATACTCATGTTAATTTACGCTGATCAAACCTGTCAAGGCATCCTCATTTATGACATTTCCACTGAAACAACACATGAAACAAATAACATTAGAGGAAAACCATGGATGGGCGGAGGTGCAATTGAGCTTGTCTGTTGCTAAATCATGTCCCCTTGGATGCTGTCCCTGCTGGCTCCTTTAGCCAAGCCATGGCTGTTTCAGTGGTGACATCAGGATTGATGATGCTTAATTTGAAGCAAGTAGGAAAATACTGGACAAACTGCATCCCGCTGATTAAAAAACATTATGCGTAATTTAAGTATACAGATATATACAGGACAGATCTGTGTTTTACCGTCAGAGATGCTCCACTATCATCCAGCATGTGCCTGGCATGTTGTCTAACAGTTGGCGGCGTGGAGAAGTTGATCAGGCTGCTTTGTGTACATTTGTGATCAAATCTAATCAAACAGTTTGCCTCTGTGTGCGCACGTTCTGTTGTGGTGTCGTTACAAGGATGAGCAAACAACAGGCTGGCTAACGTCTGACTAATCTTTCTGTCGTTCTTTACATTTGTGCTCCGTGTGTAAGCGAGTTTTTTTTTTTTTTTTTTTCATGAATTTCAGACAGCAAAAATAAGTGATCAGAGGAGCAGTAGTGACCTAGGTTTGGAAAAGCACGGAAACGTACAAACATATCCATTTCTTTTAAAGATTTGTAGAAATTTTGTCCAGCTCTGTTGGACGTAGTTGACCAGCGGCAAGATGTTAACTCATGCTGTGGATGCTAACCCATGGAAAAACATCATGTTTGGTTGGGTTATCATGTAAGATTTCTACTACTATTCTTATAAATTTATGAATATATTCTTATAATATTGTGCCCTTGTTTTCATTAATAACTATTTTATTCCTTTAATTAAGGATTCACTTTTGACTCAAGTTGGGCCCTCTGTCATATCACACAACCTCCTTTAACACCATCAGAAATAAATACCACTTTAGATGTGGAAATTCAAAATATTAATCCTCTGCCAACAGTTTCATCATGGTTTTCCTATTGACTCAGAGCATCTTTCACAGAACATGCCCATCAGAGTAGATGAAGGGACTCAGAGCTGTGAGTGAGAGGTTGATTTTTCAGAATAGATTATTACCATCTACTGTCCCTCGTGCTACTGAGATACAGATGAATATAAACCACATTTCCTCTCAGGGATGCTGACATGATGGTTTAGTCGTTGACACAGATATCCATTTGTGAAGATAAATGCACTGATTTCATCCACCCCTACAATCAAATGGGAGATGTTATGTGACAGCCTGCTAAAGTCAGCCCCCTTCATTTGTAACTACATTTTTGTGTCTTAATTTTATTTCCAACACAGTAAAACATGCATGCCTTGTTTACTCACTTTAGAATTTTCCTCAACCTTTATCTATTATTCATTAAGTTATTTTTGAGCTGTTTGCATCATACCAGCAGTTTTATACTTCAAACAAGTGTAGGAAGTTATTGTTTACGCACCTGTCAATCCTGTCCTGATCTGTAAGGATGGTGTTCCTCTGGGAGTCACGTGCAATCCCCTTAATCACAGGTCTCTTGACTGAATCTAAGAAAGCCTCAATGGCTTGGAGGTAAACACGTTTGGCCAGATGTGATCATTAGACCCCAGTTTGGACCCTGATAACTGTGATGATGTTCTTGTATCTTTATCTTCTGATATTTGTGATTCATTTTCAAAGGAGTCACAGAAGTCAGTCAAAAGAATCAGTAGTGCAATACGCATGGACCAAGGGTCAACATCTTACGGTGGCCGACAAGGGCCAAACGCACTGAAACGGCCTAATGCGTCTCAGTTAAGGAAAACGGCTTCAAGTACAGAAACGATTCAAATTCACAAACTCAAAATGAGGTACAAAAAGAGGAACGTGGTGCAAATGAAAAAACGTGCTGCAAAAAACAAAGATAAATGCAGCGTCATCAAACGCGCTGCAAATAAAGAAACGATGCGAAGCACAAAATGATATAAAACAAGAAACCATCTTCAAAAGAAAAACGCTTCATACCCGTTCACTACAACCGGAAGTGCTGTAACGTTAACAGGTGCTTTATGTCAATCTCAAATCATGATCTTATCTCATTAATCTTATGTGCAGCCTTGTATCGTCTGGTGTAAAATATAATAAAGAAACGTCTCGTAATGTGCAGCGTTGTACAGTGATATAAACATCACATTACCGTTCCCGCTGTATGTTTAAACCATGGATGTAAACACTGTGGTTCAGTCAGCTGCGCCCCCTGCAGGTTTGGAGCACTTCCGGTTGTAGTGACTGGTTATGAAGCATTTTTCTTTTGAAGATGGTTTCTTGTTTTCAGTCTCCTGCATCGTTTCTGTATTTGCAGAGCGTTTGATGATGCTGCATTTGTCTTTGTTTTTTGCAGCACGTTTTTTCATTTGAACCACGTTCCTCTTTTTGTACATCGTTTTGAGTTTGTGAATTTGAATCGTTTCTGAAGCCGTTTTCCTTAACTGAGACGCATTAGGCCGTTTCAGTGCGTTTGGCCCTTGTCGGCCACCGTAACACATTCTTTAAAGCATTAGTAAAGACCTGACAGAATAATCGTTCTCATTTTAAATATTAAGTGTGGTAACAGGCAGAGTTAGCCTGGAAGGATTGTGTGCTTGAAGTTTGAACCAGCCACATGGCCCCGGTGGAAAGCTGCTAACTAGTGCTACCTGGAGGTACGCCAAACAAATACTTGTGGCTCATCTGTTTCTACCTCTTGCAGCAGCTGGAGTGATCTTCATTTTGTAACTTTACCGGACCCTTCTACGTTGATTAACTGGACCACTAGCGAACAGCTGGCTGGTTGCACTCCACCACACTTGGCTGCCCCCCGCTGGGTCACCTAGGTCACTGCCCATTGCTTTATCGTACAGGACTTCTTGGGACTAACCAGGGTTGGTCAAGTCAGCTCCAGCCAATATGACTTCAACTAGAATTGTGAAAATTTAGACTTAGATCCGTATCCTCAGAAAACCTAAAGTGACAAAACAAGAGGGGAAAGGGGGAAAGGCCAGGGTGAAAAGGTGAGTTTTGAGTTGTGCTTTGAAACTGTCCAGAGAAGGGGAGTCACGGATTACGGCAGGGAGAGAGTTCCAGAGAGTGGGGGCAGCAACACACATCACATGCAGTTTGTCCAGTTCTTATACAGTCTACAGTATGCATTCTCACATATGTGCTGTCTTTATGCAACAATCTTTTAATGCAGTCTCCTGGCTTGTCTCGCTGGTTTTGATTTTTTTTTGTTTTAAGCCACACTATGATATCTTCTCTTTGAGCTGCTTTGGAATTGGAATTAAAATCCACCATGCTGGGAGGTCAGAGAGCTGTCACTTGCTTTAATCTAACTCTACTTTACCCCTTTGATCTAATTAGAACAGCGATGCAAAAATGGATCTCTTACTCCACAGACTTCAAATTAGGAAAAAAAGAATTAGGTCATTGTAAAGTATAAAAAAAATAAAAAAAAAAACACCAAAGGAAAATTCACATCAGCCACACTGCTTTTAAGCAAACTGCAGGATGCCCTATTTTCATCTATTCACGCTTCCTGTGAAAGCAAGTCTTCCCGGTTCCTTTCTGCATCCTCGTATGCCCCTCTCATGTGCATCTCTCATCTAATCTTGAAAATCTATCAGTCTTCTCAACTCCCCTCCCTTTTCCATCATGTGTGATATTAAGAGTTTAAAGATTGCAAAAGTGATTTCTCCCCGCATCAAAGCTGTATCGAAAGGCAACACTGGTGCCCCACGCTCTTTTTTTCCACAAACCTGTGCACGCGCACGAACATCCGTGCGGCACTTAACAAAGCCACACGTGTCCGTGCTGTCTGCGGCTCTCGAGCATTTGATGCGGCTCTCCCTTCCCTTAAGCCAATTTTTTCCCCTTCATTCCTTTCCTTTTTGTTCTATCTGTATTTTTACTTGAAAATGCACGTGCAGGCATATCGATACAACGCACACACAGTCATGCAGCAGTGCTGTCGCCACTTTACTTTGCAGTGTCTGCAGTGAACAATCATGTAAGAACAGGGCTGGCTTGCCTCCCCTTCCTGCTCGCTGCATCCTGCATACAGTTAGAGCTTCTCGGGCGAAGCAACACTATTCCATTAAAATGGACCGGTCTCTTTCGTTGTGTAGCTTTGCCCTGCACTGCGCCATGTTTGGAGCAGTGAGCTGTGCTAAAAGACAGGGAACGTAGAGATGCAGGCAGTAAGAGTGACATGAATTAAATATCCCTCCGACGATCCGCTCGCCTCTCCATTATGATGGAAAGCCCTGTGGAGCATGAAGTCAACCTTAATTGTTCTGAAGTAGCGGGCCAGACAGGCACAAGGATGGATGGATAGATGTACGGATGGGTGGAAAAAAAAGGACGGCTTGTAAGAATGCGCCCGTGTGACGAGCAGAGAACAAGCTGTGAGCACCGTGGGGGGCTCTCAGGAAAATGGCATAATTCATGTTTTATCGGCACAGTCGGTTTATTTGTCTCTCGCTGGTCCTCTCCCCTTCTTCCCAAGTCTACATAATGGACCTCCAGCACTTTGCTCTTAAAACTTCAGCTCCGGAAAAAACAGAGATGCTGCATTGCATCCATTAACATGAAAGACAACTTAAGAGGTCTTGTCAAGCACAGAAAGAGACTCAAGTGTCCTTGTGCCTGACAGGAGCTACACAAGCTCCACCTCAAACTTTCAGACCCCGAAAAAAAGACAGCAGCAGAATATTGCTACTCTCGGTTCATGCCCGTATCCGTCTCTTGGCGGACGGTCACGGCTCTTTAAGTTGGAGATCTGCAGTGGCATTTTTATGTATGCGGTTATAAAGCATGCCCTCTGTTTTGCACATGAAAATGTAAGGGACATATTTGCTATGAGTCAGAGTGACAGCTACGTGATTTGCAGAGGCTTTACGTGTGGGTTTCAGTGGCAACAAACGCTTCCCAACATCTCTGTCTCGCCTGCTTAAAAGCAACAGCGAGTGGTGCCTTTTTGGGGGAGAACTATTTTTAGTTTTCAGGTCACTTTGCAAATTGTCTCAGCACTCTTGGTTCTTTTAACTTGCAGAGGCCTTAACATGTAGTCCTTAAAGTGTCGCGTCGCATCACGTAACTGACATAGTGCGGCGGGGTCTTTGCTCTCACTTTGCAGTGTTGTGGGATTGGGCTGATTTCGAGCGATGGCGGTGAGGGAACGGGGACGACGACGGAGCGGCCCAACAGCTTTCTCCTTGAGAGAGCAACAGAGAGAGGAGACGAGATGAGCTCAAATGAGAGTGTTAGAATGAAAAGCACTGAGCAAAACCTGAGCAAGCCTGAAAGGGTTTAAAAAAAAAAGACACTTTAATTAAGTTGATAGTATGGCTATTAGCGATAAGGACTGTGCTGAGAAAAGTCAGTGCCCATCCTATTAAGTTCCCCCATTGCATACTGTTATTACTGTATGCAAACTCTGTTAATACCAGAACTCTGTGACCCTTAAATCCATGCGGTAAGCTATGGAAAAAAAATAATAACCACAGCTTTGCAATGCAGCATTTTTGTTTTTATTGACAAATTCAGTTATTTACAGTCATTTGCAAAAGTTAGTACCCCCTCTTTTAAATGTATAATTTCTTTGTTTGTGTTTGTGTTAAAACATTAAAAAAAAACTTCTTATCATAGTTCTTACCAAATACAACTCCAGATGAACAACAAATAATGTATTATTATTATTATTACATCAAAAATGAAACCGGAATAAAAATAACTGTTGGGTAATCCTAAGTACCCCCAAGATTCAGTAGCTTGTACATCCACAGTTAGGAGCAATAACTATATGAAATCATATTCTATATGACTTCATCAGTGTGTCATATCAATGTACCGTATTTTCTGGACTATAAGCCGCTACTTTTTTCATAGGTTTTGAACCATGCGGCTTATACAAAGGTGCGGCTATTCTGTGGATTTTTCTTCCACCGCTAGGGGGAGTGCTAACCGGAATTAGAATAAAAACTAAGACAAAATAAATGCAAAGAAGAATACGTTCCTTCTTTAGCAGATAGAAGTAGAAGCAGATTTCAAACAGATGAATAGATAAATAAATACCGGTTATTTTCTCTTGGTTCTGTCCAGTTTTAATCAGCAAAGTTGTTGCTGTGTTAAAAGACACTGTTAGGAAAGATCTATTTAGGTACAAACATGTACATCATTTACAGTTCAGAATCCTTCTGTACATGTAGTAAATATCTAATATAACAACATAAATATCTGCGGCTTGCATATCTTATTTTTTTTTAAATAGAGCGGATGCGGCTTATATACAGGTGCGGCTTGTATATCTTTTTTTATTGTTTTTTTAAAAATAGAGCGGGTGCGGCTTATATACAGGTGCGGCTTATAGTCCAGAAAATACAGTAGATCAATTTTGACGGGTTCTTCTTCATCACATTGACTCAGTTCATCAAGCTTTTTGTTTCTTGCACAACATTATTAAGGGCAAACATCTCCACTTTGGTGTCATCGGTCAATTGGACATTGTTACATAAACCATGGGCTTTGTTCAGGTGCAGTTTTGTGAACCAATAGTCCCTCCAAGTTGATTTTAGACATTCTTTTAAGATGTTTTGGGGCTTTCTCCTTGCAACCCCTCCCAACAGCACTTGTTAGCTCAGCTACTAAACGGGGTCATATTTTTCTCCAATTTTTGTTAGATTAATGCTACTGCGCACCAAGTAAGATGTCGTTCGACTAAAGTTTTCTTTAACTGAAGTCCACTACAATTAAAGGATTTTTATTATGGGTATATAAGATAGAAAAAAAAGTGGTGGCACATTCTTATTTCATTTTATTTCGAGAGTTTAAACTGAATAGATATTGCTGCTACAGCTGGAAAATACAGCAACTAAACTGAAAATGGCATGGACCATGAATGCACTCTTACGGCGTGTGAATCTAAAATAAAGAGCTGAGGGATGTTAAAATGCTCCATTAAGCTGAAAGCAACTGTGGAGTCAGGTGATAACTCGATGTGGGTTCTTTTCTTGGAGCAACATCTTTTAAATGAGTCAAAGTAAAAACAGTCATCTAGAAGTTAATCTTATTCAGGGTTGGTATGTTATTACTTCAATCAGCTTCATCATGCAGCTACAGAACTCTTCTTTTTCTCCCCTTCTGCCCAATTTTTCTGGCCCTTGGTTTGGACATTTTTTCTTCTTTTTGCCTTTTTGGGATAACAGGCATGCAACGAGACATGTGGGAAGAAGGATTTAAAAATAGCCAGAAGAAGGGAGATTGTACAGGGTGGAGCTGCGGAATGAGGGAGGCAAACAGCGGGAGGGTTTCAGGGTCAGCATTGACAAATGTGTTCTGCAGAGGTAGCCTGGGCTCCGGGGAGCTCCGACAGTTAGGTCAGCATTCCCAAAGGGGAGCAGGGAAATGGGGCTTTTACCTTCAGGAACACCAAAGAGAGAATCCGAAGAAAGTAAAACAAAAAAAGCGATTCAGAGCAAGAGATGCAAAAGTCCACGGTGGAACAAGGTAACAGCCTTGCTGTCTTGTCATTTAAAGGTGGAAGGCTGCAGCACCGCCATAAAATCTGTGGTGGGATTCCACTCATCGTTCCACCATACATCCATTTATTGACCTATTTATTTTTAGGAATTACCTGTGATCTCTGTAAAGTATTGCACCATGCTGGACACCAACATTAGCATCCATACAGGAACTAGTGTGATGTTTAATTTGCCAAGTTTAACAGTTCTATTATTATTATTCAACAATTATCTATTGATTAACATTTTTTAAAACATAGTTTTATAATTAATTAAAGGAAACCCTTTAAAAATTAGCATTGAGACTAGCTTGACTTGCCTTCCAGCTATCAGAACCAACTAAACAAGCTCCAATTACTAGTTTCCAGTGAAAATGTACATCAGCATTACATAAAACTTGTTTGGCAATAAAGGTTTTTGTGGGGGATCTGAGCGTCACATCACAATGCAGATATTTTTTTGTCAGAACCCTTGTAGGCTAGTCAAAGAAATGTCGCTTTAGGAAAAAGGATGTTAAATCTCTTGGAATTTACTGTCGTCATGCACTGAGTCAGAGCAATAGATAGACACGCTGTGCTTAAGATGACATCATCAAGAATAGTTAATGTGCATCAGTCTGTAAAGGGTTATAAAGTGACCCATCGGTCAGCTGTTAGCGATCTGATGTATGGTGGAGGGAGCGTCAGGGCCAGGGCCAGTACCAATGGCGATGATGGTTGGGGAAATGAATTGCCAAAATTTACCAAAATATCCTACAAGCTATTCTCAATATGGCCATCCATCTGAAGTTCAGAAGAAGGGTGACGCAGCAGGATAATGACTCTTAGACAATGGAACTACATCCACAGCAGAATGAATTTGGGAAAAAATGCTCCAAATTCAACTTTTGGAGTGGCCCAATCATAGTTTACACCTTAATCCCAAAGAGATGCGGAGGCACAGACGTCAAAATAGCCCTTCACACCTGAATGTTGTGCAGGTCTGAGCTAGAGTACAGACCTTTTTTTGAAGTTTTGGTTGCCAAAGGAGGTTCAACCAGATAATAAATCCAAGAGTTAACATATTTTCCCTTTTGCACTGACATAGTTTAATAGAGTTGTTCAATAAATGCACAAAAACATCTTGTCTTTTGATGTGACACAGATGAAGATGAAATTCCATTTTATATGAAAATGAATGATGAAAAATGTTCAAGGAGTTTACAAAGTTTTTCTCGTGACTGCATAAAGTTGAAATATTTGGTGCAAACAACTTCCAAGTAAACCAACGTCTTGCTTTTAGACTGATCCTATTGTCATACTTGTAAAGCATCATTCTGTGATAGCTCACATAAGCAGTCCTTGAGCGAAGGGATCCTTTCTTCTGCAATGAGCCTACGCTCCGGCTGGCCGACCTTGGGTTTCCATGCTTGAATGCTGAAGCTCCTGAAAGAACAAGACTGAGGTTTGTTATTAAACACTGAATTTATCAAATTCACTGACTTTTCAATAGCTTGTTTCAGAGGGCTGATGAGGAGTCACGACGCGGCGAGCTTCTTGCGTGTGTCGCTTTTGTGCGCAGGCTCGAGCGTGTGGGTGCAATGTGATGGAGAGTTTTTGTAAATCTGTGTGTGCATGTGTGTGTGTTGGAGATGTTGGTTTAGCTCAACCTTGACAAGGAGGAGAGGGCACTGTTAGTGCACACCCACTGAGAAATATGCCATGACAGAAAGAGAGAGCCACACGTGCACAAAAAGCAGACATGGGGAATTGTTTAACTCAACACAGCGTTCCTCCTAACACACACACACACACACACACACACACACACACACACACACACACACACACACACACACACACACACACACACACACACACACACGCATTTATAAAATGAGTGAACACTTTTAAAAACGTCTTTTACATCAGTTCACCACTTTAACGCTGAATGTTAAATGGTGCGCACATGTACATTTGTGTGTGTGTGTGTCACCTGTTATGGCAGTCAAGCTCTCTGTGTGATCATCTACCACTGTACACGTGAACACACAATGTTAAGCACACTTTGGTATTGATGAAGTTTAAAAGCTTGCTCATTTAACTTTGTTTCCCCTGCAGTATATTAGCTCTTATTTATCACTATTTACACACACACACACATAAATGATGGCTTTGCAGTGCTGTCACTGCAGAGCAAGGCCGCTTAGTATTCTACTCAGTGCATTGATGTTGTGTGCGTGTGTGTGTGGTTAATTGAATATGCTATACACACACACAGTATATTTTTCCATTGGTAAGATTTGCCCTCAAAAGTCCGTCTTCATTAGAAAAGAAATAAATAGTTAGACCGAGGTCAGTCTTTGCATTAAAATGCGTCCTGTGTAATCTGATTACAAGTGGCCAGCGCTTGGAGCATGCATTCACACCTAGCATTAAAATGCGTACCCAAATCCATCTTGTGTGATCAGATCTGAATTTCCTGCTCTATATGCAAATTAACACAAAAAACATTTTGTCACACAAATGGGCAAAAATGCTTTGTTTTTTATTTAATCACCATAAAAAACAGAAAACAAAGACGACAATGCCAGAAAGAATAAGACAAAAGGTTTGTGAAACTCAAATCAGGTTGATTATAATACAAAGAAACGCAAATGAGCCACTGCCTACGCGCATGATGTAAGTTTATCAGGTGGGTTTGAATCCATCCTAGGACACTTGTTGGTCAGACTTAGAAGAAATAGGAACTTAGAAGATGACTTAGATGTCATTTTTAATGAATGTTCAACACTTGTGGCCTCATTACAGGTTATGTTACCAACAACTGCCAAGAATGCTGTATGACTGTAGTCTCTCGTGGTTATTGTCCTGTTTTATCTTTCTCAATTCTTCCATCTCTTACTTTCTCTTTTCTTCTCACAGTCTCTTAAATCTAACGTTTGACATTATGCGACTAAGCCATTCGCAACTAACACAAGTGACAATTCACCAATTGTAGGGACAAAACATTTTAAAAGGGGAGGGATGACACTTCATAAAAGTCATTAGAAATGAATTGAAATCGCACTGAAATGATGTCCTACCCTGGATTCACACTGAAAGCGCCACAGGCTTCATAGGCATCCGGTTGCCATTCATTTTCTATGAAAGCACGCTGCGAGAGGCGTCGTAGGCCACGGAGGCATTGGAGGCGTTGGGAGCAGCGCGTTGGAGGCATCCAGAGGGTCAATTTGAAATTGAAAAATCTCAACTTTATGCAAATGAGCAGCAGCGACACCGAGGCAGCGTCCAATCACAGACCGGGATTCCCAAAGCGAGAAGCCTCAATGCAGATTGTACTTTCATGCAGAGGTGGAAAAAGTACAAAAATATTGTACTTAAGTAAAAGTACAAATTTTCTGCTTGAAAATTACTTAAGTAAAAGTAAAAAGTACCCATTAAGAACATTACTTAAGTAAAAGTATAAAAGTACCTCAACTTAAATATAATAAAGTACCAAAAGTACATGGTGTAAAATGTACTTAAGTACAAAAGTAAAAAGTAAAAAGTACAAAGTACAAAGTACAAAACTCAAAGTACAAAATTATTTTCAAAAGGATTGCAAAGAAATGAAGAATCCAAGAATTTGCTTACAACTCTAAATAATGGTGATATTATTCTGACCAGTTTAGCGTTTGTTTCCATCACCCCATTTTAATTTCTCCCTTTGCTCATCACTGCTGCTGTACCCCATTGGCCCCGCTGACAGGTCCACCCCCAGCCTGTAGTATGCAGTAACACCCCAGCTGATAAAGGATGAGACTTTTGAACTTTTAAATGCCAAAACCACCTTAGAAGGGGTGGAATCAAAGAATGGTGCGCATGGACACGCGTCGGCTGCCGCTCAAGGCTGATTTCTGGTTCCGCGTTACACCAACGCAGAGCCCGTACCCTACGGTGAGGCTCTGCGTCGATTTAACGCGGAACCATAATTCAGGCTTCAGTCTTCATCGGTACTCGGCGCGACGGTGGTTCCTCCGGCCTTCCGGCCCGCCTCTGCGGCGCAACTCTCCCGGGAGCTGCGGCTCCTTCTCGGTATATTCACACGCCCCCCTTCCTTCCCGTCCGCCTTATGGTTCCGCGTTAAATCGATGCACACCCTACGCCGTAGGCTACGGCGTATGGTGTGCGTCGCTGCGTACCCTACGCCGTAGCTCTGTGCCGGTGTAACGCGGAACCATAAATCAGCCCCCGCTGTGCTGTTCTTTCATTTAGCGAGTAACGACGTGTCCAATTTTAAATATAGCGGATTAAAAGTATGATTTTTTCCTTGAAAATGTAACGAAGTAAAAGTAAAAGTACAGAAAAATGAAAGTATCAATTAAAGTACAAATTCTCAAAAATCTTACTTAAATACAATAACGAATTACTTGTACTTCGTTACTTTACACCACTGCTTTCATGTACACACAAACATACACTCATTCACATGCACTAACAAATATTTGATCAGGAATTAATATATTTCATCGAGCAAACTGACATTTTTGCTGATTTGACTGCCGTTTTTACCTGAACTCTGCTCATGTGAAACACGTAACTGATGGTTGAGGAGCTGTATGGCCTGAATGATTTGTTACATCGATCCAACACAAAATAATTAAAAAACGTGCTTATTAATCACAAAACAGTTTAAACAATATGACCAAATCCGCCATGACCCGGTGTGTCAGTGTTCACCGCAGACAGACTGCAGCTTCACCGGGACCAACAGCTCTGATGGTTGCTGTGGATCCGCAGACCGACTTTGTTAAGGAGCATCAAACTTACTCTTATCTATGCGGAAATAACGCAGAAAAATAAAGAAGGCTTCCCAAAGTGTGATCCGTGGTGAAATAGGAAACTGAAGATGTGCACGCTATATATAGATATATGTAGACTATATGCACTTTGTTCCCCCCAGTTCTGCAGCGCAGCTTGAAAGCCCGCCCACTGCAGGCGTCGGCAGACTTTGGCAAGCAGCGCGATGCAGGCGTCCCGAGCCTCCACAGACCATTTTTGACGCTTTCAGTGTGAATCCACCATTAGTGTCAGGGCTGTGGTGGATTTGGAACCAGATGCTGGAGTTCCAAAAAACTATTTAGTTTACATAAACAAAAACCAAGTGCAATGCAAAGCAAGATCTACCAAAAAAACAGAGCTTTAAACGTAACAAAATCCAAAACTTGACATGACACACGGAGGGTAGAAGACAGTATGGACCAACAGGGAGCAAGGGAAAGACAAGACAAGATGCAGACGATCAGGGCAGATGGGAACAAGGGAAGTCAAGACATAATTTAAACACAAGGAATTGGTGTTTCAAAATAAAACCGGAACTTAAACACCAAAACTTTGACAAACTTAAAAACTTGACACTCAGTATGGAAAAGCAGCTAGGCGTGGCTTTAATAACTAGTTTACAAAATATAAGAAGGGGCTTTACAAAATGGTAAAAAAAAACCTAAAAACTGTTTGATTAAACAAAGATGAACGTGAAATCAAACAAACAACAATTAACAGTTAATAGGACACCAAAGATGAACAATTTGACTTCAGAGCAAATGTTGGATTGCTGAAGCGTATGATACTGATGCTGGTGGTCAGTTGGAGGACCACAGCTGCTCACATGCAGGACTGTGCCAAGATGTGGCAGGTGGCAGGGTTTAGGACAGTCTGGCTAGTTTTTTTGTTTTTTGTTTTTTGTTTCCTGATATTTAGCATGAGTATGATGAACAAAGTCTCCTCTTCAACTTAACAATGTTAAAAAGGTGGAATAATGACATTTTCAAAATAGGTTGTAGAAATCTAACACATGATCAAAACCATGTACGTACATCGCAGTTAAAACCTTTTACCATGTTTAGGATACAGAACCACCATGGTACTCTCATGCATGTTTATGAAGCTTGCATGCAGTGAAAAGTCATCACTGTCCTCACTGGAAGCACACCAGAGACCCTGCGGTGGCTGTCGCACACGCTCACCATCTCCTGTCACATAACCTGGCACATCATCACCACCTCCACATCTATTCCAGTCGATTCTGGTTCTAATCTAAATCACCGGTTGCAGAAAACTGGCCATTTATACACAACGCCCACTTCAGCAAAAGGTCATATCTGCTTTAACAACACCTGGGGAAAAAAGAAAAGAAGAAAAAAAACAGACAAAAATCTAAAAAAAATAAAGGTTTTGTCATATATGTCATGTATTGTTTTAGAATTCCACATTTCTTTTTCAAATATCTTAATAAAGGTAAACATTTAAAGTCATGTGCCTTTTAAAGCGAGTACTTGTATACCTTGACTGACAGAAACATTTCCCCATCAAAAAAGGTGTCATTTGAAATAATGACAAGAAAAAACAAAAAAAACTCCTTCAGGATAGAAATGTAACAAATGAATAAAATGATGGAACAGAGTCAATCCCAGGCCAAGTAAAATGGGACTGATGTAAAAGTGGAACATAACAGGCAGACCAAACAACATGTCAGAGTATGTCATTTGTTTAAACTTATATTTATCAGGTTTTAGCACAAAAGTAAAACGTCCGGGTTGTTGAAGTCCTGGGATCCCAGAAGTGCTGAAATGGGGAGTCCTCTGAATGACTACTGGGGGCACCACAATCAAATCAACCGCCACGATTCCAATGTCCAAGTTTACAGCATAAATAAACATGTGTATACCCTGATACAAGATAAAAGAATAAATGAACCAATAATTGATGCTTAATTATGCTCCATTATGAGTGACGGCTGCATTGCAGTGTAGTGTGCTAAGCCTTTACAGGGCAGTCAGTCAAATATTTGAAATATTTGAATTTTTTACTAATCGTGATGATTAGTGGGGGGTTAGGGGGTTGTGGGTAATTTGGCATCACTTTAGCTACTTACCGTTTAGCACCTGAGCTGTCAGTTAAGAGCTAAGAGACCAAACACAGGCCCATTTTAAAGATTATATTGCCACTTGTGTTGTTAATTGTACCAAGACCGACGCAACAAGCTCTGGGTTGGCCTGGACGGGTCTGGGGTAGGAATGGGCGATATTTTACCGTTCACGATACTGTCAAAAAAATTCCTACCGATAAGAATTTGTCATCTCGCGGTAAAAACGATAAATTCCCGTTGATGACGTTTTTGTGTAAAGCTGATTTATGGATCTGTGTTAAATCCACGCACGTGAAGGAAGGGAAAAAAGAAGGAAGGAAGGAAGGAAATGAGCCAGAAAGAAAGAAAGAAAGAAAGAAAGAAAGAAAGAAAGAAAGAAAGAAAGAAAGAAAGAAAGAAAGAAAGATTCCCATTGATGACGTTTAGTAGTATTTAGTATTCTTTTAGATCAGTGTTTTGGGGGCTCCAAAGACTAAATGTGGTGATAGATTTATAGTTACAAAGGTGGAGTTGAATTGGTATTTTTTTTTATCGTCATTTTTATCGTTATCAGGATAAATGCCAGAATTTATTGTGATAATTTTTTTAGTCCATACCGCCCATCCCTAGTCTGGGGATGAAGACGGGCGAGTGAGGCAACCTGGCGGCCACATCAGCCTCCTGCTTGGTGTGGCTGCTGCTCGCTGGGGGCCAAGCCTCTTCCTCACCCGTCCCCTCCGGCTGGCCTGGACGGGTCCAGGGGGTTGGAAGTGGCTTGACCCCTGCTGCAGGTGCAGTCCCGCCTCTCTTGTGACCCACACGAAGATAAAATGAATACTTTTGTAAAATCCGTGTTGCTGCTACACAAAAATAAAGAAGAAATCTATACGCTTTAGATGAGATTAAACTTGTTAATCTCATCTCATCTCATCTGTCTCTGCTTGCTGCAGCATTTTAACATCACCGTGTGCGTGTAACTGAAAGCGACACACATCAGACAGTTCTTAGATGTGTTGAAGAGGTAAATTGTTCTCAAGGTCTCCACTCAGCTTGTCGTCACATAGCCTTTTAAATGCTGTGTGCATGAGTATAGGTGCGCGTGCCTTTGCAATGGAGCTGTCAGGCGCTCCCCTCCCTGTGGCGAATCATCTGTCTGCTCCTCAGGGGCAGTCGACAGGGGCTTTCTAAACACGCCTCCTCCTGGAGACCTCTGTCCTTGTGTCTGTCTGAAAAGACCCATCTCTTTCTCTCTTAGCTCTCCCCAACATCTTTTTCTCTTTATTTCTAAATGTTCCTCCTCCAGAATTTCAGTTGAACCGCTGGCCTGCAGTTGACTGTCGGTATGAGTTAACAGTATCGTTTTTAATGATGTAAAAGAACAGACAAATTATCATGTTATGTTATTATGCTGCAAGGGATTTATGTGATTTTTTTTGACAAACGAGACCAAATCATGAAACTAAATTGTTGTCCCGTAATCAGCAGCAATCACCGCCAACGAATGATGAGACTTTTGGATCTGCCAACACGTATTTTGGACAAAATGCTGTAGGTGTCTCAGGTTTGAAGAGTGCACTTTTCACATCTTTCCACAGACGTCTAGTAGGATTAAGATCATGGCTCCTGCAGGACCGTTTAAGACTAACCCAGGGGTTTCTTTTATCAGCTGTTCTCTCCATGTTTTAGCTGCATCTTGGGTCATTATATTTTATTTTATTCATTTTGATTCTCTTATTAATAGTAAGCTTTAGATCTAGGATGTTTTAATGCCAGGAGTTCTCAAATATCACGTTTTTCTTTTTCGGACCAATTTGCTTTCAAAATCCTGGCACACGATTTCAAAAATCTAATCTAATCTAATCTTTGACACACAAACACTAACTGTGTTTTAGTTAAAAGTAGGCCTGTTTCCAATCTTCCATTTACCAGCACATAATTCAAAAATGTTTCCATCTTCTGTAAGCTTTATTGATCGTTAAAATTGCTATTTGGCATATTGGTGCTACTTCCAGTTTGGGTAAGGAACTGCACCCACTTATGACCTGATCATCTTTCTCAGACAAAGAACGGAGAAGTGACCAGCCCAGGGGCACGTCAAACGACTCTTTAGATTTTTCCAGTTTGGGCCAATGTCCCTTTTGCCCCAAACCTGGAACTGTGCATGGAACTGAGGCCTGTAGATTCTGAGTTACATCTCTTGTTTTTCCTTGTATTGTTTTTGTTTAAATTATTATTATTTTCCTTGGACTTCTACTCCTGGAAAGACTAATAACAGTTGTGAATGATTTCCACTTGAAAATTATCTTTCTAGTTGTGTAAAGGGCATCTCAGACTGATATGCAGTATAACCTCCTTCTCTTATGTAATTGCTGATTTCTTTCACTCTTCACATTGTATTAACCCAACCTGAATGCTCTTAACAAACCAAAACGTGCTCAACCTGCTGATTATCAACTGATCAATTACATTTGATTAGCAGTACCTTGCTGTTACTTACCCTTTTAAAGGGTATAAGTAAATGCATTATTAGTTTTTCACACACTATCTATGCATTTTGGCTTAGTTTGTATTAAATAAAAAAAAAGTAATGTTTTGTTGTTTATCTGATAGCCAGAGCCGTCTGGGAGATTTGCGAGGCCCTGTGCGAAATGGCCGGGGGGGGCCCTCGCGCTTAAATTTTGGGGTTTTTCGGGTCGGATCGGGTGTCTATATGCACAATTTTTACTCTCCAATTAGCAAAATACTGGATACCTTCCCCTGCCTCATCACCATTTGGCTTGCCTCGACGCGGGGCCCCACGGCTGCTTGAGACCCGGTCGGATTGGTGATTTTTCTAACAAATTTATCAAACGAGCCTTTCAGAGAGGCATTAAACTCTTCCATTTTCTTTGCTTTTTTTCTTTTTTCATCCCCTGATGGAAATTTCCTGAATCTCGCTCGTTCTCTCGACATTGTGTGACAGTTTGTTCCAACTCCACCCGTCTGGATCAGAGCAGCTTGTGTCTGCGCTTGGTCTGATCAGTTGTACTGAACAACAGACACGCGCATCATTGCACACATATTTATTGATATGCACAGACTAATACACATTTACGTCTGTAATGGAACGTGACTGTTGATATTTATAAGGGAAAAAAAAAAAAAAAAAAAAGAAAAAAAAAAAGAATTCAAATTTTTTTTTTCTTTTTTCAAAAACGGCCCATAGCGCGAGGCCCTCGGGGCGCGAGGCCCCGTGCGGTCGCACGGTTCGCACACCCCTTGCGGTGGCCCTGCTGACAGCATATGTATCTAAGAACCTGTACGGACCAGACAATTGTATTTTCCTTTGTCCTGATCTTTAAAAGTTTAAAGATTTTAAGGCTTGAAATATACCTTCGATTTAACGTATCATGAACGCATCATTATTGCATTAATAATGGATCGCAGCTAGCATCCTGTATTCCTTTAGCTTGTTGGTAGTGCATGTCCTCTAAAAAACAATGTGGGAAGCAGTATTCAGGAGAACGCTAAAGGTGCCAGTGTCCGTGTACTTTAGAGTAGCCAGAGTCCGGTCAGGACGCTCTGCTGCACAAACAGGCTCACTGTGTGTACTATTGTGTTGAACAAGGGGCCGTCCAATGCAACAAGTCTTCAAATTAAATGGAGGACTTATGAAAATACTATAGGGGCTCCTCGCTTGAATTTTTTATATCGGAAAAATAAGTAAAACAAACTCCTATTCCAATGGTCTCTAACGTATCAATTCAGATGCCGCATGTCTTGTTTTCTCTGCCATGACTGCAACAAAAAAGCAAAACAATAATTTCCTATTCCATACGGTTGTTTTTCAGACTCCTGTCCCCAAGTGGGGATCTACGGTATTACGTGCACTGCTAGAATATTACTGAGCAAGAAATGTTCACAACAGAGCCGGTTTCTATGTGAACGGATGTGAGCACTTGGTCGTTCTTTCTTTTTCACATGAATGCTTCTGGTACAAAGAGGGTCTCACATGTAAATGTTACAAAAATGAGACTATTATGTAATGTATCTACAAATATTTGTTAAATTCCATCACAGGATTCAAAGGATGCCTTTGGTTACACTGGTTACACTGGCCATCCTGACCAAAGCTTTATAGTATTACATTGTATGGTTGTTCCACTGGGACAAAGATCAATTCCACAGCATTGCAGCCAGTGGGGATAATGAGGCTTTCCCATTGATTAGAATTTAATTGAGTGGCAGCGATGGGCTGAGGAAGGGAGGAAAGGCTATTGAAGTCACTCAGTGCTGGGAGATTTCCCCTTCTTACAGCTCTATTCTTCATCAATTCTTCTCAACTATTCCCAGATTTCCGTGTTGCTCGGCCGCTTGTGCATCCCTTTTCCTCCCCTCTGTGCGGACATTGAACATCTACGGACACCGAATTAGACCCGTCATTTGTTTCTTGTGTTGTTACCGACTGAGTGCGTGGAAGAAATGACAGAAGTGAATGATGGTGCGTCGCAGCGTTGAGCGCTATACACGCTTCTAATTTACAACTTAATTCAGCTCAGCTCGGCCTTGGATGTTCAAAAACATCCTCGGTGACACAGACATGTGAGCTAGCATACAAAATACCAGACTCCTTGAACACACACGGCCACTGAGGGAAGTTGTTAAACTCCACACTCAAACGTCATCTGTTCTCGCACCTCTGTTGTCTCTTCCCCAGTCTGTTTCACCCTCCTCCCATCCTCTCTGCCGACATTGCAGTACTCTATGCAACACTTTATCATCCTAATATAAAAACATTGCCACGGTCTTGTACACCGCGTAATTAATCCTCCCTCTCTGGGGATTTTTATTTTCTTCAATTACACTGCATCTGGGTGCTAACAACAAGAGAGACACCAAACATTCATGCCATTTTCCCTGTTTGCTTGTGTGTGAATCAGCATTATTTTCACCTATAACATGCTTTATAGATACAAAACCTATTTTTTATGTATTTTTAATTTCTTTTTCTTAAATGACTCTTTCAGAATTACTTTCAAAACGGACTTAGTCCTTTTAATTGAGATTATAGGATGTAAAAATGGACCAAAAGTAAATTGTCCAAATTGGTCAAGTAAAATAAGTGTATAGAGTATATAGACACATGTTTTGAAATGTCACCAAGTCTGCAACACAAGCAGTTTTGGGTGAACCAAGAAACACTCCAAACAGGTCAGTTGCAAGAGATAAAAGTAAAAGAGCTCAGAGCAGGCAAGACATTAATCAGAGAAGCAAGAAAGAGGCCACAGGTAACCCTGAAGGGGCTGCAAAGCTCCACAGCAGACAATGATGGGTTTTATTGAAAACTCAAGAAAGCCATTACTTAAAAAAGGAAGGAAGAAAGAAAGAAAGAAAGAAAGAAAGAAAGAAAGAAAGAAAGAAAGAAAGAAAGAAAGAAAGAAAGAAAGAAAGAAAGAAAGAAAGAAAGAAAGAAAGAAAGAAAGAAAGAAAGAAAGAAAAGCCAGTTTGTAGTTTGGCAAAAGACAGTTTCGTGTTCAGATTAGACTGAAACTGATCCTTCTCACCACCAAGGGAAATGGTCAAAATAGTGCATGTACTTGGAAAAAACTGAACAGCTGTCGCGAAGGCTAAAATTAAAGACAACTGGACTGTTTTTAGATGCTTTCACATTCCATCTAGATGACTTCCTAAATCCAGTTGCATTGATTCAAGTCTTTGAAGATTATCATGACCTGGATGGCTGAGAGTCTCTACACCAATGCTTTACCTCAACAACAACATCTACACAATGAAGCATGGTGTTGGCAGCATCATGGTGGGGAGAAGTTTGCTATCGACTAGGCCTGGGAAAATGGTTAGATTTGAAGGAATGACGTATTGTGGTACATACAGACTTTGTGGAATACCTATTTCAGTTTCTCAGAAACGTAGGACAAGGATGGAGCTTCACTTTTCAAAAAGGCAACAAAGACCCACTGAAGACTTTTGCAAGGCACCGTAAAAGTTTTTGCAGATTTTATACTAGAAGTCTATGTCCCTCAACCTTGTTTACATTGAGATATTTTAATAACATGATTGGATAAGAGAGGAGACACATGCAGCAGCCTAAGATGTTTTGTAGTTTCTGACCCTGTTCAGATATTTCATTAAAATGCACACCAGGAGATCTCATCACAAGTGGCTAACACTAATGAAAGTCCTGAACAAATGTTGAGACAAAATAGATCTCATTAATCAGGACGCTTTTGAAGATGAGCCACATTCTCTTTGTCTGAATGTGAAAGCATCCTGGGATGAATTACGGGGCCGCCTCATAAACTTGTCATCAGCTTAGGCAACAAGTTGTTGATTTTTCTGCACATATTATTGCAACAAACCTCTTTGTAATTCAGTCTCTCTTATTTGAATTGTAGTAATCCTTTATTGAATAAGGTTTAGAGAAGAAAAAGTTTGAGAATTCTCCTGCATCTGCTAATTTCAGACTTAGAGATATGTTTTTTCTTCTTCTATGAGTAACAGCTAGTCTTTCCAGCTGTTGCCTTTGGTGATAAAAATGACCAACACATTTGATGTTTGTAAGTGAAAATGACATGTAGGTTTAATTTCATATAAAGCAAGAAGGTCAGAGCCCATTACCCAAGACACACTTGGATACAGATCTTCCACCTATTTTAATGACAGGTGTGAACACACACACACACACACACAGTAAGCGTTGGCCGCTGGATCAGATTTCTCAGGACGCGTGTTAATGCAGGGTCCGAACGAGGTTTCTGTGTGATACTGCTGAATAGGTAATTTGCCTCAAGCGGACAAATAGTGAATGAAATGTTCCCAAGGACAAATGTAATTGCATTTCATGTCCTGTAGCAATGGGCAAGCACACAATCATGCACAGAGAGCTGCATATTAATGAAGGTGTACTTTCTGAAGCATGCATGCTATCCCAAAGACATCTTTTGAGGGTATTGTCACTTTGTGTATATGTTTGGGCATGGGTGTTACCATGTGTTATCAGCCAGCATCTCTTCTTACAAAAAGGTCACTTTCACTTTAAATTAAGCAGCACTAACACCGATGAGAGGGGATGGTTGGCAAGAAATGCAAAGAGGGATGTGGGACATGATGAAGATGAGAGGTGCAACAACAGTTGAAGTGGGGAGCTAGGAGTCAGAAAATCTGCCAATCCGGTGGGAGTTAAAGCACTAAACACAAATGCGGATGACTGAGATCCAATCAACTTGCTTGACTTGTTTATAATGACATATGGATTGAATGTGAGAAACTTGAAACCAACTTACCAGTAGGCTATGCAGCAATTAGCAAATTTATGTTTTAGCTCATATCTTACGGGTGAAAGGTGACAGAGAAATGATTCCTACTTCCTTCAATTTCATACGTTTTGTCAAGTCAAATGAGTTTATAATAACATTTCTCGTCCCTGAATGTTCCTTACAGTTATAATATCATAAAAATGGCGAGGAAGCAAACACCTCTGAGGGTATCTCCTCTCGTTGTAATGACATTTGCTGTGCATCATCACCATACTTGTGATTTATTGAACTCTTTCAACATTTTAGTTGAAGACACTGAAAAAACACTCAATGGAAATTTCACGAAACTTCACTCCTCAATCCTCCTTGCATTCTCTTCATGTCTGAAAAATTTGATGAAATTTCAAGCCAGAGTTGTTGATGTTGAAGCCATTCAACCGGAGGTTGCCAGGGGACAGTTGGGGGAAGAACCAGAGTGAGTGGGAGCGACATCAGCAAGTAAAAGCTCAGCGAATGAAGTTCAAATGACAGCGTTGTAATCAGTGATACAGCTCTTGGCGTTGCTACTCACACCATAATCTATTAAATATTTGTCTGTGCATGAGCACACGTGCAGCTGTGTGAGATTGATCCCTAGTGGTCACACACCCTTAGCCAATAGCTCCATTAGAAAGACATAGAGCTGTCCCCTCTGGGTTAAACAGCATCATGATCTCCATTTCTGTCTCTGCTCTCCTTCTTTCCTCCTCTTGTCTCTGTCCTCTCACCTTAGTCTCCCACGTTTTCTCCTCTGTATCTTTCTGTCATTGCATCTCTCCATCTTTCTCCCTTTGTGACATGAAGGCACGCATGACATAAAGAGACAGCAACACGACAAGATGTGGCCTGTCAGTTGGCTCATCAATCTATCATGCGGAATTTCGTCAGGCTGACCTTTGAATGCGTGCGTGTGTGCATGTGTGTGTGCACGTGCATAAACAATAGCAAACTTGTGTTGCAGAGAGTTATTAACCCTCTTACCCCCTTCTTGTTATCTCTCCCACCACTCATCTCTTGTGTGTAAGCGGTGTCGTGTCTCTGTGTGGGTGCCGTTCATTTTAATAGATAGGCAATCAATCTCAATTTCAAAAAAACTCTTTTTGGACTTTTCATTTCAAGTGGTGATGAGTTCTGTCGTTAAAACGTTTTCAAGTGCGATCTCTGTGTGGCTCTCTTCAGAAAGCAGTTTTAATTGCATTTTAAATGTGGATTTTGACCAGTAGAGGGTGAGCCCCGCCTCTCGCAAAACGACAGTTGAGATAAACTTCCAGTAGCTCCCTGTGACCACGAACAGCATGAAGCAACTAGGAAAATGGAATCTGACTAATTTAACATGTTCTGGTGTTTTTAATCTGTCAGTTGATCTTCAAAGACTTGAAAGAAAATGCAGCAATGAGTATCCACAGCTGCACGGATACTGAAACGGAGTCTCGCAGCAGAAAACGCAATGTTTTAATTTAGGTCTAGTAGTCATAAAGAGACTTGTTAATCAATTTAAATGAATTGCTTCACTTGGTAAAATGCACATGATTTAAACTGATCCAACAAATTACCAAGTGAAAACTTGGGAATTTATGTTGGATTAATATATTCATTTGCCTGTTACCAATTGAGGCAACTCATTTAAAGGAGAAAGTGTATGGCTCTTTTTTTCTTGCAAAAATTGATCCTATTGTCCATGGTCTTAATGGAATGTCTATGACATGTTTTGGTCAAAAATACCAAAGTGATACTGTCAAAAGTGTACTTTTCAGATGTTTTACGTAAACTGATCAACAACTCCACAAATTAATGCAGGAAAAGAGCTGATCGGGTCAAGATTCAGCGGTCTATCTGCATGTCAATGATAAGGGACACCTTAGAGGACAACAGCAACACATTTTAGGAAGATAAAATAGATGGCTAAGAGGGAAGCAAAAAACTGCATTTATAGCGCTGCAGTCACAGGCCCAGTTCATTCCACCTCTGTAGCATCTCTGCCCCGTTGTGAAATGTGAATGGCACAGGTTCTGGAGCTATACAGCCTTTGCAGGTAGTAACAGAGCTGCAATGGGGGGGTGATTGCAGAATTGTATAAAGGATAACTGTAAAGTCTGTGTTGAGGATGAAACCTCAGTGTCCAGTCTGGAGGTTCTGACACGAACCAGTTGCCCATCTGATGACTACATTTAGGCAAAAAAATGTAATGTTTTAATGCACTGGACTCTCTGACAGGAGCGTGCAGACAAATAAAAGAAAAAAAAGATGAAGCAACAACACCAGGTTTTAAACACCATCGGAGAGGCAGAGGGCGGCTGGACGGATCGTATTTCGAAAGTTTGTCACCCGACTTGAGGCACTGCGCGGCAAACCTGCTGCCGTGTGTGTCCCTCCCACTGGAGCTCCCTATTCAGCTGTGGCAGCGTTGCAAGCTATCAGCAACGGGGAAACCGAGGCCAGCACAGCTATGTTTTGTAAGTGAGTGTGTGTCCCACAGGAATAACCATGCAGAACCCTCATCCTTTATTGGTATTTTTTCAGCACCATCTTTTATTCAGTGCCCACTGAATAAAGAAGCCTGATACCCGAGCACATCAGGAAGCCAGAAGTATTAATAAAAAGTGACCATCTTTGAGTTATGTAATGCTTTGTGATACACACTGGAGAGGGAATATTGCGCCTCCCTGGGATCAGCTGTGGATGCACATCTGGAGGCAGAATGAAAAGCGGATCTCCCGTACAACTTTTGGCACAGCTGCTGTGTGAAAGTGATTCATGTCAAACTGAGGCATGCTAAAGTTTAACAAGTTCAAATGTACATTAAGCGTTAAAGGCAGAGTGGCTATTGGGTCAAACTGTTTGCTTCGTGTCACCAAATGGATCAAACTCAGATACTTTTTTCTGCACATTCAGGTGTGACAACTCCATCCTGATTTCCTGAGAAGACATGCTGTCTTGTCAATGAAATTCATCTATAATAGACTGGAGAGACTGGAAGAGCACACTAAGATGACATATAAAGAAAGGCACATCAACAATATAATCTGCTACAGAAAAAAGATTCAGGATGCACACAAACTGCTTTTTTGTGTGTGTGTTTGAAAGTGTGAATAAGTCCATTTTAATAAGGCTGTTTCAGCTCAGCAATATTTACAGTGCTCCATTTTGAGTGGAACTAGGCCATCTCCTTTCCACCATCATTATCTCTTCTTTAAAGGGGATCTTTTCATATAATTAGCTGATTCCTCTGGGCACTCCAAGAGAGGGCAGTGGATGGCCACACCTCACGGTATCTGTGTGCTAGTGGGCATACCGCACTGGAAACGGGGGTTTGTCAGAGAAACTGAGTAATCTGGCTAAAGATGCTGCAGTGGTGGCCCACGAGTGTGTGTGTGTGAGTGTTTTCCAGCCTTCACATAACCCCGCATGAAGGCTTAGACTATTCTGCTGACTCGTCGTTCTCAATACAATTACTTGAAGGAGCAGAAAGTGTGAGTGAGTATGTGTCAGTGAGTGTGTAAATGGGCAAAATGAAAAAAGAAACCTTATGAATAGTTGGAGTTCCTAATCTCTCCCTGTTCTCGTATATATGTGTGTGTGTGAGGATTTAGGTTTCTGTTTTCTCTAAGCCCATGTGAGTCTGAGCGTGACGTCATACAGCGTTTCCCCGGGTTACTTGAGCTCGATTTGTCAGTGGAGCAGAGTGGGAGAGAGACAGGGACGGAGATAAATCTAGCTGTAGTTGACGAAAAAAGGAGAGTTAGCAAAACAGGAGCCACACAAAGGGTGGCAGACATGAAAGCAACAATCACATGGAGAAAGATGTGATATTCTGTTTTTGTCTGAGGAAGATTAAAGTGGTCTCCTTCTCTGGAAGAAGCTCAGTTTGTCAGCACAAAGGCAGAAAGTACGATGCAAATGCTTTTTTTTTTGTTGCACAAATAACTGAGAGGTGCTGCATCAGAAAGCAGTGTGACATCTCCTCTCTGATGTGTCTCATACGCCTCACTGAAGACTGTAACAACTTACGTAAACATCAGCAAGTAAATGATTCATTCAGTGGATTAGGTACGCTTAAGTTTTCCTTATTGGAAAGCTGCATTTCACAATCATTTTTGTCAGCGCAAACACGATTTTACTGATCTGGTTTACTGTATAATGAGGCTAACATTCCTGTGACAATGAAACTACTTTTGCAGTGGATAATGACCCGATGAGACAGATGGACTACTCAGTGTTGTAGAACTTTGTTGAAATTTCATAGATTACTTGGAAAGAACATTTGGTTTTTGACGAGTGGGTTTTCAGACATTTTGGGGGGCACTACCATAAACAAGCCTTGTGCTGGACCGATGATTTTCACTAACATAACTTTGAAATTGCTACTGAAACAACATCTGAAACAAAGACTGCTAGAGACAAAAATGAGGACTTCTGGAGCTCCAGCCGCTCTCGGCTGGAGCTACCTTGGCCATCTGTTGTTACCTAGATGGCTGAAGGTACTGTACTGAGGTCCAGCTTTGTTGCACCTGCTGGCAGCAACAGCAGTCGGGCTGCATCTGTGGCCCGGAGCCGACATGTCCCCTTTACCTCATCCCAGGCCTGGAAGTGTCCAGGCTGCTGCTAGTTCAAAGACTGCTCGCCCATTGGCGGTTCGTACAATTAGCAACACAACAAGCCATATTGTCTTTCAGATAAAAAATACTATACTGTCTTGGATGCTGGAACAATCTGTGGATATATCTGGTATGAAATTGACAAAGAAGAAGGAGAAGTTAAATTTCTTACATGTAGAGTACAGCGTATGCTTTGGTGGACAAACCCTGAAAAACCACAATGCATTTCAAAAGGAACATTATTCCAGGTCTTCTTTTTGCATTAAATCCAAATTAAATTTCACTAACAGAAGTTAATAATGGGAGAGAGTAAATATCTTACCAAATAGCAAATAAAAAAGGGCAATATTGTTCATACTGCACTCAAATTGTTGCTGGAGAAATTCATGAGCCCAGATTCCAGTTGTAGCTGTAAATTGCATCATTGCTTTTTTTTCCAAGACCTTTCTGACTTTTTCAAATCATAACCCCAACTCCTACCTGAATTTATTAGTATATTTAGTTTGTATATTTAATTGTGAATCAGCTCTTCCCCATCCGCGATCATTGAGTTCCGTGTCTTTTAGCCGCTCACCTGTAACCTATCAAACATCTCCGATGAGGTCAAGGGCATTCTCTGTATTCTAGAATCTACTGTAGATGACACGAATAAGCACTTTCTGAGACATTTAGTTATTTACAGTAATCAGCAAGTAAAGGAGGTCGATGCCAGCCAATGGACCCATCTAGGGACACACACGTACTGTACGTTTGGTAGTACAGTGTGTAACCCGTTTATATAAATAAATCCATGGTATAAAAGCTACATTTAGTAACAGTATGTTGGTTATACAAAAGGTTATACAAATAATCAATTTTATTGTATGTTCTCATTCATTTAAACAAATAGTTTATCGATAGGTTTAAAAGCATATTTACAAAAGTTAAAAATGAGTAATATGTATTTTATTTACAATATGGTAAATTATGTTTCCCTGTCCGTTTGTGTGTGAAGGTAACGGGAGTTCTAGGTGAAAACGTGAGAAGCGAGAGTTGAGAAAAAAGCTAGTTTGCCTGGGAAAAACTAAAGTAAGAGAAGAGTCTCTGTATATTTTTTTAAGACTTCACGCTGTGTTAGGTTGATGGTCCACCTGATTACACGAGTGATTTATATAAAGTAATGGTTGAGTTTCAGCGCGAAGCTTGTGGACGGTGCTTTTGAAGAGAGAGGTAACCTGCAGGCTACAGTCGGCCAACCTGACCACTAGTTTGCAGTGAGTCGTTACCGGACAGGATAACGAGAGATGGACCCCAGGTAGCAGTCTGAGAGCGTTTACCAAAAATGGCGATTAACGAGTGTAACTTGAATGATAATAAGTGTAATAACAAAATGATTAATGCTGCCTGGAAATCAATAGTATTTTATGATTATAACTGAGGATTTCAACCTCAAGAGAATGAGAAAATAACTGTGTCTATGTTTATAAAAGCTAATTCTAAATATATTACATGGCCCATTTCCCCAAAGATTAAGGAAACTCACTTTAAAATATTGTATAAAGTGTACCCGGTTGCAGAATTCCTTAAAAAAAGATTCAATGTCGAAGTTGATCAATGTGCTTTCTGTAATGTTGCAGATGAAACTTTAGATCATATGTTTTTCCTGTGTCCTGTGTCCAGAAACTTCTGGTTAGAATTAAGAAACTGGTTACTACTTAGAATAGAGGACATACCAGTCTTTGAGATCTCTCATATTCTTTTCTATTCATAGAACTTGAAGTCGAATGTATCTGACATAATAAATATAGTTATTCTCATGGGTAAATATCATATTCATTGTAGTAAGTGGAGGAATAGCAAATCCTCCTTTGATTGGTTTTTAAATGATTTTAAATTATTCTTCTTATCCCTAAGAAAAATAGACTCCAACAAAATGGCTAAAAAGATTTGTGACGATATATCTTATTTTCTGCTTTTTTGATGCATGCCTCAGTCCTTGCTCCTCTTTTTGGCACTTTTGTTTGCCTGATTTTAAATACTGTGATACTTTTATAGTTTGCACTTTATAAAAACCCCTGTTTGTCTTGAATATACTTCAATATATAGTTAATATGTTTTTCTATATAGCTCTATATTTAACAACACCTCATATTACTATCATCCTTACGAGAAGATGTTTAATTACTGTTCTATGTTGTTTTGTTGTGTTAAATTAAAAAAAAAAAAAAAAAAAAAAAAACGAGAGAGACGGACCCCAGGTAGCAGTGTCTGCGCATGCGTCACTCAGAGTAAAGGCTGATTTATGGTTCAGCGTTATACATTATTACACCATAATTCAGGCTTAACCCTGGCAATGCTGGAAAGAGAGACGAGACGTCCTGCCGCAGGTGTGGGCTACACCTGTAACGCGTTGGACTCGAGCTGTTACCTGGTGCACGGCGCTGCTTTGGTGGAGGAGAACAGGACGATACAGAACCGGACCGGACAACACTGGTGGGGTTAACAAGTTTGCACAAGGTACCTTGTTTTATTTTATTTTATGCTCGCTGAGCGAACGGACCAGGAGTTTTTGGTCACACTGTACACAAGCATCGTTTAGGCCTGTCACGTGGGGTGTATTTAGATGTCGGGTTTAGGACGTAGTAATTAACCACTGAATTAATTTATGATACACTGAGAAGTGATCTGTGGCGGATGTGTTGTGTTTTTGATTTACATTTCTATTGAAACACGAAAGAAAAGCTTGCACTTGCACTTTTTTTGTTATTTTATTTCGTTTTTCTTTATTAAAAGGATGGTTTTGTCCATCTGGTGGCTGGATTTAGTTAAGTTTCCAGTTTTAATATTTGAGTATTAAAGAGTTCCTTGTAAATATTTGTCCTGTGACTCAAACAATTAAAACATAGATTAAATTATACATTTTTAGTATGAGAGTGCACTGTAAAAGAACCCATAGCCCACTCAAGTAATATAGGAGTAAACAAAGGCTACAAGTGCACAGGCGTGAGTCACACTGGAAAATTTCTCAAAGGATTTAAAATACTTTTTCAAACACAAACACGACAAACACAAAAAGGAAAGAAAGGCAGGTTATGTTATGTCACGTAGACAGAAGTTTTACAACATCAACTTTAATCGAGACGAAGAGGAGCAGCAGGTAAACACACACACACACACACACACACACACACACACACACACACACACACACACACACACACACACACACACACACACACACACACACACACACATGTTGTTCAGTCTTCCTGTGTATCAGTTTTTGACGTTATACACTAAACGTTAACATTGATTGAGTGATGCCTGGGTTTCACAGTTATAATAGCAAACTTCGTATTTTATTTTCCCTGCACACACTCCAACTCTGTGTGTGTGTGTGTGTGTGTGTGTGTGTGTGTGTGTGTGTGTGTGTGTGTGTGTGTGTGTGTGTGTGTGTGTTACAGGTCTTATTTGTGCCAATAGAGCAGCATAAAGTGAAAGTAGCTGACATTGATGAGCAAGAGAAAAGATAAGGAATGGTTCGGGGAAATCAAGGACCTAATTGGAGATGAGAAACAGAAAGACCTTGTGGAAGAATATAACAAATGTTGCAACTATGTCTTCTTTTCTGCATAAAGAAAGCGGTTGTAAAAAAAAGTTTTGGTGCCATTTCGGAGGTGCTTTCTATTTTTAGAGCTGAATGTAAGCTCATTGTGCTTGATGATGCACATGAGTCCATTCTCTGTTTCATTCTCTCACAAAATCCACTTGAGGAGGCAGAGCCGTCCGTCTACAAATCTGGACCAGTGTGGGTTCTTTTTCTGGGGCCAACAAACCCCTGTTCTGTTAGAAATCACTCAGGGGCATGGAGGTGACAGATGACATTTTCAAATGTGTTACCCAACAAAGCTTCCCTTTCGCATACAGTGGAGAGGTCAGAGCTTTAACATATTACCAAACGGTTCTGCAAGAGTTCACAGGTGGGTTTTTTTTAGAGCTACTGTCCAAGGCTGGCGCTAACTACCACTGGACACTGGAGGTGTTGTCTAGCTCTCACGGCGTCCCATCCATATTTGTAAAAACCATCCAAAATGTCTAAATCATAGACAGCAGTACAAAAGCACTTTAACCTCTCCCTGCCCATAAGGGGACCTGAGCTAAAATCACAAAAGTTGCTTTGTACTGCTTTTAAAATCTTTCTGAACTTTACTGCAAAGTCGACTAAGATACGGTTGGCATCAGAAACTAAAGCCTCAGTCCCACAGGGAGAGGAAGCACCATGTCTGGTTTTACTTTGTCCTCAGATCTTACTGCTAACCCCTTGGAAGCACTACCTTCTTGGCTGAATCTGTAAGATTATGAGTTTAACTGGAGGTTTTGAGTGATATCAAATAAAATGTGCTTTTCAACTTCTCGCAGATGTTTGAAATCTCTGAAACCCTCTGAATTGTTTACCCACAGCCTTTACGGGGTGATGTAATGTCGACGTATGAGTCGGAAAATTACTGGGTTGTCTATGCTATCCTTATTGGAGACCTACTGCCGGCTCGATCTGCTGCGTGTAAAATGATGTGTATACAGTATATGAGTGTGAGATGTGTATGTATGAATAATATCCATGTAGCTTTTCTTTCTCTGAGCTGTGACATGAATTTCATTCCAGAGACATTAGACATTAGTCACCGGTTTCCAAAGTGACTCAAAAAATAAATGGATTAGTCAGTTGAAAATTGAAAAAGGAGAAAAGTGCATATGAAATGCAGCCAAATGTTTTCTTTCGTATTGTGAATAATTTCTGACTTTGTTATCAAAACTTCTGAAGGGAACTGAAGGATGAATTGAATTGAAATGATCTGTAAGAGCTCTCTTTTGTTCACTTCCCCCTCTGGGTAACTTCTGTGTCATGGTCACATCTGATGACTCTCAAGGATATTGCAGCTTTTAAAGTCTTTTTCTCTCACTAAACTCTTACAAACTTCCTAGCTTTTTACAAGTCCTCGAAATGCCTTTGAGGCTGGCGTTATTGGAGTTGTCCATTCAGGCACACTGGACTGCCAGCAGGAAATGCTACTATTGAAACAGCTTTTGTAAGCCTCTTTTGATCGGCTAATTTAGTTTGTCCTCTCAAGTGTAGAGCCACAGTTTTCACGTCTACTCGAGGGGCTTTGTTGACTTTGGTTAGTTGTGTTTCTCTGTGGTAGTAAAACTCTTGCCTCTCTTCGCACCTGGGTTCTCATCTCATGAGTTCTGTCATTCTAAGTTATTCATATTTTAAGCTTAAAGAGCTTGGAATTGGTTGCATAACTCTAGATTTGATTTTTTTTTTAAATTTAGAAACATTTGTGTCGTGACTCCTTAGAAACTGGAAGTTGCTTTTTTTTAAAGGGGCGATGGCGCATAAACATCGACTACACTGTGGGATGCACATTTTTGAAAGTTGAATTGTTCACGGACCATTGCAGCCTCAGCCATACTTGTGTCAACGTGCTAACTCCATCAGTTTACTCCATCTTTAAATTTGTGTCGAATTGGTGCGGATGTGCACTCATGCACCTTTCATTTTTAATATCTCCAATTAGATATCGTCATTTTCCCACGTTTACAACGAACCCCTGCCCACACTTCATGGATATCCACTGTGCATGCTGGCACACTCGCTCACAAATGCACTGCAGGTTTATTGAGATCGATGCAGAGATGAGCGCTCCTGAATTTATTCATTAGAGCATCCCAGTTAGAGGTCCAGGTGTCAACCTATCTATTGGCATTTGGTGGATTTATGGTGTATCGGAGTCAGCAGTCCTCCCCTCCTGGCCTCCTGCATTAGCGCTCTTAATGCTAAATCAACAGCTCTCTGAGAGCCCCTTAAAGGCCAGAACCCCGTAGAGACCACGAGAGTTGAAAAAGGAAAGAAAGTTAAAGAAACTGGCATGGGGCACACACACACACACACACACACTTACAGTACCCACACACCAAGAGGACCTAAATCTTTTGAAGTACAAGATACTCAGAGAGAGCACATCGGAGAATAAAGCTCTTTACAGTATGTTTGGACAAGTGTTAGTTGGGGACCTGAGAGAGTCCAGGAGGGAAAAGTGCTTCCTCTCCTCACTAATCTCCTCTTTTTTTCCCCTTTCCCTCTTTTTATCCCTTGTTAAAATTAGAGCAGGCAAGCCAGGGCCTCACCGGCATGTCATGGCACAGGAGCCTAATGGCTAATCATCACAGGCCGACCAGTGATGGCCAAAGACTGCCTTGGGATCTGACTCAGCACTCACTTATAAAGGCCACGAGACAGACAGAGTCTTTTCAGGCCCTGAGGAGAAGAAATAGACAAGGACATATATATACATACACATCAACTTCCAGGTCGAGCTAAGGTAATGGACCTGCGTAGCTGGTGGTTAAATTTTGGTTCTCATTCGTTCCACAAGTGCATGAACCAAGTTCTAGTCAAAGCTGTAAGGACACTAGAGATGCATGGGACTGCAGGTCACTGGCAATGTCGCTGGATAAAAGCAGGTTACAAAAAAAATGATAATGATGATACTCATGTTTGGTCTCTCACGGAAGTTGGTTTTCTTGATTGCTTAAATGGCACTTTTGCGGCACAAAAAAATACACTGCGGCACAAAAAAATACACTGTCAAACCCTAGTCATGAAAACTAAACAACAAATAGGATCTGTACTCGTAGCCATACAGCTTTATCTTCATCTTTAAAATGTCTGCAATTTGCTCTGGCATGCAAATCCAGATGGATGAATCTCAATTTCTTCCTGAATTCACCACAGGTTCTCGACGGGAATTAGGTTTTTACGGGAGCAGCTTGGCCATGGATCCAGAAATTCAACGCCACAATTTCTGAACCACTTTATCACATTTGCTTTGTGATGCGGAAAATGCACAGATGATTGCCACATCTCCTTTGGGTTGTTTGAAGTTTCTTGCAGCGTTCATTTTGATGCCCGACACAGTGCTGTAAAATGAGACGCAGATGTCGCAAGAGATGACCCAGGCAGAGGTCCAAAGTTACGCTGGGTGGATTTTGCCACAAGAACGGACATGAGACTACAAGAGCCAGATGATGCTTCCTAAAAGTTAGTAAATATTCCTTAAAATAAAACCGAAAACAAGATTTGGCCAAAAACTCTTTTGCAGCCAAAGATTTTAGCCATGGCTCTTCCATCATGGAGCAGAATAAAATACACCAACATTTGCCTTCTTATTTTCATTTGTCTTGTTCCGAAGTTACATTTTAGACTCCAAAACGCTTTTGAGCCAGAGGCAACGTTAGTGCCATCCGTTATCCCTGTTTGTTGTCATCTGTATTTAAACACGCTTGTTTTCTGTGTTTATTGCTCATTTCTGTGTGTCCATGTGTGAGTGCGCTGGTGTTAATGGATTCGCTGAGAAAAAACACTGCTGGCCATGATGTCAGCAGGGGTGTGAATGCAACGGTGGATGGTGTGTGTGTGTGTGTGTGAACCACTTTGGTAGAGGTATGAATGTTGTTGAATCTGGGGAATAAACGTGTGAACACTTTTGTCAATTCAGATCAGCAAGAGTGAGAAAGGGATAACAGCACGATTAAAAGGACATGTCTTGAGGCTCATGGAGAAAGAAGAAAAAAAGAAACGCATGGGGGGAACAAAGAGAAGAGGCTGCAGCCTTCTCTCTCAGAGTGTGATTAAATAGAAAAAAAAATGGCGCTGTAATGAAATGAGATCAGAGAAAGAGGGAAAACAGGTGAGCATTATAAGGGGAGGAGGGAGACCAGGACAGAAGATGGATGATGAGAATGATGGATTTGGAGGTAACACGGACATTAATGTAGCCTTTTAAGCCCAAAATAATAGCAGGGACGGAGGCACGAACAGGGGATTATTAAAAGGAGACAAAACCATGTTGTAAAGACAGATAGATAGACACATACATAGATACTTTTTTAATCCCGTGAGAGATATTGTTTCATGCCCGCATTGAACGCACGCAAACCAGATGCAGAATAACTGCATAATGAAATAGAATTTTATGATAATTTATGATAATAATATTATTTTCTGTGAGAAAACAATTATCTAGAAGACTTGTGACTTAGTGTTTCTGCTCCTCGTCAGTGTTTTTGTGAGTGTGATCCCTTACATTGGATGTCATGTTGTGACGTGTTCCCCATTTTGATGTGTGTGTTTGTATGTGTGACAAACACCACAGCTATTTAATTAAATTATCTGTTGAAAACAGCATATATATTTAATTAGTTCTCCTTTGATGTCACACTCAATAAGAAATGGCAGCAAGATCCACTGTGCCCTGGGGATGAGACTGAAGAAAAAACAGACTCGCTGCTTGTGATACATAACCAGCTGATGGTACACCATGTAGAGTTTTATGAAGAAGAAAGTAAACACGCTTTCTGGTTTTAAGTTTAACTTTTCAAGGCATTATGAAAATAAGCTGGTCTTTAGCAGGACTTTAAGGGAACATATTATGGAAAATTCACTTTTTTTAGACTTGAAAGTTTGATATCTGGTATTTTTTTGGTGACCTCATTGCATTTTAGCTTATTCATAGTTAAATAAGTTGTGACATTGTGTAATATATCTTGTTAGTTTGTTCTTGTCTTTTTCTAAGACCAGCTGATGACCAGTTGACCATAGAAGCAAACAAGGGTGCACGTATTTACGTATGTACAATAATTCCGTGTGGTTACATGCACATCTAAATCAAGCTATTGGCAACAATCTAGCTAAGGATTAAACTGGAGTTTTAGAGAAATCCAAGTATACATGCGCAAGCCAACAATCGATTATTGAGTGAGGTGCGTTCGACTCTGCGATGCTAGATGGCGCCACACGCACTTTTGCATTGGCGTTCTTCCAGTTCCTTATTTGTTTTTCCTCTTCTTCTTCTCCTACTGTGTTGATATTCTGGCTTTCGCGGTGTCATCACTTCTGGAAGCGGGGGGACTCCCGGGGCAGTCACTAGCTAAGCGTGGGTTGTGTATATATGCCGGAATAACTCGGATTAGGACCGGATTATCTGGCACTAATAGCTCAATCTCAAGCTTCAGTTCAGTTGGACTACAGCCCGGCTAAGGTGTAAACATGGCTTTTAAAAATTTGATATCTGTCGGATTCAGGCAACAATTCGACTTTCTGTTACTGCATGTAAACATACTGATTGTTCTAACGTTTTCAGCCACTAACCGCAATGACATCGCTTCACAATTGGATGTTCTTCTCAATTCTTTCTCCAACAAAATTAGCCAGTAAGCAGCATGTCTTGTTGGGTTTGGACAGCATTTTCCTGCCATGCCAGGATGACATTTTTCTGTAGTCAATATGAATCACTGACTGCAATTCAAGAGCCCTGTTTCCCCCCCTCCAAAGGTAATCAGTCTGATCAACGATTCCCATACATGGATTTGGTCAGGTCCTGAATAAAAAAGGGTGAAAGCGTCCTCAGTACAATCTTCAATGCATTTAAGCAACAATGATTAACAGAGAAGTTCTGTATCGGACACGTTTTCAATTTTATTTGAATGCACAGTAAACATAGTTGTTAAAGCCCTTGGTTTATCTTCTCTTGTCATGCTAGTATGTTAGTGGTCCCCCTCTTCCTGTTCCTCCATCTCCCTGCTCCATTTATTACATTTATAGCCATGACACGTCTGCCCTTACTGCCATCAATAAAACATACTGTCAACCACCAGATCTCAGTTTTTTTCATTATCTCTTTCTCCCTTTTAACCTCTTCGACCGTTTTTTTTCCCCCAAATCTATGTATTTAACTCTGCTTTTGAATTTGTTCAGTCTTCAGCTCTTTTTGCAGCCATAGTTTTTTTTAGCCTTGCTGAGAAATTGTTGCGTTATGGGAGTCGTCAGCATATTTGGTATGTCTCTTTGACCTTTTGCATTGCTTGGCTGAAACTGCCTGATGTATAATTTAGCGCCATATCTTTCATCCAGCGTCTGGTTTACTTGGCTGAGGCCGAGTTAGGATGAGATGCTGTGCTACATTACAGCAGCAGCCAATTTGAAGGAGAGGAGGGGATGAGACCTCCTTTTTATTTATTCAGCTTTAATGTTGAGCAGGATAAGTTGGCTGCACTCATTTTGCATGCGTGAAAGAGTTTTCTTGCAAGGCAATCAGGGGGAAAGTGCCATCTTTAGCTGTGAACGAAGATTGTAGCTTACACAAGAGAACTTGGCCGCTGAGATTTACAGTGCTTTACAGCCACTAACAGAATGAAATAGAAAAAAAGCCACAGTGTGCAAAGGAGACTTTGACAAGGGTGTCTACTCAGGCAGGTTTCTGCTTTTCATGGTGCACCATCTACAGTACTGCCAGGCTGTTTGTGCGTGAGCGCCAGGAAATGAATCAACTGGTTTCCACCATTGCTGAAACTTCCCCCTGTGTATAGCAATGAATCATGGGTGGAACTTACACAACCTGTGCTAGCATGGCTGGATTCTCCAACAGTTTCTCGCACTGTGATAAGAGAGAGGACACCAGTACAGTTTCATAGATGTGCTTCCACCTGTTTTCCTCAGGAGCGACATCCAGGCGCAATCTTGCACCACACTGTTGTTATATTTAGCCCGATGCTGTGCAGGCCTTTCCTAACATGTGGCATGATTTGCTCTGGTGTGATGTGTGCTGCGTGTAGCTGCAAGTCTATAATTCATAGACACATGCAGTCTTCCCTTTTGAAATCTATCCATAATTGATTCTGCCAGTCCCAATGTGGAGCTGGTTAGTGGGATATCTGTCTCTGTGACTTACTACTGTGTGAGCGTGTGTGCTTTTGAGCATCAAGGGTGTGTGGAGACCTGAAAACGGTCGTGGAAGGACTCCTTATGTGAGAAAGGAGCATGGCGCAGTGCAGTGTAACGTACAGCCTCTCTCTCTCTCCCACTCTTTCAAATGCCTCCCTCTTGGGCTTCTGAGGGAAACAACGGCGCTCACCTCTCTTCCCTGCTCACTTTCTCTCTCCTTCTATCCTTTCTTCTTTCCTCCTCTTTCTTTATTCTATAGCTACATTTCTGTAATTCTTTTAACTCCTCGTCTCTTCTTCTCTCTTTTCTCTGGCTGTTTTGGTCTAAAGCTAAAATGGGTCCTCCCTCAGTGGTTTTGGAACTGCTCTATCGCTCCGAATTGACTTGCCAAAATGCTTATTTGAGTCATCTCTTTTTATTTTTTCTACATCGTGCCATGAAATAAACAAAGCAGTGCTGCATTATTGTGATATGTTCGGTAAATGCCTCATACCGTTGGCCAGTATCAGCAATGGCACTTGAAATACAGCTATTTTCACACAAAACTTGCACCAGAGAGACGCACTGGAGATCTCTCCTTTCTCCATCTGTACTTTTCAGCTGTGCATTCATAATGATAATATGTAGGCAGAATTTAGATTTTATACAGGACAAAAGAATTCCGCAATCTGAAGACGTCCTTTTCCTTGTTTTTGCTGTTCACGGCAAGCAACAAGTGCCTAATGTCTTTGGTTAGTCACTGTGCTTTATTCATTCACCGTTGATTTATACACAATTCTGAATAAGTGCTTACATAAAGTAATGTTTAAGCCAGTGGTACTGGGCCAAATGCAAGCATTTACAGTGTTCCCCTACTCCTGAGGGAGATGCAAGGTCAGCTTGAGCAGATGGTAGCTTGTTCAGGTTGCGAAGCAGCAGTCTTCATCAAGTGGCTGGTGCCCAAAGCTAAGTTACAAAGGTCAGAACAGAGCTCAGTCCAGCCGGCCTTCTGCGATTTTGACCATTGTAGACACAACCATGGAAGCACCTTCTGCATCAACTTTAAATTATTTATCATTTGGGTGCATTCTTGAATTTTTTTGGTTAAGTGTTTAAACAATGGCCTGTTTCATCCTCTTATTATCTATTTTCCATTTAGGGATTAATAAAGTTTGGTCAAACTGAAATGAATTGAATTGAAATAAACTACTCCCTTGAAATTTTGCTCATGAATACATTCTGCTGCTTACAACTGCTAACTATTCTAAAGGAATAAAGGGGTAAAATCAAGTTGAGCTGAGCTGTAACAGAAATGGAGGTAAGCAGTAGTTGTGCAGCAGCATATTTGTCTCAAGAATAAATTCTAATGTCTTCTTTAAGGGTAATTTAGACCTGATTTTAACCGTGTTAAAAACTGCATTGAGGTTTTAACTCTGCTGTTGCAGTGTTTTGGAGAATGTATTCTTCTTTTTGTGCCAACCATCAATTCTTGGTCGTGATAAATTTTCAACTTTTATGATATGAAAACAAATATCTACATTTGGCTGAATTTGGCTGACTTTTAGTTCTCAATAATCATTATGGATCGAATAAAGTGGGCTTAAATTTTTTTCCAAAGGCTGTAAATATAATCTGAGAACTGTTAATTCAAAAACAATGTCTGTTTCAATAAGTTTCTAGCATCTTGATATATAACTTGCTGTTTTGAAGTTTTTCTAGTTGTTTCCTAATTTTCTAGGGAATGATAAAAGTTCAATTTACATAGACCATGACATACTCAAAAGAAAAAAGTAAAGTAAAAAAAGTAAAATTAATCTTAAATTGATGTCTTGTATTTTTTTTGTAGTGTTTTTGAGGACATTTATTATATAGTAAGCCGATTTTTATCATATGTTGTCTGTAATATTTTAAGTTTCAACAGTAAAATGGCTTTTAATCAAGACTATTTTACATATAAATAGGTTTTTGGCACACATATTGGCAGCCCTAACAGGTCATGTAGACCATTTTAAGGTTTAAAGTCTTGCACAAAGACCATGTGGCATGTGGGTGGTCTGAGTTACGAGTCAGTGATGGGCAAGGCAATTCTAAGATGGTATTGAGGTGGATTTGGATGTTTGTCAATGTATGTTTGAGGAAGAGATTATGATGACCCACTGAGCTAACGACTCCATCTGCTCTGTTCCCATACGCCACAGCTGGAAACCCACCTCTGTGTGTGTGCCCCTCTTTATCCTTTTTTTTTTCCTTTACAAGTATAAGTGCTTTATTGCAATGATGAATACAAAATCATTGGCTGACAAGAAATAGTCACAAATAAATAAAAATATCTTCTAGGATATGATAACAGACAACAAAATCAAAGATGACCTGTTATGCATCTCTAGGTTTTAATTGCCAGTGTCCCTTCTGTCTGATGCTGGAACAGCTTGATACATATTTTCAGCTTCATTTGGCTTTCACTGACTCTCTCCTGCTGTCTTTGCATCTATTTTATCTTAGAACTTGGACTATCGGTCTTATTCTCCTCCTGCTTGCTAGTATGTTTATGTCACTGTTTACATTGTTTTTCTGCTCCTCCTTTATGACTCCTTCTTAAATACTAAGGTTGAAATTCCTTGTTTCCCTCTTGACAGCTATTCTAGGACTTCCATAATGCCAGACCTGCTTGTAGGGCTGCAGCAGCATTGATTATGTAGCTATTTGTTACAACACTATCTGCAAGTTGACTGAATAATGATTAGAATGTCGTTTCGTTTCATGCATTTTTCATGAAAACGTGTCGTTCTGCTCTTAAAACAGATTAAACAGAAACAGATTAATCAATGAACAATCAGTGTCATACAAGCCATTTGATAAGGCAGCAATAAAAATGGTAGGAGTTTTCTGTAAAGCAGCAAAACTATTTGGAAAAGATTGAAATTTAGATTACAGTTGACACTTTGGGGGCAAACAAACGCAAAGTAGCAAAAAGCATTTTGGACACTAATGCCTGGCATGCTTTCTGAATAACTGTTTCAGGTGATTTAAAAAGTTAATTTAAAAAACAAAAGTTAAATGTATATTTATTAAAGCTCAAGCATCAAGAATATATTCACAACCACACTTTGAAATTTTAATTTCAAAACTTAATCATATTTTAAATCCTGTAAATCCTATTATGTTTTATTTTATTTATCTAATAATAATGATACTTTTTTTGTTATAACTTTAAACATGATTTTTTATGTATGTTTTAATCTCTTTGTAAGGCACTATGAATCACCCTGTTGTTGAATTATGCAAAATAAATAAACTTGCCTTGCCTTAGTTACCGTTTACATGTGACCTCTTCCTATTTGACTACCTGTTCCAGACTTCATTTTCTAACTACTTCATCTGCTTCCTCCTGCAGTCACCTCCCTGTAAATAACACACACACACACACACACACACACACACACACACACACACACACACACACACACACACACACACACACACACACACACACACACACACACACACACGCATCTTGGCATACAGGAGCCCTGTGGTTTTTGTGCTGACTCTGCCATTATTACAATAGCTCTATTGTTGAATAATTCACCACAGACATCCTGATCTAAACAGGGCCACGTATACAAAGTGCATTTCCTGTCGCTGTCACATGTATTGCATAGGACCACACACAGTTTGTCTGACCCAAACTGACATGCATACACCCAGCCTCTAAAGCAGGGACAGGTCTATTAATACATATATTTTCAGAAGGAACAGACTAACTAATTATTTGTATATTTCCTTTAGTAGTAGTAGAAGCGCCAATACTCCGTATAGTTCAAAAGTCTCTGTGTATTAGTCTTTCCACCTCCTACCTCGCTGTAGCACATCGTTTGTCCCTTGTTTGCCGTGGATGTTTTGACTCTACATGCAAGATACAAATCAAGGTTTTTATTCCATGCAGTTCAGATTTTTATTTAATCTGTGACCATAATCATACCTAAATGTTATACAACAGCAAATGTACCAACTTTTTGTTGGTTCAGTGTAGCGTAAATGTGCAAAATGTCAAAATTAGCAAGTGTGTCTCAAACAAAACCCCCCTTTCAGCAGTTCAGAAACTCTTGTTTAGTCATTTTGGTATATTTGGGATTTCTTACTGAATGTGGTTGTCTAACGCATCATTGTATCTCATATGCCAATAATGGTCATCTGTACTGGAACAGAGTACTATATTCACTGGTTAATGCTGAACCATGAAGCACCTCTTGGTTTGATTCCCCCTTTATTTGTGTACATATCTCCAAAGACCCATAAGCAACTGTGCCTCTTGTGTCTGGGGATGTGAATAGGCGTCCTCAAGAATGTGTGCTGGCCAGGTCTCCCTCTCGCAGAAGCATCCCCAATCCCAATGGGCCATTTCAATCAAATACAGTTTAAGTGTGATTAAAAACTCAATATAATAACAATTTAGCACGTGAACTCCCAACAACGTCCATGGAAACTACATAGAATAGACATGTTACCTTATGTTAATCACAAGTTGTTTATCTCCAAGCCGTTTGTGCAGTGATTTGTTTTGGGCTTGAACGAATAAAGGAAAGATAACAAACGTGTGAAAGGATTGATTATAAAGTGCTGAAAGTTTAAGTAAGAACAACATTCATTGAGGACCTTGATGAATTGCTAGATGAAACAACCAATAACACAAGATAACAGTAATTAATTTTTAATGTCTGATACTGTGTCATAGAGCCGACACACAACATGACTTGATGAATCCATCCTGTCATTGCTTTTGATTTTGTGATCAATCCCAATACATATGATACTTTTAATGGTACAATATGCTGAGTTGCTGCAAGAGAATGATTTATCAGAGAAGTTTCTGTCTCTCCTGGAATAAAAAAAGGCACACCTACATAACAGTGAGTTGATTTGTCCTTATCTCATCCCTAAGTCACATTAACCTGCACGGACATCGTGAACAGCGTTTTACATTTAAAACACAGGTCTGTCTGACTACCTGTCCTTTTATGCTCTTTTTAAAATCTGTTTTGAGTCTCTCTCCCTGACACCATCCTCCAGTAAGTGTTGTTGAAGCCACTGCAAGGTCCTGAATGTGTTCCAAATGAAATTGCCAAAGCGGCAGCATAAGATATCTATCAAGGCTCACCAGAATCACAGGAGTAAAGAGAGCTTCTTATTAAATCACATTAGCTGCATCGATTTCTGTGTTGGCTCGCTCGACTTTTTGTCTCTTTCACCAAATGAGCTTTTAACTCCGGGCTGGCCGTCGCATTACTCTGTGTATTACTGTAGACAGACCATAATGGTACTGTACCTCAAAGCAGAAAGGGAGGAAAAGGGAACTTTTACCACACTTTGTCCTGGTTGCTTCATCTTTGAAGTTTTGAATTGATTTGTGAATCAAAACATTTAAATTTCCCAGTTAGTTCTCTTTGGAGTCATTTGTACTACGGAAGTCTTTGACTTACCTACAGTTGTAGTGTAGTAATAACCATCCTGATGATGGGTGTGTTTTGTTTATTTATGCCTCTAACCTTGCATCACCTCTCTGCTTGATTGATTTCCTGTGTCACTCATTCATATAAATACCCACGTGTCTGCTCATATGGATTTACTTATTTGCACTTGCGGTCAGATTTCACGTGCTGCTAGATCACAGCACGTCAACAGAGGACAAGCTGAGATCAGTGAATGAAAGATCTTACAGGTCTTGTTGTATTGTCAGGCACATCGCTGAACAACCTGGCATGCACTACTCCCGATGATGCAGAAATCAATGGGGAGTAATCAATAGGTTGTCTTTATTGACAAGCCACACAAGCCGCCAGCCCCCAGCCGGCCCTGTGAACCAGTGCAAACAGCACAGTAAGGCTGGTATCACACGGAGGGTTTATGTTACTGAAGTAAAAGTAACTTTGGGTGAAACCTCAATGACGAATGTAACAAGACTGAGAATGCTGTTGTGTAACAGAGTTTTTGAACAGGAATGTTTCGACAGACTTTACACATTGGCCATCTTGACACGCTTAAGTTTTTCTCGTTACATTTTTATTTACCAATATTTAACATTATTTAACTATCTGTATTAATTAATTTCAAAAACGGCTGCTTCGGGTTGGCTTGTTTCAGCCTCTTTAGTATGTGGAACAGTTACAGAGCTGTGGGTGTTTGCTCAAGGCCATTTTCCCGGGAACCCCTTGAACGACTTGGGTGATTGACACCTCCATGAACTCTTCACAGCCAACATAATTGACAGGCAGCCTACAAATCCACATCACTTAAGGTGTTATCCTACCAGAATAACAAACAGGTTTCAAATTTTTTGTTTTCATCATGACGCAGAGATTTGGGATTGCACCAATCAAGTGGAGATTGCACTGGAATATGATTTATATGATGGTGAAACATTAGTAGTACAAATTGAAGCTGATTTTCTGCTATTCATTTGCTGCTGGCTCAGTGAGTTTTTGTCCCAGTCTGGTGATCTTTACCTTTGCAATCTGTGGGGTCTTAACTTTAGACTGATACCACTCTAGTCTTTGTAGCAGACAGCAGCTGATCCTTCTTTATTTGGTGTCCAGAAGGTTTATATTTGATCATGTTTTGTATGATTAAAAACTGTTTGAATCATTGCTGTGTCATCTGACCCAGGACCCTGGGGCTCTTAGGTTTTTAACTAGCAATAAGATGCAATATTTCTTTGGGCCGATACATCTCATTCATTGCTGCTTAATGGAACCAGACATCATGCTAAGCACCAAGAAGGCCACAATAATTTATGAGAGCAAACATTATATTGTTTATCTGTTTGTCTCAGTTCATTGACTTTCTGAAGACTTTATTTCTCTGCATTAGTGAAGTCAGCCAGAAGTGACTGCCACCCTGTTATAATATACTAATATACTAGAGTAGAGGCCAAGAAAAACATCCATGCTTTGTTTGAATATCCTTTTAATGGGATTTTTCTCCTAATTATCTTACATATTTTCTTAATTTCCTGTTACAGGATTTCAGATTTAATTGTGCATTCTTGGATGCCAAAAACTAAGTAAAAAAACAAACAACAACAAAAACCCAGAAGAAAATCAAAAGCTAATCTTCTGAAATGTTTAGATACCTGTCTTGAACATGCAGCAGAAATTCTCCTTCGGACTCCTCTTTCGGAATCCTTCAGTAGTTCTGTGCTGTGGCAGTGTGCATTTTGGTACTTGTATAATGTGGAGCATGTAAACATAAAGATTTTGTGTGTTTAAAAAGCCTCCAGAGATAGAAAATCGTCAGTTCCCGGTTGAGCTGCACTGGAGTGTAACCAGAGGGTGTTTGAGTGTAACAGATAGATCGTGGTTAGTCACAAAACCAAGCAGTATATCAGAGATGTAAAATTTAATTTATTGATCATTTGGCAGCAGTTATGTTCTAAAGCACTGTTAAACAGCTCCACACTGCCACACAATCCTGCGGGAAGTTGCTGTGTCAGCAGACTTTTGAAGTACGAATGTGCAGATGCATATGATGGCAATGTGCACTAATGCTTTTTAGAGCACTCACATCTTGCTCATTGCTATTGACCTCTATCTACACATCCGCTAAGGTTGCAGACCAAACACTTATTCAACGAAATAAAATAAATAAAGCTTAATTCTAGAAAAGGGCTCTATCGCTCCAGAGAAATGCAAAAAGACATTCTACTGGGCTGAAGAACCTTCATGAGAGGGAGAACAATTAATCTAACTCAAAAGCTAATCACAATTTGAACTAATGCAATTAGTAAATTGCAATGGCTGAAATTAGCATGGATTCACTTTCCAGTGTTACAGACATACAGTACCTACCCTATTTATAGCTGTTTTGGAATTAGGGAAGGCATAACATTTAATTATGATCTTCAGAGAAATGGTCACTGTCCAACTCAAACGCACAGAGGAAACATTTATCCCACAGAAAAGATGAACTTTGGTCTTACAGAATATTTATTGTGGGCCAGTTTTGAGATGGCACAATCCAGTTGCCATGACAAGAGACAGCAGCATGAACTATTACCAGAATTTTATACAGAAAAATAAGGCCCTTTCCTGTTTTCCACAAAGGTTAATGTGGCAATGCTCCAATACATGTTGGATACCTTATGGAGATTGAATTTGAGGGTGATAATATTTGTCCTAAAAATTGCTATTAGATATTTTTCCCATTACGTTCTGCCCGTAGTTTGTGACTGTGCTTCATCATCAACAAAAATGGGGAAAAAACATGCCGAGAGAGGTCTATAGGTGAGTGGACCATTTATATATCAGTGAATATACAGACCAACCATCACAACCATCATAAAATCCAATTAATGTCATGACTGTTATGTGTCTGGGGTTTTTTGTTCACATTTACAGGAACAAATGTAACCCCCCAAAAAAGAAAAAAAGAGTGCATAGTTGTGCTCTCTCACTGAGGAAATGGATGCAATTCCCCTTGATGAACCATATCAAACAGCTGCTCTGCATGGCCAGCTCTTGGCTACATAGCTCCTCACGTGCACTGATATCACCTTCAAGCTCTCTCTCCATCCTTTCCCACATTATTTGATCATGCTCGCTGTGCTCAAAAGCTGTCTCACCCCTTCTTCTCCCCCTCCTCACTTGTAACATCAAAGTCTCCCAGCGTTTGTGACCCCTTTTCTTACCTGGCCTCCAACTGCGACATATATACCTCCCTTCGCGCTCTCTTTTCCATCTATCACTTGACCCACCATCTGCCTTTCCCTCTTGGGGGTTGGATGGAGGAGGAGGAGACGAGGAGAAAATTTGGCAGGGATTTAACAGTAAAAAAAAAGGAAGCAAGAGGTAACATAGGGGGTAGGTATGATTGGTGAGAATCACCAAGAAGGAGAGAAAAGTGGGTCTCGGGATGCGTCTTCATTAATTATGCTCTCATCATAAGACATGCTTGGGGAGTGAACCAGAACAGTTGTGCTGATGGTTTCTTCTTCCTCTCATTTCCAAATGGCCAGCGCTGAACGGTACCAACATCCAGATATCCATTCATATTGTTGGTGTGGAATTTATGCGGCAGGTGTTTGGCAGAATGGGGTCAAACAGTCTTGAAAGAAAAGCTTTTGTCTGATTTGAGTTTAAAGCATGAGCACAGTTTGGATTTGATGTTCCGGTTACACTGTATGACAAATAATTTGATATGATCTGGCATCCCCTGTGGCAAACATTAGCCATCTTTCACTCAAGTCAGAACAGAAATAAAATGAAAACGAAAAAAATAAATAAAACTATTCTATTCCCCTATGGCGAAATCTGTAGAATCCAAAATCCAGAAGCAAAGCAGAAGACAGATGAGAGATACAACATTCCTAAAGTATAGGCATGTTAGATAAAAGATAAAACAGTGCGGAACAAGAACCGGCCTTGTTCCATTATCAAATGTACATAACCTCCAACTTTTACTTTAGTCAGTGGACAAGTTAGTTTATCAATATGTAATGTTTCCCTGTATTAAAGTTAAGTCATAAAACTCATTTGACATGTTACATGACCTGTTCTGAAGTATTCTGTCAGTGGCTAATTCTGCAATAGCTTCTTTTGTTGAGTCTTATTTGATTGAAATATAATTTTAACATTGCACCCAGCCACATGGATAACAAAAATATGAATGCATTTCCTCCAGTTGGCATACATATAATAAATGTTCAGTCCGTTCTCTTTCACTCTTTCAAAACTATACAATTCCAAAAAAAGTTGAGACACTGTGTAATGAATACAGTATATGAAATGAAAACAGGACACAATGGTTGAAAAACATCATAAAATCATACTTTGTTCACATGAAAACATAGACAACATATCGGACATTGGAAGGATAAAACATTTCAATTTGTGTTTCAATATCCTTGAAACATAATCTTTACTATGGTAGCAGCATATTTCAAAAATATTGCAACATTGGCAAGAAAGTGTTGGGAAAGTGATGTCTGCTAAAATGAAACACCTCAGGGAACACATTGCAGCTAATTGAGTTAGCCAGCAACAGAATGTGGCAGGTGTAAGAAAAAAAAACATTCTAGAGAGGTGGAATCTCTTAGAAGAAAAAGTAAAATCTACAAATTACTGCTTGAAACTTTATGCTACATGGAACTGCACACCCATTAAACATTTTTGGGAAGAAGTCACTGAAAGTTTATCTTGTTTCATGGGCTGCCTCATCCCATTATCTCCCTTGCGTTGCCTATTAGGAGATGTATCAGATTTATCAGAATTCAATGTAGATACAATAGATACCTTATAGCCCTAACTTTTGCCAAGAAAACTATCTTCATGAGCTGGAAATCAAAGAACACAGTGAAGTTATCTTTATGGTTTAAACACATTTGTTTAGCTAATCTGTTAACTCCTTCCACTGACACTACTGAGCCACAATCCGTTTGGACAGTTCTCACTGATTTATTTAACCTAATACCTCTAACTGTACTAATTAGGGGTGTAACGATACACTAATATCACGATACGGTACAATACACGATATTGAGGTCACGATAACGATACGATATTATAGCAGTATTTTTTTAACAAGTTTGAATGAGGAACATATGACTGGAAAAAATTGTCTTTTATTTGAAAGACACAAAATACAAAACAATGCTGTGCATTTGCCCTATTGTTACAGTTTGTAATGCTTTATAACTTTAAGTTTTAAAGAGAAAGCCAGGCCAACCATTTTCTACAAACTGAACTAAAAGTAAATGTTAGGTTTGCATTATGCATCTTGTGGTGGCAAAAATTGTTGTTCAATATAATAATCAGGACATATCAGGACACCTCGGCTGTCTTTCTGAAGATTTAATGGAAAGAGGAAAAACATTCAATTGAATGGAGCCACACAGTTCAACCGGTCACATGAACCGTCGGTCCTGAGTGAGCTGAATGTGGTATTGTGACATGAAAAACAAATTTTTCTTGATTTTTTTGTGTTTTGTTGGGTGTCTTGACATCAATTACACCCAAAAAACAACGAACTTTTAACATTCAGTGTATTGTGTGCTTTCTGGGATTTTCCGCATAACTATGCAAAAACGGCGCATCTGGTTTGGTGGCGGGCCATTACGTAAAGGGCCGCTAAATCACCGTCCCCTCCACCCAGCTGCCTACCTCCTCTCCTCTCCAGCGCACCATAAAGGCTGATTTATGGTTCCGCGTTACACCGATGCAGAGCCAACGGCGTAGGGTTACGCGGCGACGCGCACCGTACGCTGAACCCTACGGCGTAGGCTCTGCGTCGATTTAACGCGGAACCATAAATGAGGCTTAACACGGAGCTGTTTAGAGCCTCTTCTGTTCTCATCACCGGAGGACAACTGCTAAGAAGACCCGCGGCCACTGACTGGACTTAAGATAAGGGGACACTGCTGCTTGCATGCCTTTATTTTTATGATTGTTTGCGGTGGACTGCTTCGCCGTGCTCCTTTTCCGTGCATGCTTCGCCTGTCGCTCCCAGCTTAACTCTCCGACGCTGCTGTGAGCGTATGGCTTGCGGGGAGCTGCGGTCCTCTGGTCACGGACTTCATCCCCGGGCTGTAGTCGCCCTGTCTGGGCTGTGTGTGTGGGTGTTTGTGGTTCGGTGTGCGCGCGTGTGTGTGGAGACGGCAGAAGTGTGTAGCAGTTGGGTTGGAGGAGGAGCGGGGCAATGATTGACAGGAAAGGGGGAAAAGGACGCGTTTTTCACGGCGCAAAAAAACACCGTCATAAAAAGCCAGGAATGGAGTACTGGAGTGAAGTTTTTCTTGTTACACCCTTTTAGACACATTTGAGGGATGTTGGCCAAGACTTTTAATAGTGTTAAAAGCATGTTGAAAATGATGTCACAATACCTTTAAAGAAAGGTTATCTTATAGTTTGGAAGCTGGGAAACTAGACAAAACATCACCCTGACAACCGTACTGTGTCAAAGCGCGTGACCTTGGCAAGGAATGTTCACTTGAAAACAGGCAACAGACAGTGTTATACCAAAATTTTCCATTACATTCCACCCTTTTTAGCATTTTATGCTAAACCATAATAAAATAGGAAATTTTGCAATGACCTACCCCGTGACCAATATGCTCTGTCCCGCACCAGCCAAACGCTAGCACACCCCATCTCCAACGCAGGAGTTAAAGAAACCCCGACAGAGGATCATAGGTCACGGGTACAGAAGAGCCAAAACCCCCCCTCCACTAGACAAAGGGAGAGTCAAAAGACTCAATCTGTCTAGCTACTCTATCATGGATAAGGAGTATCATTTAGTTTCATACAAGTAAAAATATTTTGCCACAAAATGAATAGTTTCTCTCATGTATGATTTGACTTTTTCTTTTCCAGAAATTTAACAACTAAAATTAAATAAATAAATAAATAAAAGTAAATGAATACATACAATTTTACATCATAAAAAATATTGATTCATGCTCAGATTTATTTTTGTTAAGAAGGTTATTTTGGTAATTCAGGGTTCATTATTTTATAAATATATTCTTTATATTCTGATGTAAATCGGGGACTATAATTACACTAGTCAGTTTAGCTGTAGTGATTGGTATGTTTTAGATTGGGCAGAGTGATACGCCACAGTACGGCACTAGGTGCTGTGTTGATGTTCTAACGCTGTTTAGCGGACATTAAAGTACACTCGAACTCGGAAGAAGTTGTCCCCGTGTTTATCCTAATCACAACCCGAAAAAGGTTTAATTTAATAAGGTAAGGCTTAACTCCCTTGAACGGGACCGCAAAACGGTACTAGTTTCTTCTGAGTAAGATTTTGGTCCGCGGGTCGAGGCGCGGTCGGCACGCGTGGTCGGATGCACGTTACTAGTCAACACAATAGATTCATATTAATAACCCAATATCGCGATACAGTTTGTCACCTCCACAACGCATATTGTGACGTTTTTATATCGCAAAATTTCGTGGCACGATACATTGTTACACCCCTAGTACTAATATATTTATAATGATTTTTATGTGTTTTACTATGTAATGGTGATTATTATCATTATCATTATTACTATACCAAATGACCATGAGCTGCCTAAAACAATCAAAAACATTTTGGCTACGGGTGAAGCTGGGAATGCTGGGACCTTCACCCTGAACGCTACATCTTTCTTTTTTTAATGCAATCAGAATTTAATGCAAAAAGAAGACATTCCCAAATAAATACAAATAAACCTAAAGTTAATTTTTTTTTTATATAATTAACTACTATTGAGAAGGGCTGGCTGATTGATTGGGGGGTGTTCGGAGCCTGTTCTTCCGGATGGGTCCCGAGGAGGCCTGAGTTGTTGTTTTGTGTGTCTGACATTGGGACCTCGCCTGCAGCAGGGACCTTAGGAGGTTTGTGCCGGGCTGACATGTGCCTCTGGTGGTGGATTAGGGGCTGCAGGTGCCTCTTGGGGTGGTCTTCCTTCCGTGGTGGGGGGCTGGCCTGTGGTTGCATGCCTGTGGGGTACCGGGGGCAACCACGGAGGATGGAGTTGGTGTTGGTGATGATGATGGTAATAACTACCATTTTCATTGTTTGTAACTACTACTAATTTTACCTGCAGTCTACCTATTAAGTGTTTATTTTTGAAGGTATGTGCACCTCTCCCTCTCATGTGTGTGTGTGTGTGTGTGTGTGTGTGTGTGTGTGTGTGTGTGTGTGTGTGTGTGTGTGTGTGTGTGTGTGTGTGTGTGTGTGTGTGTGTGTGTGTGTGTGTGTGTGTGTGTGTGTGTGTGTGTGTGTGTGTGTGTGTGTGTGTGTGTGTGTGTGTGTGTGTGTGTATGTATGTTCATCCATCCATCATATATCTAGCACGGACATTCAAAGGACATATAGACCTGCATGCATCTCTCTCACACACACAACCTGTTTTCTGTTAGTCCTTTTCTTTCTATGTCTGTTTCTCTGCATGTCTGTCCCTTTTAATGCAACACAATTCACCACTAAGACACATCACACACACACCACAGTAATCGCCACATTACACACACTGCACCCATCATTGTCTTGTCTTTCTATCGGTCTTGTCGTTTCATGTTTCACATCGGTGATTTTAGTCTTTTTCTTCAGAAATAGGAATTCGAATGTTAATAAAATATGTTCAGACTGTCAAAGAGGGCTGTTAAAAGATACATTTGCTTTCACTCACACGCATACACCTTAATAAAACATCTGCTGCAGGATCAAAAATATCACATTGATGGAAGTTTTACCACATTAAGTTGTAAAAAACATTTTTGAGGATGTTTTTTTCTCAGTGTTTTATTGTCCATGTTTTGAGCATTTCATCCACTACAGTACAAAAAATATTTTTAAAAGATTCAGAGAATCTGGAGAATCGTCTGTGCAAAGGAAAGACCAATAATCAATATCGGTTGCCCGTGATCTTTGGGCCACAAGGCAGTACTGCATTGAAAACAGGTTGGTGATTTTGTAATGGAAATCTCTGCGTGGACACTGGAACACTTTGGAATATCACAGTTCCCCGTGTCAACCCTAAAGGCAGCTTAAAGCTCTGTCATGCATAGAAAAAGCTATATGTCAACACGGGCCAAAGCACATTTAAAATGCATAGAGCAAAGTGGAAAACTGTTCTGTATTCAGATTAATCAAAATTTAAAACTCTTTTCAGAAACTGTGTACTCCACGTCCACCAAACTAAAGAGGAAAGGATTCATGCAGGTTGTTGCCTCTCCTCAATTCAAAAGCCTCACACATGGTAAGGGGGTGTATTATTAGCTATGGTATGGTCAGCTAGCACATCTGGAAAGGAAGTATTACGCGCTAACCTGAATAGATATGCATACAGATTTTAGACCAAAGTATGCCTCCACCCAGATGTCTTTTTCAGGGAAAGTTTAGCATCTTATTAGCGGGACAATGTTAAACCGCATACTGCATGCATTTGCAAAAAGCATGGATTTGTAGTAGAAAACTGACTGCAATCAAGACCTTTCACCAGCTGAAAAACATTAGTTTCATCATGAAATGAAAAATTGGACAAAGCAGAACAAGAACTGAGTGCATATCCTGCAACAGACAAGAATGTGAAAGTCCTCTCCCAAAAATCCATCGACTTGCTTTCTTAGTTCCCAGACATGTATGGACTGTTGTTAAAAGAAGGAGGGATGGTGCGCAGTGGTTTTGAGACGTGTTGCTGCCTTTAAATTCAAAATGACCTTATCTTTCCTTATGATGGTAAATTTGATATGGTTTCTGTGTTCTAGATCTAGTTTTCCAAAGCATCACATTCTGTTTCTATTTATATTTTAGTGTCCAAAGTTTCTGGAACTTGTAATCTTCCCTCCTTGTTTTTGACTGCCCTGTTCCCTTTTTCAGGTAAAATTCTTCAAATTGAAACCAGGTCTCTTGCTGATTAGAAATTAGTAAGCAGATATTTACACAGACAGGACAAGAAGCCAAGCTTTCAGATCATTATTTTTAAACCCTAGTTTACGCAGCCACATCTTCTCTTTGCATGCATTCAAAGAGACTCAAGCTGCCCATGTATGAGTCATAATTACGTGCATGCACGTAAAGAGTGTTAGTTACGTGCGCTTGCTATTAAGGCACAAGTGCTGTTCATGCCGTAGTTCTAAAGAGAATGAAAAGACAACTAAGTAGGTCAGCATCTATCTCCTTGCAAGCGCAGACGCATACATATCCTCAAACTGTATACTACTTTAATACTGCGGTATAAAGTAGATTTAGACTATCTCTGCCTTTTCCTCTCAAGGTGCACCTCTTCCCATTTTAGTAGACAGGATAGTACCTATATAAAGCCTGTTCATCTTCTCCAAGATTGGTGTTAGGGCTGCAAAAGCACCAAAGTGGTAAAATAACCCTAATGTGGGTGGGTGGAGGGGGACTTCTCCAGTTGGACACCTTGAACTAATTGGAAAAATCTGTACTGGGGAAAATGACTTTCCCATTACCTCGGTGATGACTACGGTGCTGAGAGACTTGATGGGAAGCTGCCATGTGTGAATATGCAAAGCTGTATGCGGAGTGGGCTGCTTGTGGGGAGACAACAAAACAGGCTTGCACAACAAAGCCTTTTCCTGAACCTCAGTAATGAGGATTTAAATAAATGACGCCTGCAGAGCCAACAATAATCAAGAAGCATGCCTTATACACATTTTCCAGAGCAGTGCCAGTTATAGTACTTTTTGACCAGATCATTATCTTAAAAAGCATGTTTAGTAACCACTCTTAACACAAATAAAATTCCACCGGAGCTTTTTAATATTGGTTTATAAGAGCACAGAAAGGAAGTGTAAAGGCTGATGCAAACTCCACAAGAACAGAGATATTTGTTCTTGTTCTCGAGGTGGACAAAAAATAAAAAATAATGTAATTTTGTTGTCACTGCTCTGGTTTGGGTCTTCGCACACCTTGTACTCCATACAAAATCTTGGCACAACTTGTTTTTCTCATGTGTTGTTTGAGAACTAGTGTGTGATTGACTGGAAATGTAAAGTGGTTGTGGTTAATACAGAGGGGCAGAAACGCCATCCCCGTTTTTACACTGATGTGGAAATTTGTATGGTAACTCTGTTTTCCATCTCCTCTGCTATCGCAAATAGTAGCAACAAATCTTCCTTCTCCTTGTCTTTAAACATGTTGTTCCCCTCCTCATCCTTCTTCTCTGTCATTGTCATCGTGGGGCCACTGTTTTCCTTTTTCTGTCCCGGTACATGTGCGCGGTTGCCGATCCCACTTACAAGCGGCTTTCGGCTGTTTTTTTGTGAAGTTATTTTATTTTTATTGCACGTTCCAGGTTTTTTCGAGGGCTTGAAATCTCAACCAAACTTTAGGGGCAGGAAGCGACAGAAATAGTTGAAGCACCTGGAGACATTTCAATTTCACACACATCTCACTGCACCACACTGTACTCAAACCTGTGAGGACTTCCAGGAGTTTCACACTTGAGGTTCTCGTCAGGTATGAAATGTCCAGGCCAGAATGTTCTTGCTACCTTGAGAAAAAGAACAAATTTCTCTGTTCTCCTGGGGTACATAACAACCTTGACCAGGGAACCCTGTACCATAACCCACCACAGATAAAGATGTACCTCCCCAGGAATGTAACAACACATATAGTGCTGTTGAGAGTTACTATTACTTATCATTTATCAGTTTAAAGTTTCACAAGATATCCTTTATTTGCTCTGTTCTCATCAGTAAATAAAGAAAGGTCAGCACATACATCTATACAGACAGGAACCTGCATGGCCATTTGGCGTTTGGTGAAGGAATTAGAACAACACAAACGATAAACAGCTACAGGGAAGGTCCTGTGTGTTGACTACATGTGTAGTTGTCGTGTGCAGGCGCAAATCGAGCTTTAGTTGCTTCTGCCATGACATGCACTGAAGTTCTGGGTGCTATCGCCATCAATGTTTGACATGGTGCCCTAAAGCCATACACAGCTGTTGAAAGAGTTACTTTGGGTGGTATTTGTCAACAGTCAAATCTTCAAATATTGCCAAATACTCCATAAAATTAAGTTGAAACTGATATTTTAACATGATAAAACTCATTTTTGGTCCTTTTAAGAAAATGTATGTTTTTAGTTTGCTTTCTTTTTATTATTTTATGACAAATGAATAATGACCTTAATGACACATTTTTTCCATGACAATTCATGTTGGCGTAAGTAGTCACTGTAGGCTACATACATACATACATACATACATACATACATACATACATACATACATACATACATACATACATACATACATACATACATACATACATACATACATACATACATACATACATACAGAGATGTTTAGTTAACTTACTAAAAGAAACTAAGGCAGTCCTCTGTGCTTTTGCTCTGAAAATGGACACTTTAACTTTACAATACAGACCTCTGCAGTTTCTCAAATGTGAGTTGGGTATTTTTTTGTTTTGGATTGAGATGTCAGTATTGATCTCCTTCTTGAGAGGCTGTAGAGTTCCAAGGTCATAAAGGTAGGTGCAGGTTATAGCCAGCACGATGATGATTTACAGAGGGGGAAACCTCCGCAGGTCAGATGCTAGCTATTGCAAACATGCAAACATCTGCCGCTCTATCTCATTTTTCCTCCTTGAGGACAATCTCTGTTTTTGTACATGCACTAGTGCACATGTATATTTACAAAATGAAAACTGATCTCTGGTCACATCAAGTTCTATATGCAGGAATGCAGCTGTGCTGAGGGGTTTGGAAGCATTAAATATGAATATTGGCATTATGTTAGCACAGAAAAAGGTCCTACTCCTTCATGCCCACTAGAGGCTCTCTAGTCCTCACACATGAAGTGCTTCACAGCCCCTTTCATTGTGGCACTTGCTGCACACAGTTGATGCTGCTTGTCCTGGTCAGGGCACTGTTGAAAACGAGATTTTAAATCTCTGCTGTCTTTCCCTGGTTAGATAAAGGTTGATAAATAAAATGCTCTGCAAGTGATGGAACTGCGTCCATTAATTAAGATATACATCCACAACACAAATACATCTTCACATACAACAAATCTGCATGCATGCCCTTAAAACTTCAAATCTTCCCACAATATAGCGCATCATTTTCATCCTTTCTGCAAATTATGTGGAATCTCTCTTCATCTATGTCTTAGCTACATTCGTCAGTAAGGATATTACACTTATGACACTGGATTGAACTTTATTCCTAATTATTCAAAATTAATATCACTTTAATTTCCAAGAACTGGTTGTCAATATTTGTGGTTAATGTTTTCTCCGTTGAGTGACTGAAAGTGAATATGATCAAAAATGTTGTCTACTAATCATTTTTCTTCAAAAGTGCAGTTTAAACACAAGCTCTCAGTGATTCTTCAGCAAATCAAAGGCAACACCCTCCTTGATTCTCTGTTAAAAAACGTCATGTGCATCTTAAAAATTGGTTCTTTGTACGTGTGTTAGAGGTTTTGTGAGGAAGAGGATCCCTAAGTGATCTTGCGGAGATCTCTACCTCACCTATCTGGCTCAAACTGAGCTGACCTGGCCTCTGCTTCCGTTGAACTGAATTGCTACTGATGTGACTAAACAGACAAGTGACAAGAAGCAGAGGTTATGATCTACCTTCTTTTGCGTCCATTGACAACAGTTTGTATCTGTAGTCGAATTGTTTGAACTAATGACAACACAGCAGCAACTGGACTGAGAAGCCGGTTAAAACAGTACTTTTTTTAATTCACTTTTTGTTCACATAAACTTTTTTAATTACTTTGGTATGTTTGTAGGGACCCGTTATACATTATGAGTCTCATCAGAAGCTTGAAATAGCTATTTCTTTCTTACTAGCTCTATTACACATGTTTCTAAAACAGAACTATTTTGATTTCATGTCGATTTGATCCCTCACAATAGTTTATACTCTTTACTGACATATACAATAGATCCAGAGTTGTTTTAATTGAAGAATGTTCCTTTAACATTCTCAACGCTCTAAAGACAGTGGAGATGATTGTGCACTAAAGGAGGAACGCAGCCCCACCTGCCCCATCACCCTGTGTGACTCCCCAGCAGACACTGTGGAGTCTTACCACTTCCTGGGGACAGTGGAAGAAGTTCAACCTGCCTAAGAAAATGATGGTGCAGTTCTACACGGCCATCATTGAGTCCATCCTCACCTCCTCCATCACCATCTGGTACGCTGCTGCCACTGTAAAGGACAGGAACAGGAGCAGGAGCAGCTGCAGCGTATCATCCGCTCTGCAGAGAAGGTGATTGGCTGCAATCTTCCATCTCTCCAGGACCTGCAGCCTCCAGGACCCTGAAGCGTGCAGGAAAGATTGCGGCAGACCCCTCCCACCCCGGACACAAACTGTTCCAGACTCTTCCCTCTGGCAGGAGGCTGCGGTCTATCAGGACCAAAATCTCACGCCATAAAAACAGTTTTTTCCCGACTGCTGCTGTCCTCATCAACAAGGCCCCGGACCCCCCTCTCCCCCGTCCACCACGGACTGCCCCCCCCCTCCCCACTCTACGTTACATTAACGTAAAGACTCCAATCCTGACCTTATGCGTTACATTAACGCACATCCTAGGTCACCTTTGCACAGACTCATTATCCGACACTTTAAAACCATCATGTTGTACATTTTCTCTTTTCATAATATATTTTTGTTCTTTGTATTGCACCAATCACCACAACAAATTCCTTGTGTGTGTTAAACAACTTGGCAATAAACTTATTTCTGATTCTGATTAAAAACACAGTTTACTTCAACTCGAATCACAAGTCAACTAAATCCTATAAATTATATTGAACTTCATATTCATATAAACACAAATTCCTAAAACTACAAGCCTTTCTAAAGCCGTGTTCACTGAACTCCACATTACACCAGTAAGTTTGACCCTGGCAGATGAAGAAGTTAATGTGGATGTGATGCGATTAGTCCTCCAGGGTTGTAAAGCATTTTCACTTTCATTCAAACTCCTGAGCTGAGCATGCTGAGGAGACAGTGGAAAAGGAAAACCCCTTATCAACAAGAGGAAACCAGGCTCACACTATGTGGCCATCTGCCCAGTCAGTGTCTCAAGCAGACTTGAGACACTAACAAACACGGAGACTCGTCCAAAGAGATTTGCTATGAAACAAAAAATAGAAACTTAAAGTTAATGCCAGAAATTAGAGCATATATACACACACAAAGAGTAAAGAGACCAGAGTCAGGAAAATGTCCGGGGCACCATGGGAAATCCCGCAATAGCAGCATATCTAAAGAGATGCCTCAGGGTCACTGGAGCTAAGTCCAACTACAAAATGTTTCAAAAGGGAACACTTTAAGCCTCATCTTAAAGTTGCAGGGCAGCCTCTATAAGGAAAGTCACAGTGAAAGTATGCCACAAATCTGAGTAGTGAATATTATCCAGATGATCATTTTATTTGCCTCAGCACCAACTCCTTTACTTTTATTGTACTACAGCAGAGGGAATAGTACCGTTATAACGGCACTGTTTCAATGAATCAAACAACTCCAATCAACTAATGAATGCCAGTCAAGCATCCAGACAACGATTTTAAAAAAAAAAGCACATTTTATAGTATGGAATAAGCGCCGTAGAGCAAGAAAGAAGCTGCTGTGGTTACATCAGCATCCTCGCAGATTTCAAGGTAGACCCAGGATCTGCAGCTCCTCGGCACTCAGTTCCAAACTGCTGTCAGTTCTCGTCTGCTTTATTGAATACGTTTCATATGTTTGCTCCTGTGTGTTCAGGGGGGGATTTTGTGACCCGGCGGTTTGCGCTTCTTTCAGAACACTCCAAGCTTTTGTCTGTTTGTGTTGCGCGAGATCGCGTGTTTGATGCTCCTGCTCTTTTAAACACGTCCGCGTCTCCAGCGGAGGGCTGTGGGAGCGACTGCGTGTGTTGCGCTGCTCCCCGCCGCTGTGCCCGGAATGCTGATGTGTCACGCTGCAGCATTGCCCCACTTCCCCGCCAACCTCTCCTCCCTCCCTCTTTCCCTTCTCCCTTTTGTCCCGCGAAGCTTTCCTTTCCACATATTTTCACACCTATTCATCTTCTCCCTCTTTCCTTAAACTCTCCTGTGTGCTATCTTCACCCATGAGAGCATCACTTTTATTCCCCTGCCCGCTCTTTCTTCTCTCCGTGCGTATTAACGCGCCCATTCGTGCGTTCACGTGTTCTCAGGTGGACGAGTGAGACTGAGCGCATGTTAGGTATGTTGGACTCTTTTGTCGGTGCACAGATGCTAATGCAGCACGGACCACTTGTCTCCCTCATGTGTAGCCCACACACACAAACATCCACATGCACTAAACAGTTCTGTTTTTATAAAGCAATCACATCAGAGCCATCCACTCGCATCAACTTGCTGCGCAAAAAGCTATAGCCTGTGACAGCCGCAGCCCCCGGCAACCCACATATGTCCATGCCAGGAAGCGGAGGCTCGCGCTGCAAAGCTGTCTGTGTGTTGGCAGCATCTGCCCCTCTGCTGAGCAGAGCAGGATCTATGATGATGAAATCTGACCACACTCATCTCACCATGTAAATACAGAAAATAACACACTAATGATGATTTTTTTTTTTCCCTCCACAATGTCTGCCATTTGTACTGATGTCAGTGGCCATCTGCCCCGCATCGCACTGAGCCGTGGATTTGTGATAATGATTTTTTTTTTAGATAGGATAATGAGCCCTGATTGAATAGAACATATAGCATTTTGTGAGATGTAGTCAGTGTTGCAGACAGCACGCCAGTCTGACTGGTGAGAATATAACAGGATCAGAGCGGTGATGAATAAGACCGTTACAACGCAATCCATGCGTAACGTGCGCTGCCAAGATCTGAGACTACTTTACTGGAAATTTTACACGAGGTTGCTGGAATTTAGCTTTTCATAAGGATTTCTATACATCAGCGCCTTGCAAACGTTAGCCGGAGTAGTTTTCATGCCAACCAATTTCTAAAACTTCATCTTTTTATTCCAGCCATATTTGCATATTTTTAGTATTTAGCACTGAGTTCCTCAACACAGTTTGGATGCAGAGTCTTGCTCAAGGGCTCCTCAACTCAAAGATAAATTACCTGCCACTTCCCATTAACTTTCAATTATACTCCTGCAGTGATAGATTGACTGGACGAGAAACCCTCTTCTGACCAGCCGGCAATATATACTCAAGTAATTGTGAAGAGCTCGGCCTTGCTTAAATTTTAACTAGGCACCGTCACCAGTAGAGAAAAGTATTCAACAATATTAAACACCAGGTCACATCTTAATTAATCCCCAGGTTTTATGTTGAAAGGCAAAATAATCAACGTGACCCAGGAAACATTGTCCTGAGCAAAAACCTGCAGCTGATCTCCAAGTCAGACTTCTCCCATATAAAATCCCTCCACAGTGAGCCATCAGATAGAGCTCCAGAGCTGATTCATGAAACATACATGCAAATGTCCTCAGTGTTGATAGACCTAAGGCTTATTTACATCCCAAAAGGTTCCACATTTTCCCACAACAATTTTGTATGCATGATCCCTTTCGGGTATCAGGTTACAGCCAACTGATTATTGTTCTTTTGAGACACTTAAACTGCTTTGCCTTCAGAAGAAAATAGCTCTCAACCATAAAGAAGACCAGTAAACAAGTTACACGTTCTTTCGACTCAAGGAAAATCTGCAATTTGTCACATAACAGATTGACGTTGACAATAATGTTTTAAAAGCCCACCTACGCTGTTCGGTATCCAGGTGTGGATATTCATCATTAGATGAACAGAACAGATGTGGATCCATACAGTAGCTGCGTGGACACTGCAGCAGTCTAACAGCAGCAATCCGCCACAAACATGACATACTGATTTGTGTGTGCACTAATAAAACCAAGCGGTTGAACCATTTAAACAAATTGCTTCAACCGGTGACAAACAAATGGATTAAGTTTATCGTATAAGTTAACAAGTACAATTTGTACCTTTTTAGATAATCCGGATATCCGGGTACATGGCTGCCAGGTTGACAATAAGTTTTCAATTTTGGTGTCTGGATTTTTTTTTGTCTTTGCTCTAACAAGCAGCTGAAAAACGAAATCCATTGATAAGCATTTACTGTTTTTAAATTACACAGTTAAAATGTGGAAATAATACAATGGCTGCTTGCCCACAAGCAGACAGTGCTCTCACACACGGGCAGCAGTGGCTGTTAAAAGCAAGATAACATGCTGGAGGCCGTAGCTGTATGGTAGCACTTTAAATTGAACTTGAACAAGACAAAGACAGTCTACCAAATATGTAGTTGCACATTTGCAGTTTAGGGTCTTTTAGATGGCACAGTAGGCACTACATTTCACTTTGGGAACTTGTTATTCTTGTATGTTGTGCTGAAGTTGGAAAAACTTTTGCTTGGATGCAGCTGTCTGGGACAACATGTTAATGAGTTTGATTGCAAATAACCTCGCAGAGCACAAAGACAAAGAAGCTAAAGCTAATTTTGGTGGTGTCCCACTTTCCCACTTTTTAATGTGGCTGTAAGCTGCAATACAAGGTTAAAGGCGACCTGTGATGAAACAAGAATATATATTTCAATTTTTACAGTAACATTTTAGTCACCCATTCAGCCACACACAAAACTGGTGCCCATATCTGTTTCTTTATTTTTTATTAAAGCTATGCTCTTTTCCCTGTACAGTGTGCATCCATGTCTGCAATTGAAAAAAACAACAACTAGTTAATATCTGATAACCAGTTCCAGGAACGCTTTTTAGTCACCTAGCATTTGGTGGCTGAAACAGACTTGGTTTACATGCGTGCTACTGCTATACACAACTCCTGCAGCAACCATAACACATGCTACATCCTCTATGAAAGCACTTTCAAATCATTGCAAAGTAGCACAACAGCCATCAGAAAAACAACTATTGAACGGCAACGTTATAAGCAAGTGGCTAGTTGCAAGTAGGGCTGAACGATTAATTGCATTTGCGATAATATTGCGATGTGATAAAACAAGATTTTCTAACCGCAAAGGCTGCGATTTGACCAATTCAATTTTATTTATATAGCGTCTAATACAACAGATGTTGTCTCTAGACGCTTTCCAGAGATCCAGAACATGACCAGTCACGTGATCTGGTCACGTGATCTGGTCACGTGATCTGGTCACGTAATGTGCGAGTGAGCAGAGCGGGAAGAGCAGAGCTGGCAGGGAAAAAAAGTCAACAGTGCTGCGTAACCTAAATCTACCATGGCCTCAGCGTTAGGGCTCGGCCAGGCGGGACTTTATTAATATATGGGCTTTATAAATTTATTAAATATATGAGCGCGGAGTCAGCGTGGCGAGGAGCTGCACGCGGCAACGAGCCGGGCGCGTGCCGGGCGGACAGTGAAGCCTGAATTATGGTTCTGCGTTAAATCGACGCAGAGCCTACAGCGTAGGGCGCGTGTCGCCACGTACCCTACGCCGTAGGCTCTGCGTTAGTGTAACGCAGAACCATAAATCAGCCTTGAGTCGCACTGTGAGCCACACCTGCAGCCCGTAAGCTCATCAGGAGGAGAAGTTAAAGAGCGGCTGCCAGTTGTTCATTGCTGGTTCGTTTTGTTAACTCTGTGAGCTTTATTGGTTTGTTTGTTAGTTTGCTGGTGGTTATTTGTTATTTGTGAAGAAGTTCTGACTTCCCTGTGAGGAAGTTTTTTTTATTCCCTGTGAGAGTTGTGTTTTTCTATTAAACTACGCCTCGTTTTGGCTAAAGTTTAACCCGGTTTGGTGTCGTGCGATTGAGTTCAGAGAGAACGACCCATAACACTCGTGTGTACAGATGTGTGTAGACGTGTTAAAGAGGTAAAGCCACAGATTTTTCTTGTTGTAAATATGACATTGTTTATTATAAAACAGACTGCTTTATTGCTTGTGTAGTTGAAAAATACATGAAAACAGGACCTTGAAAAAATCGCATATTAAATCGCAATCACAATATTGAGGAAAAAAATCGCAATTAGACTATTTTCAAAAATCGTTCAGCCCTAGTTGCAAGCCTACGTTTCACCACGTTAAGTACGTACTTGGCTTATATTTGGATGTATTATATATAGCCTAATAATACACAATGGCATGTATCATATTACATGTAAGTTTTATCATGTTAAATTGATAGTATTGGGACAACAACCCAAAGACCAAAACTCCATATATCCATATAAAACTCTAGAGTGTAAGAATTGGTATTCGGGCCAGCATTAGCAATTGATGATTATTTGAACTGATGTCCTTGTGAGACTGCTCAGGAACTGATTCACTTTTTCTACTAGATACTTATCACGCAACTATTGGAAGTCGTTTTGTATTTGAGGCGTCATCACAGCAGTGTTTCACGCCGCGAGGCTGCAATAAAGGGTTGGCTCGATAAGTGTGTTAGATATGCCTGTGAATGTGCTGCGAGATATGTGGCATCATCTGACGAGGAGAAAACAGCTTTCACAGAAACACGTGGACAGACGCCACACACACATGCTCCTTTTGTGTCGTGTCCTTGTGGCAAAAACAGCGTGACGGTATTTGGTATCGACCAGAGAAAGACGTGTAATCCGCTCCACGGGTGTTTGTTTAGGTGCTTCTAGAGTGTGATGTTTTTTCCCGTGTGTCTTGTGGCTACTTGCAGAGCAAGCATGGCGTGTAAAGTAATTATTCCGACAACAAAAAAAAAAAAAACTTGCCTCTTTTTGTTTTTCACATTCATAAAACCAGACATTGTACGTGTAGCCTATGTGAGCTTTGTTATTGTTTCAGTGTTTGGAATTTCTTAACATTCCAATAATCATTTTGATAGAAAAAAACAACCTTATTCTGCAATACTTGTTTTGTAAGTTACCTGTTTAAAATGTGATGTTTGTATTTCTCATAGTAGGGAGTAAAAACAATTTCAATATGCATGCAACGATGCAAAAGTAAAACGATCAAGTTCTCATGGAATAATGATTTTCAAAAACTAAAGGAGGAGGAAGGGATTTATTCAGTAACTAGACGAACCTGTAATTGATATGGATGTGTATATGGATATGATAATATATATGTTAAAGATGGATTCAGTGTAACATAACCCCATTGCTTATTAGCATTGATGCATCACAGAATTATTACAGGATTAATTACAGCAGAAGCTATTCACAAGTACTTTCGCTAATCATATGACATCGACATAACATCTCAATAGTGTTTAATAAAAGAAGTCACTCTGTTATTGGATGCACAGAGTTTTCTCCCTTAAGACTAATTGGCCCCACACCAAGGGTTAATGGGATAGAGCAGCCCTCATAGTCCACATGAGGACAGTCCAGGGGTCTTGTCAGCAATCTTTCATGTAACCATTAATTCCACTGAATGTTACCACAGTTCTTGTCATGAACGCCACAGCTCCACAGACGGTTTTGCATTCTACAATGTGCAACCCACACTGAAAATAAGGTCCAATTAGAGTAGGGTCTTATGTGCTTATTTAAAAATGGTTCCCCTTCCTTTGTTTTTTCTGGGCCTCTCTTAGACTGAGACAGCGACTAACCTCTAACCCTTCAAAGAGTCTTAATGATGCCATTAAATTTGCCAAAGTATTTCACGTCAGTGCTTCTCAGAAACTCATTTTCCCTGTTTTGGTGCTAAAGACAGCACTGTTGAGTTCTTGTCTCAACTCAAAGAAAAACAGCTTTACCCCGGTTTGCTGAAGAACTTCGTCCTTTCCCTGAGGGCAGCAAGGGATGAAGCTAACGGCGAGCTTTTAGAGTTCACCAGATTGTCGAGTCATTGCACATCCTGTGTCCAACTTCAGCCTGATTTTGTTTTCACTCTAATCAGTGTCCCGTGGGGCAGGGTGTTGGATTTTCCCAACCAATCTCTAGAGACCAGCATATTAATAAAAGGTCACCTGAAGTCGACAGAGTTGCGTAGCTCCTCAGCGAAGTGGAAAGAAGTAAAAACCAACAGAGCATGTTATTAAATTCATAGTTTAGCAGCTATGCCTTGAAGATTTGACAAAAAGTCATTGCTGCCTAGTTTAAAGATCCCTGTTACAGAGCTTGACAACACTCAGCAACTTGACGGCAACTGTAGTGTTCCTGGGAAGATTCACTGCTGCTTGATGTCATATTGGCTCATGAATCAGTCATTGCGGTAAACATGTTTAAATGATCTTTTGCACCGATTATTAATTAGAACAACTAATTCACACTGTAGGGTCAAGATTATTCTAATGTTGGAATTCATGTTGGAATTTTGATTAAAATGGTCTCAGCTCAACCTATATCTATCGCATAGCTGCATTTCATTTATTTCTTATCTCACCTGGCAATGATTAGTTAATAGTGTTAATAGTGTTGCTGTAATAAAAATGTAATTCTGAATGCAATCAAATCCATATCAGCCAAATGATTACTAGTTTGTTCCGTATACAAATTTATAGGTCTTTTTAAAAAGAAAGCAGGAAGATGTGGAAGTTTGTCTGAAAATGGAGAATTGCTTTTGTCTGGTTATAGAGACGGCCCTACAACGGACTGGTAGACCTTGTGACCCTGTGTAGGAGGAATCGGTTATGAATGATGGATGGATGGTTTCTGAGGTCCCGGACCAACAGAAAACCACGGTATATAGGGATATTGTATTTGAAATCTGAAGTAGGTTTGTGAGATGTAAACGGAGAAATAAAATCTTAGAAGCAGAAGAGCTTGTGCCACGGACCCCATTAGCTGCACTGGGGAGATAACCGTTTTCATAGAAGTGTCTTTTTCTGCAGTCGAAAGAGATTCTGAGGGGGCAAAGAGAAAGGAGAGGATGTGGGCAAAGGAAAATTAAGATGTATTTCTGATGCCCCAAAAAGGGAACCAGAGAAGAAAGTAAAAGAAGAAGGAGGCTCTGGAGAAGGGTGGCATGTAGGGAAGATGGAGAGAAAGGAAAGTTTGAGTAACTGGGTTTAGTTGGGCCAACTGAGATGAACTGCCTGGAGGCACTCTGACCTTGGTTATGAGGCACAGAAACACAAACACATTTAACCCATAGCACGCACATATTGCATGCACAGTGGATTGCACCTCTTCCCCTTATTTGCTTCCTGTGCATCTTTCTTCTTTCCTTTCCTATTTTACTCATCTTTCCTTGTTCTCCTTGTCTTTTTCTCTTCCTGTATCTGCACCATCTTTGCTTGTTTCATCAACAACAGAGTTCATAGTGACAATTTCCTCTTCCTCCTCACTTCCTCCCTCCCTCCCTTTTCTCCTCCTTTTTTGCTCCAGGCTCCCTAAGCCCAATTAGCCTGTTGCAATTAATGAGAGGATGACTATGTGTGTGCATATAGGCGTGTACTGTATGTATGTGTGTATGCGTAACAAGCATGAAATAAGATTTGGCCATCCCGCTGATCAATCCCAGTTTGTTCTGTACCTCAGCGAATCAGAAAAAAGGAGGAAACGGCTACACAATCCTTTGGCGCACAGGAAGACATGGATTGAAGGACCCCTGATAGTTTTTAGCTGGGATAATATAATGGCTGTTGGGCTTTCAATATTCTGAAGGTTATTGACAAATACACTTCCTAAAAATTTCACACTGGTGTGAAAAATAAATAATAACTGTGTTCAGTTCTATTGTTTTATGCATCAGCATAAAAACAAAAATAATAATAGAAATAACAATCTGATATTGGTTTGTTATTCAAATCAGGCAAATATACCACATATTATACCAAAATTACATACACCCAGAACAACTTTTAGCAGCCACAACATGACATGTTTCTTTTTCTATATAACATTATCTGCCTTTGAAATTACTGTGGAAGAATTCTGGCCTCTTCTTTACCAAGTTCAATTCATTGAGATTTGGGAACATTTACTGCACAACTCTATGAAAGTCCTTCCACAGCATTTCCCTCAGGAGTTAAGGACTTTGACTGAGACAACATTTTTATCATCTAATTTTCACCCTGTTGTAGATGTGTTGGTTTGTTTAGGATTATTGTCTGGTTATGTGACCTAGCTGAAGCCTAGCTTTGGCTCTCAGATATATTCTTTCACAATGTATACAAAAGAGTACTTTTGTATACAGAGGAGTTTATAGTCAACTCGGTGACTGCAAGATTCCCAGATTATAACTTGTCCCCCACCGTGCCGCAGAGCTCTTATGAGGTGTTTGTGTTGAAATAGTGTTTGTTTTTCATCAGACGTTCCGCTGTGGGTTATAAATAGAATTCGCCACTTTGCTCTCATCCGTCCAAAAGATATTGTTCCCAAAGTCTGGTATGTTCAACTTCTCAAACTAAAGCCATACAGCATTTTTATTTTTCTGGCCTTGAGTTAAACTTGTTGCGACATTCACTCCTGGGAAAACTCAAAACCATCTTTAATATCAGTTTATGAATCATTCTCAGGGTAGAACCATGGACCCCAGGTTGTTTAGAAATGGCGTTCTCAGATTAATGTGCAAGAACACTTTCTTTTCTAATATCATTGCTGATGTTCTTCCTCCTTGGCATCGTGTCCATATAAAGTTGTACACCTGCAAACTGCCAAAACTGCTGCTTTGCAGAGGTGATCACACATTCCAATAATCAATTCATCAAGTGTGTGAGATAAGCAGCTCTAGGAAGCAGTAAGGGTGTATTTACATTTTCAGACTGCGCTTGTACATTTTGCCTGAGTTTGTATTCTCCTGGTCCCTGGTATGGACCACATATCCATTTATTGATTAGTGTATTTTCTATCCCCACCTCAATCCTGTTCAGGCTGGATTGTGCTCACACTGCCAAAGGATGAGATGGTGTGTACACCCTGGTCAGGTTACCAGTCCGGTATGTGGCTGTACTGTGACAAATGAGACATCCGAGAATATATTTCTATAAGTTTATATTCATTGTGCCCCGGTACATAAACAATAAATACAAGAACCCTTAGAAATAAAAGGTTTCTTTTTCACTTGACAATTGTCATTTTATTTGTGTGGAAAAATAAGATAACATCTGAAACAAATACTGTAGTTTCAAAGCTAGTTTGAGCCTAGATCACTGTAATCAGTATGCACTTCACACGCACAGCTTACACCATTCCCCAAATTTGCCTTTACAGCTCTATTGCCACTGCTGCAGTGCTCTGCTGCAAGAATATACCATTTTTTTTAAAAAGCAAACATGGACCTTTGTTACAGCTGAGGGATAATTTTAATCATCACAATACTTTGTTGGAAAAGTATGGGTTTGGTAGAAGTGGCTGGACTTGAAAGAAAAAAATGGGTGTATTGATGTAAAAGAAACACTAGTACTGCTCTGTTGTTCCTGAAGTCTTCAGCCATTGTGCATGGCAGTGATGGCCACAGGTTCACTGATCGTTGGAAGTCGGAAAGCAGGTTTGTTGTATAGGTTCAGTGAAAATCACACAAAAACACCACTGCTAGGTCATTGGCCCTTTTTCACTTGAAAAGGCAAAGTGCAAGGAGAAAATGACAAGACAATTCTACAGGGGACAGAACGTCTGTGACACACCAGCTGCTGTAAATCACAGCCTTTCTAGACGATGGGTGGTCCCACTAGAGGTGCCGTGGAGCACTTTGGAAGCATCCCAGAAGTACCTGTCCATTCTACTCTGCTAAAAATACATGTCAAGTCTTTTGCTTCAGTCCAATAGGCTGTGAAAGCACCATGGTCAGGTTTTCGCAGGTGTTTAACTCCGTCTTCAGGTCTGACGGGGAGCATTTTAAAAGCAGAGCACTTGGAATAGTGGAAAAACATAAGCTTTTTAGCGGAGCAGACACCTCTAAACTGCCCCACGGCCCTTTCTGTGAGATCACTCATGGGTTGATGGAGCCTAGCGGCCTAAGCAACTAGGCAAAAGGTAGGTCACCGTTCGGTTAGTTAACCTGGAAGGGAACTGAAATAGTCTGAGCTGAACCATGGTCAGCTGGAGGACTGGGCCGCTCCGCCTGCTGCAAGAAATAGAAGCCAATGAAGCTGGTTTATCTTTATGGTGTACATCATAGGCCAGATTTTCTCCAGCGATAACTAAACTCATCAGTTAAAAATGTTTGTTTTCTCTCTGGCAACTGGCAAACAATGTTGTTCTACATTGGTGTCTGCAACTTGAATTGACAGGAAATCAGGAATCGAGCTATACTTTGACTTCCATAACCACAGCTAATCTTTTAACCCTGTTAAAATTAGACTCCATGACGCATAATTACAGTATATTCGCTTTAATAGCCCCTTTAGACACATTTAAAGTTGACACAATTTCCAAAGTCTTAGTGAAATATCTGTGACATACATTTGTCAAAATACCACCAAGAGTCAGTGCAAATGCTCCCTCTTCAACCACATTTTTACAGCTCTTTTCATAACACGGTTTTTAGCGTTGGGGGTCAACCACTCTAAAGCGCTCTTTGTGTGACTGGGCCTCTTATGATATCAATCTTTTGCTCACTATATTTTTTTTTTGGTACTAGTGGCCTTTATGCAAAGTAGGTGGACTGGAAATTGGTATAGAGAGGGGTGGAGGACATCAATCATCAATCAATCAAATTTTATTTATATAGCACCTTTCGTCCAAGTACATGAAATACAAGGTGCTTTGACATTGTGATTGAAAAATAAGCATAATAAACAAATAAAAACTGGGAGACCAAAAAAGATAAAAACTGGGAGACCAATGCACCCTGACATACAATATAAAATATATAAAATTTATAAAAAGATAAAGGTTCAAGGATTAAGGCTAAAAAAAAAAAAATAATCAGTCCACAACAATAAAAATAGTAAAAACATTATAAGAGATAGATAAATAAATAAAACAGATACCTTTAAAAAATTTTAAACGGAATAAAACTAAAACTATAAAATGTGATGCTACATAAAAGCCAGACCAAAGAGATGAGTTTTTAATCTACGTTTAAAAATGTCCACATTTCCAGCTCCTCTCAGATCCTCCGGCAGGCTGTTCCACAGTTTTGGAGCATAGTGGTTAAAAGCAGCATCACCAAATCTTTTAGTTCTACTCTGTGGAACAGCTAGAAAAGAAGAGCCAGAGGATCTGAGGGGCCTTCCTGGTTCATAGAATAAAAACATTTCTGTAATATACTCTGGCGCAAGCCCATGTAGCGCTTTATAAACTAATAAAAGAACTTTAAAATCAACACGAAAACTAACAGGTAGCCAGTGTAAGGTTTTTAAAATGGGCCTAATGTGTGCTCTCCTTCTGGTCTGAGTCAGAAGTCGTGCTGCTGCGTTTTGAACCAGTTGCAGCTTGTTGATGGTATTCTTGGGCAGACCAGTAAGGAGAGCATTACAGTAGTCTATCCTGCTAGTTATAAAGGCGTGCATTAGTCTCTCCGTGTTGCCCAGAGAGAGAAACGGCCTCACCTTAGAAATATTTTTTAAATGATAAAATGCTGTTTTTGTGACACAGCGTACGTGTGATTTGAAATTAAAATCTGAGTCAAATATGACTCCTAGGTTTCTTGCCTCTTTGCTCGGGTTTACTCCATATGTATTTAGTTTAGAGGCCAGTTTCTCTCTCTGGGCTTTTGAACCGACGATCAGTACTTCAGTTTTTTCCTGGTTTAGCTGTAAAAAATTCTGCGACATCCAGGCCTTAATATCTAAAATACAGTTAAAAAGTGAGTCAATCGGCCCAGTGTCATCAGGAGACACGGCCACATAGAGCTGTGTGTCATCAGCATAACTGTGGAAAGAGATGCCGTGTCTCCTGATGACACTGCCCAGGGGTAACATGTATAAATTAAAAAGTAATGGTCCTAAAATCGACCCTTGTGGTACTCCATAGGTAGCCTCATAGTGTTTGGAGACATTATTATCTATTGAGATGAAGAATTTTCTTCCACAAAGATATGAAGTGAACCACTTTAAAACAGTTTCAGCTAGGCCAACACGCTTGCTTAATCTATCTAAAAGAATTTGATGATCAATAGTATCAAAGGCAGCACTCAGGTCAAGTAGTACCAGAACCGAGGGTTTATTCTTGTCAAGGTTTGTTCTGATGTCATTTACTACTTTTAGCAGGGCTGTCTCTGTACTGTGATTTGTTCTAAAACCAGATTGAAACATTTCTAATGTAGCGTTTGAATTTAAATAGGCACTTAACTGAATAAAAACTAATTTCTCTAAAATTTTACTTAAAAATGGAAGATTAGAAATTGGTCTATAATTGCTGGGTGATAAAATGTCCAGGTTCCCTTTCTTTAAAATAGGTTTAACTAAAGCAGTTTTAAAATCAGTGGGGAAGACGCCTAGCTGTAGGGAATGGTTTACAATGGCCAGTATGTCTTCAGATAGTGAGTTAAAAATTGTTTTAAAAAGGGAGGTTGGGATTGGATCAAGGGAACACGTGGAGGATTTCAGTTCTGTTACTACTTTCCTCAGGGTGTCAGCATCAACCAGGTCAAAACATTCATACCTCACGTCACATTCCATACAGGATATTGGTAAAAGTGCAGCGTGCTTGTTTTGCTGGCAGATACCAGACCTGATGTTTATTATTTTCTCCCTGAAGTAGCCAGCAAACTCTTCACATTTAGAAGCTGGAAGCTTACAGCTATTATTTGTTTTTGGATTTAAAATATAATCTATTGTATTAAAAAGCAGTCTGGGGTTATGGATATTGGTATTAATCAAATTTGAAAAATAATCCTGGCGAGACTTTCGAATTTCTTTGTTGTAGTTTTTAAGTTTTTCAGTAAGTATGTTTTGATGAATTTCTAGTTTTGTTTTTCGCCATCTGCGCTCTGCAGCTCTACATTCTCTTTTTAACTTCATAGTAAGATTATTTTTCCATGGAACAACACTTTTTGTAGTTAGTTTCTTGATTTTAATAGGAGCGACTGCATCAAGTACTGTTTTCATTTTAAGATTAAAATCATGGACTAAAATTTCACAAGATGATGGTAGGACTGTATTTTTGCAAGCTATAACATGTGATGAGAAAGTTGTGGCTACTTGAGGGGTAATGTATCGTTTTCTAACAATGCGTTCTGTGGTGTTTTGTACAGCATGATAAAGACTATTAAAAAATACACAGCTGTGGTCAGAGAGAGCCAGATCTGTAACAGATGATATGTTGATGCTCAAACCATATGATATGACTAAATCTAATGTATGTCCATATTTGTGAGTAGGTACGTTTACATGCTGTTTAAAATCCATGTATTCCAATAATTCTAAGAAATCTTTGGCTCTGGTATCTGCCAGATTATCAATATGTATGTTAAAATCTCCAGTTAAAATACAAGAGTTGTAACTCGTGTGAATGACAGACAATAGTTCTGAAAATTCTGTTA